>NC_136264.1:10448916-11048916 GCF_964187855.1 Myxine glutinosa
GGTAGGTGGTCTTTCTGTCTTCTACCGACTCCTCTCTGGCCTTGCACCCCCAGCCCTCTCTGTGCTCTGTCCCCCAAATATTCCTACAGGTCGCACAAGATCTGCCAGCAACCCTCTGATGGTTAAACTGCCGAAATCTCGGCTCTCTGCTCACCTTCACTCTTTCATTCCTCTTTTCTCCCGCGTCTGGAACAAACTCCCTCACTCCCTTCAATCCCACTCCTCCCTCCAGGTCTTTAAAACAGCTGTTCACCACCATCTCTTATCTTCCCCCATCCAAAACCTTGATCTTTTCTACCCCCGCTAATTCACCCCAGATCCACATTGTTTGAAATTCCAATTTCTTTCTTGTAAGTCCTGGCAGTGTCCATATGTTTTATACCTCTCCCACCGCCCCCTTCCCATGCCCCCCCCCCCCCCCAAAGCCCTCGCCCTCTCTCAGATCTCTCCATGTCTCCATGTCTCTCGGTCCCTGCTCTCAAATGTTGTGTTTGAGTCCTAACCCCCCCTCTCTCCCCATCTTGTCTACCGCTCCCGATGTTATATGTTTTATGTGTCGGTTTGTCTTTCTGTGTGATTAATGTTCGCTCTTTCACGAGCCTCGATCTTGTATACAAAAAAAAAAAAAAAAAAAAAAAAAAAAAAGGCCTTGGTAAGAGAGGTGACCAAGAACCCGATGGTCACTCTGGCTGAGCTCCAGAGATCCTGTGTGGAGATGGGAGAAACTTCCAGAAGGACAACCATCACTGCAACACCACCGATCTGGGCTTTATGGCAGAGTGGCCAGACGGAAGCCTCTCCTCAGTGAAAGACACATGAAAGCCCGCTTGGAGTTTGCAAAAAAGCACCTAAAGGTCTCTCAGACTGTGAGAAACAAGATTCTGTGGTCTGATGAAACCAAGATTGAACTGTTTTGCCTCAATTCTAAGCGACATGTCTGGAGGAAACCAGGCATCGCTCATCACCTGCCCAATACCATCCCAACGGTGAAGCATGGTGGTGGCAGCATCATGCTGTGGGGGACTGGGGGTGCTTTTCAGCAGCAGGGACTGGGTGACTGGTCAGGGTTGAGGGAACAATGAACGGAGCAAAGTAGAGATATCCTTAATGAAAACCTGAAACAGAGCGCTCAGGACCTCAGACTGGGCTAAAGGTTCATCTTCCAACAGGACAATGACAGAATCTTGTTTCTCACAGTCTGAGAGTCCTTTAGGTGCTTTTTTGCAAAATCCAAGCGTGCTTTCATGTGTCTTTCACTGAGGAGAGGCTTCCGTCTGGCCACTCTGCCATAAAGCCCAGATCGGTGGAGTGTTGCAGTGATGGTTGTCCTTCTGGAAGTTTCTCCCATCTGCACACAGGATCTCTGGAGCTCAGCCAGAGTGACCATCGGGTTGTTGGTCACCTCCATTACCAAGGCCCTTCTCCTCCGATTGCTCAGTTTGGCCGGGCGGCCAGCTCTAGGAAGAGTCCTGGTTGTTCCAAACTTCTTCCATTTAAGAATTCTGGAGGCCACTGTGCTCTTGGGAACCTTCAATGCAGCAGAGATTTTTTTGTAGGCTTCCCCAGATCTGTTCCTCGACACAATCCTGCCTCTGAGCTCTGCAGGCAGTTCCTTCGACCTCATGGCTTGGTTTTTGCTCTGATATGCATTATCAGCTGTGAGACCTTATATAGACAGGTGTGTGCCTTTCCAGATCATGTCCAATCAATTGAATTTACCACATGTGGACTCCAATCAAGGTGTAGAAACATCTCAAAGATGATCAAGAGAAATGGGAGGCACCTGAACTAAATTTCAAGTGTCATAGCAAAGGGTATGAATACTTATGTAAATGTGATATTTCAGTATTTTATTTATAAGAAATTTGCACAATTTTCTAAAATCCTGTTTTCTCTTTGTCATTATGCGGTATTGAGTGCAGATTGATGAGGGAAAAATGAATTTCAACGATTTCAGCATAAGGCTGCAACATAACAAAATGTGAAAACAGTGAAGGGGTCTGAATACTTTCAGAATGCACTGTGTGTAAAGAGAGAAATAATGCCTGTGGCAACTTCGTCGACGGAGGCAAAAAACAAACACAGGATCGATTGTATTTTCATCACTGGTCACAATTGGTCAACGAGCAGAACAATTAATTAATACTCCCATAAATTCAGTGATTTGCATACAAATTACAACTTGTTGCGGGAAGGCAGTTCCACCAATTCCAAGTTCCATTATTATTGCCTCCTATTCCCTTTGTAACTCGTAATAACGGTGTTTGTTCCTCGTGTTCTTGTAATTCAAATAAAAGTGTACACCTATCAGAACGTCCTTGTCCAACATGATGTAGGCCAACGCTCAACATTAAAAGTATTAAGACACCGTTAAACAAAGAGAAGAGAGAACCCCTTACTCCGAATTCCCATACCTCATGTAAGGTGTGAGATGAACATCGACGGAGGAACGCTCGCAGGGCACGAGAGCGCCACGCCCGTGCTGCTGTGGCCTGTGCTTCGAGCGGCGCCAACACGTCCAGTCTCACTGGAATCTGACGACCCTGCACCAGGAGGCGCTCCAGCACCGACAAGTATGGAAAGTGGTCTCCGCTCTGTTGGCGTCAAAATTGTGAAAACACTGTGCATTACTCAGCAAAGTAACAAAACGAGGATTGTAAGAAGGAAAACGACTCACAATATCTGCTTTATTACAAAAAGGCATTCCCTTAATTACAACATTAATTCAATAAACTTGGTCTTTAAACATTTCATGACGTACATTCAAACCATTCAATATGTAAGTCTGACAAGCTACCTCATCTATTTGACAAACTACCTCATCTATTTGACAAGCTACCTCATCTATTTGACAAACTACCTCATCTATTTGACAAGCTACCTCATCTATTTGACAAGCTACCTCATCTATTTGACAAACTACCTCATCTATTTGACAAGCTACCTCATCTATTTGACAAGCTACCTCATCTATTTGACAAGCTACCTCATCTATTTGACAAGCTACCTCATCTATTTGACAAGCTACCTCATCTATTTGACAAGCTACCTCATCTATTTGACAAACTACCTCATCTATTTGACAAGCTACCTCATCTATTTGACAAGCTACCTCATCTATTTGACAAACTACCTCATCTATTTGACAAGCTACCTCATCTATTTGACAAACTATCTCATCTATTTGACAAACTACCTCATCTATTTGACAAGCTACCTCATCTATTTGACAAACTACCTCATCTATTTGACAAACTACCTCATCTATTTGACAAACTACCTCATCTATTTGACAAGCTACCTCATCTATTTGACAAACTATCTCATCTATTTGACAAGCTACCTCATCTATTTGGCAAGCTACCTCATCTATTTGACAAACTATCTCATCTATTTGACAAGCTACCTCATCTATTTGGCAAACTATCTCATCTATTTGACAGGCTACCTCATCTATTTGACAAGCTACCTCATCTATTTGACAAGCTACCTCATCTATTTGACAAACTATCTCATCTATTTGACAAACTACCTCATCTATTTGACAAGCTACCTCATCTATTTGACAAACTACCTCATCTATTTAACAAACTACCTCATCTATTTGACAAACTACCTCATCTATTTGACAATCTACCTCATCTATTTGACAAGCTACCTCATCTATTTGACAAGCTACCTCATCTATTTGACAAGCTACCTCATCTATTTGACAAGCTACCTCATCTATTTGACAAACTATCTCATCTATTTGACAAACTATCTCATCTATTTGACAAACTACCTCATCTATTTGACAAACTACCTCATCTATTGACAAGCTACCTCATTTATTTGACAAGCTACCTCATCTATTTGACAAACTATCTCATCTATTTGACAAACTACCTCATCTATTTGACAAGCTACCTCATCTATTTGACAAGCTACCTCATCTATTTGACAAGCTACCTCATCTATTTGACAAACTATCTCATTTATTTGACAAACTACCTCATCTATTTGACAAACTACCTCATCTATTTGACAAGCTACCTCATCTATTTGACAAGCTACCTCATCTATTTGACAAGCTACCTCATCTATTTGACAAGCTACCTCATCTATTTGACAAGCTACCTCATCTATTTGACGAGCTACCTCATCTATTTGACAAGCTACCTCATCTATTTGACAAGCTACCTCATTTATTTGACAAGCTACCTCATCTATTTCACAAGCTACCTCATCTATTTGACAAGCTACCTCATCTATTTGACAAGCTACCTCATCTATTTGACAAGCTACCTCATCTATTTGACAAGCTACCTCATCAAGGAGCGATCTATCCTCCAAAAACATCTCCCGATGTCCCTGCTCTCAAATGTTGTGTTTGTGTGCTTCCTCCCCTTCTCTCCCCATCTTGTCGACCGCTCCCCTTTTTATATACTTTGTTTGCTTGTTTGTTTGATTTGTTTGTTTGATAAATGTTAGCTCTTTCACGAGCCTCGACTCTGTATACAAAAAAAAAAAAAAAAAGCTACCTCATCTATTTGACAAGCTACCTCATCTATTTAACAAGCTACCTCATCTATCTGACAAGCTACCTCATCTATCTGACAAGCTACCTCATCTATTTGACAAGCTACCTCATCTATCTGACAAGCTACCTCATCTATCTGACAAGCTACCTCATCTATTTGACAAGCTACCTCATCTATTTGACAAGCTACCTCATCTATTTGACAAGCTACCTCATCTATTTGACAAGCTACTTCATCTATTTGACAAGCTACCTCATCTATCTGACAAGCTACCTCATCTATCTGACAAGCTACCTCATCTATCTGACAAGCTACCTCATCTATCTGACAAGCTACCTCATCTATTTAACAAGCTACCTCATCTATCTGACAAGCTACCTCATCTATCTGACAAGCTACCTCATCTATCTGACAAGCTACCTCATCTATCTGACAAGCTACCTCATCTATTTGACAAGCTACCTCATCTATTTGACAAGCTACCTCATCTATTTGACAAGCTACCTCATCTATTTGACAAGCTACTTCATCTATTTGACAAGCTACCTCATCTATCCTAATTGCCACAGTGTGAGTTGTGTTATTCCAAGTCTACATCTAGTTGTCTATGTTTACATGGAATACAATCATGTTGAAATGGTCTTATACCAAGCTGACCTGGTTATCTAGAGCTGGTTGTACCTCATACTAACCTGACCTGCTTATCTAGAGCTAGCTGTGCCTTATACTAACCTGACCTGGTTATCTAGAGCTGGTTGTGCCTTATACCAACCTGACCTGCTTATCAAGAGTTGGTTGTGCCTGCTACTCTAACTTGACCTGGTTATCGAGAGCTGGTTGTACCTTAGATTAACCTGACCTGGTTATCTAGAGCTGGTTGTGCCTTATACTAACCTGAGCTGGTTATCTAGAGCTGGTTGAACCTTATGCTAACCTGACCTGCTTACCTAGAGCTGGTTGTGCCTGATACTAACCTGACCTGGTTATCTAGAGCTGGTTGTGCCTGACACTAAACTGACCTGCTTATCGAGAGCTGGTTGTGCCTTATACTAACCTGGTTATCTAGAGGTGGTTGTACCTTAGACTAACCTGACCTGCTTATCTAGAGCTAGCTGTGCCTTATACTAACCTGACCTGGTTATCTAGAGCTGGTTGTGCCTTATACCAACCTGACCTGCTTATCAAGAGCTAGTTGTGCCCGATACAAACCTGACCTGTTTATCTAGAGCTGGTTGTACCTTATACTAACCTGACCTACTTATCTAGAGCTAGCTGTGCCTTATACTAACCTGACCTGGTTATCTAGAGCTGGTTGTACCTCATACTAACCTGACCTGCTTATCTAGAGCTAGCTGTGCCTTATACTAACCTCACGTGGTTATCTAGAGGTGGTTGTACCTTATGCTAACCTGAGCTGGATATCTAGAGCTGGTTGTGCCTGATACTAACCTGAGCTGGTTATCTAGAGCTGGTTGTACCTTATGCTAACCTGACCTGATTATCTATAGCTGGTTGTGCCTGATACTAACCTGAGCTGGTTATCTAGAGCTGGTTGTACCTTAGACTAACCTGACCTGCTTATCTAGAGCTGGTTGTGCTTGATACTAACCTGACCTGGTTATCTCGAGCTGGTTGTGCCTGATACTAACCTGACCTGGTTATCTAGAGCTGGTTGTGCCTGATACTAACCTGAGCTGGTTATCTAGAGCTGGTTGTGCCTGATAATAACCTGAGCTGGTTATGTAGAGCTGGTTGTGCCTGATACTAACCTGAGCTGGTTATGTAGAGCTGGTTGTGCCTTATTCTAACCTGACCTGGTTATCTGGAGCTGGTTCTGCCTGATACTAACCTGAGCTGGTTATGTAGAGCTGGTTGTGCCTGATACTAACCTGAGCTGGTTATCTAGAGCTGGTTGTGCCTGATACTAACCTGACCTGGTTATCGAGAGCGGGATGTGCCTGAAACGAACCTGAGCTGGTTATGTCGGGCTGGTTGTGCCTGATACGAACCTGAGCTGGTTAGCTAGAGCTGGTTGTGCCTGATACTAACCTGACCTGGTTATCTAGAGCTGGTTGAGCCTGATACTAACCTGAGCTGGTTATGTAGAGCTGGTTGTGCCTGATACTAACCTGAGCTGGTTAAGTCGAGCTGGTTGTGCCTGATACTAACCTGAGCTGGTTATCTAGAGCTGGTTGTGCCTGATACTAACCTGAGCTGGTTATATAGAGCTGGTTGTGCCTGATACTAACCTGAGCTGGTTATCTCGAGCTGGTTGTGCCTGATACTAACCTGAGCTGGTTATGTCGAGCTGGTTGTGCCTGATACTAACCTGAGCTGGTTATCTTGAGCTGGTTGTGCCTGATATTAAACTGACCTGGTTATCTCGAGCTGGTTGTGCCCGATACTAACCTGAGCTGGTTATGTAGTGCTGGTTGTGCCTGATACTAACCTGAGCTGGTTATCTAGAGCTGGTTGTGCCTGATACTAACCTGAGCTGGTTATTTCGAGCTGGTTGTGCCTGATACTAACCTGACCTGGTTATCTAGAGCTGGTTGTGCCTGATACTAACCTGACCTGGTTATCTGGAGCTGGTTGTGCCTGATACTAACCTGAGCTGGTTATGTAGAGCTGGTTGTGCCTTATACTAACCTGACCTGGTTATCTAGAGCTGGTTGTGCCTGATACTAACCTGAGCTGGTTATGTCGAGCTGGTTGTGCCTGATACTAACCTGAGCTGGTTATCTAGAGCTGGTTGTGCCTGATACTAACCTGAGCTGGTTATGTAGAGCTGGTTGTGCCTGATACTAACCTGAGCTGGTTATCTAGAGCTGGTTGTGCCTGATACTAACCTGATCTGGTTATCTCGAGCTGGTTGTGCCTGATACTAACCTGAGCTGGTTATGTCGAGCTGGTTCTGCCTGATACTAACCTGAGCTGGTTATCTCGAGCTGGTTGTGCCTGATACTAACCTGAGCTGGTTATGTAGAGCTGGTGGTGCCTGATACTAACCTGAGCTGGTTATCTAAAGCTGGTTGTGCCTGATACTAAACTGACCTGGTTATCTTGAGCTGGTTGTGCCCGATACTAACCTGAGCTGGTTATGTAGAGCTGGTTGTGCCTGATACTAACCTGAGCTGGTTATCTAGAGCTGGTTGTGCCCGATACTAACCTGACCTGGTCATGTAGAGCTGGTTGTGCCTGATACTAACCTGACCTGGTTATCTAGAGCTGGTTGTGCCCGATACTAACCTGACCTGGTTATCTAGAGCTGGTTGTGCCTGATACTAACCTGACCTGGTTATCTAGAGCTGGTTGTGCCTGATACTAACCTGAGCTGGTTATTTCGAGCTGGTTGTGCCTGATACTAACCTGACCTGGTTATCTAGAGCTGGTTGTGCCTGATACTAACCTGACCTGGTTATCTAGAGCTGGTTGTGCCTGATACTACCCTGAGCTGGTTATGTAGAGCTGGTTGTGCCTGATACTAACCTGACCTGGTTATCTAGAGCTGGTTGTGCCTGATACTAACCTGACCTGGTTATCTAGAGCTGGTTGTGCCTGATACTAACCTGAGCTGGTTATGTCGAGCTGGTTGTGCCTGATACTAACCTGAGCTGGTTATCTCGAGCTGGTTGTGCCTGATACTAACCTGAGCTGGTTATGTAGAGCTGGTGGTGCCTGATACTAACCTGAGCTGGTTATCTAGAGCTGGTTGTGCCTGATACTAACCTGACCTGGTTATCTAGAGCTGGTTGTGCCTGATACTAACCTGACCTGGTTATGTAGTGCTGGTTATGTAGAGCTGGTTGTGCCTGATACTAACCTGAGCTGGTTATCTAGAGCTGGTTGTGCCTGATACTAACCTGACCTGGTTATCTGGAGCTGGTTGTGCCTGATACTAACCTGACCTGGTTATCTGGAGCTGGTTGTGCCTGATACTAACCTGACCTGGTTATGTAGTGCTGGTTATGTAGAGCTGGTTGTGCCTGATACTAACCTGAGCTGGTTATGTAGAGCTGGTTGTGCCTGATACTAACCTGAGCTGGTTATCTAGAGCTGGTTGTGCCTGATACTAACCTGACCTGGTTATCTAGAGCTGGTTGTGCCTGATACTAACCTGACCTGGTTATCTCGAGCTGGTTGTGCCTGATACTAACCTGACCTGGTTATCTAGAGCTGGTTGTGCCTGATACTAACCTGACCTGGTTATGTAGTGCTGGTTATGTAGAGCTGGGTGTTCAGCAGCCTTGTATGGCATAAAAAAAAAATCAGGATTGCCCTGCAGTATACGCTCTTTCTTGTATGTTTGACAAGTTGCGACACAGAAGAAAACAAACAAACAAACAGTTAAATGGATGAGCCTTGTTTTTCTCCTTTTGAGGGAAGGACTCTATACTTTAAGAGATGTTTGTATGTGTGTGTGTGCATTGCAATTTTTCTCAGGGATGGCCGAACGGATCTTCTTCAAACTTTCAGAAGCTCATCAGTGCCCGGGAGTGTTTTAGGCCAAAAAATAATAATTGTGAAACAGAAAGTTGGATTTTATTTGTTTTAATCGCTTCATTGTGCCCAAGCCTTTGTAGCTGTGTGAATTGTAATATTAAACGACCCCATTCCTTCGTGGGTGTCGGAAAGTGTTTTCGTCCACCATAGAAAATTAACCTTTGGTTTCTTCAAAATGCTAACAGGATTCGAACATCATCAGGCAACGCTGGGTGCCCCTGCTATTATCAAATAAACGTTTTACGACCATTTCCCCCTTTGTCAGGGAGTTGGTCAAATGATGGCATTCCACCAAAGTCCAAACGGCTTCATCTCATGCACCAGTGTTGTGGAAACAAAAACATTCCAATTTTTTGACAGTTTCAATGCATGTCTCTTTCAGACGTCCTCTCGGCTTTCTTCCTTCCACCACGAGGTTTATCGTTTCTTTACAGACTCGTTTTCTGAACGTCGTTGCACATGACCACACCAACTAAAGTCTTCTCTTCCCAAGTTCTTTTTCACTCGTGTTCATGTTTAACCTCTCCCTGATTTCTGAGCTCGGAATTCCTTCTTTCGAAGACGAGCCATTCATTCGTCCACCATATTATTCTCATTTGTTCTTTGCATTATTTTTACATCTTTGATCTGCATTGCCCATGTTTCACTTCCATACATCAATACCAGTCTGATACAGGTAGGGCTAGAGGCAATATACAGTGCATTCAGAAAGTATTCAGACCCCTTCACTTTTTCACATTTTGTTATGTTGCAGCCTGATGCTCAAATCGTTTAAATTCATTCTTTTCCCTCATCAATCTACACTCAATACCCCATAACGACAAAGAGAAAACAGGAGTTTAGAAAGTTTTGCAAATTTATTAAAAAGAAAAAACTGAAATATCACATTGACATAAGTATTCAGACCCTTAACTCAGTACTTAGTTGAAGCACCTTTGGCAGCGATTCCAGCCTCGAGTCTTCTTGGGTATGACGCGACAAGCTTTGCACACCTGGGTTTGGGGATTTTGTGCCATTCCTCTCTGAAGATCCTCTCAAGCTCTGTCAGGTTGGATGGGGACCGTCGGTGGACAGCCATTTTCAGGTCTCTCCAGAGATGTTCGATTGGGTTCAAGTCAGGGCTCTGGCTGGGCCACTCAAGGACCTTCACAGAGTTGTCCCTAAGCCACTCCTGCGTTGTCTTGGCTGTGTGCTTTGGGTCATTGTCCTGTTGGAAGGTGAAGCTTTGGCCCAGTCTGAGGTCCTGAGCGCTCTGTTTCAGGTTTTCATTAAGGATATCTCTGTACTTTGCTCCGTTCATTGTTCCCTCAACCCTGACCAGTCACCCAGTCCCTGCTGCTGAAAAACACCCCCACAGCATGATGCTGCCACCACCATGCTTCACCGTTAGGATGGTATTGGGCAGGTGAAGAGCGGTGCCTGGTTTCCTCAAGACATGATGCTTAAAATTGAGGCCAAACAGTTCAATCTTGGTCTCATCAGACCACAGAATCTTGTTTCTCACAGTCCGAGTCCTTTAAGTGCTTTTTTGCAAACTCCAAGCGGGCTTTCATGTGTCTTTCACCGAGGAGAGGCTGCCGTCTGGCACTCTGCCATAAAGCCCAGATCGGTGGAGTGTTGCAGTGATGGTTGTCCTTCTGGAAGTTTCTCCCATCTCCACACAGGATCTCTGGAGCTCAGCCAGAGTGACCATCGGGTTCTTGGTCACCTCTCTTACCAAGGCCCTTCTCCCCCGATTGCTCAGTTTGCCTGGGCGGCCAGCTATAGGAAGAGTCCTGGTTGTTCCAAACTTCTTCCATTTAAGAATCATGGAGGCCACTGTGCTCTTGGGAACTTTCAATGCAGCAGAGATTTTTTTTGTAGGCTTCCCCAGATCTGTGCCTCGACACAATCCTGTCTCTGAGCTCTGCAGGCAGTTCCTTCGACCTCATGGCTTGGTTTTGCTCTGATATGCATTGTCAGCTGTGAGACCTTATATAGACAGGTGTGTGCCTTTCCAAATCATGTCAAATCAATTGAATTTACCACAGGTGGACTCCAATCAAGGTGCAGAAACATCTCAAAGATGATCAAGAGAAATGGGAGGCACCTGAACTAAATTTCAAGTGTCATAGCAAAGGGTCTGAATACTTATGTCAATGTGATATTTCAGTTTTTTCTTTTTAATAAATTTGCAAAACTTTCTAAAATCCTGTTTTCTCTTTGTCATTATGAGGTATGGAGTGTAGCTTGATGAGGGAAAAAATGAATTTAAGCGATGTCAGCAAAAGGCTGCAACATAACAAAATGTGAAAAAAGTGAAGGGGTCTGAATACTTTCTGAATGCACTATACACTCTAACCTTTATACATAATGGAATGTTTCTGTGTTTCATGATCCCACATAGTTGTCTCAACTTTTCCAGGCTGACTTTACTCTTGATCAAACGACTAATCCTCCTCCTCCTGATGCCTCAATCATGTCTCCAAGGTCAAAGGAACTTTTGAGATTTTCTAAATTGAATTCTGAGCTCAGGAGCATATATTTTTGATCTTTGTCTTCTTCATGAAATGAATGATCCTCACATCTTTCAAATATGAAAATCCCAGCTTTTGTTACCAAATTCCCAGTGTTACCACCGCACATCCTGTGACATCATCAACAACACTGCCCATATTGAACAGAGTTCCTTCCAGATACTGACACAAACCTGACATCCTGACACGATCAGCATAAAATAAAGCACTTGTAGAGATCCCAGTGAGTCACCAGCAGGAGTGATAATCCATCATCCAAGATACAATTACACTTGCTGAGAAATAAAATCTTGAGGGGGCATATTTAGAGAATGACTATTGCACCAGATTGGAAACACATCTGTGACATTCAAAATAAGAAGATAAACAAGAAAAATTGACTGTTCATAAAATCCTCCATTACACTCCAAAGAGCAAAATCAAAAGCTTTCATTTCCCTTTGGTGTACATATATTATTTATTTTAAACGATTACAGTTCCAGATTACCAGTTCCCAAACCAGGAAGACAACCAAACTTGATAAGTCGAACATTTCACTGACACACACTGACTGACTGACTGACTGACTGACACACACACACAGACACACACACACAGACACACACACAGAGACACACACACAGACACACACACACAGACACACACACACAGACACACACACACACACACACACACACACACACACACACAGACACACACACACACAGACACACACACACACACAGAGACACACACACACACACAGACACACACACACAGAGACACACACACACAGACAGAGAGACACACACACACACACACACACAGACACACACAGACACACACACACACACACACACACACACACACACGCACACACACACACACACACACAGTTCAAAACTGGCATCCTACGTTTCAACAATATCAAGCATACGTATGCATTTCACGTGTAAACCAAAGTCAAAGGAACAATGTGTAACATGCACACCTGCATAGTTTCCACCAAGCCAATCCAGTCTTGAGCATCGAGCAAAGCCTGCTTCAAAGCGAGGACCTTGGGTAGATGTGCAGGAACACGATCGGCTTCATTCACAATCGCCTGGAGCGTCGTCACCGGCAGTGGAGGCCTACAGCGATCCAGTGGGTACGTGCAAAAAACGGCTCGTTCAAAATCTCATGGTTTTAATCACAAAATAAAGGTTTGATGGAATGGCAAAAGTTGGCTAACCATTTTGGTAAAGAAGAATAACCATTTCACGACACAGAATGTGCACTCTTGGTGAATAGACTGATCAACTGTGCACAGAAGTTTTATTTCTTCCAACTCGAAATCCAAAATAAGCAAAATCGAGCGACAATGTAAAATGTTAAATCATCATCTAAATTCTAAGGCAAGCGTGCAACACCTGACGGTTCATCGTATGCAAAATGTCTCAAATGGAGTTATTGAGGTTAAATTGGGACGGAGGATCTTTCTATATAAGGTCCCACGGATGACCGTGCATGTCAGAGCATAAAATCTATCATGAAGTCCAAGGAACTGCCCGTAGAACGGTGAGGATGGTGAGGGAATGGTGAGGAGGCAAAGATCTGGGGAAGGGTATAAAACAATTTCTAGAATGTTGAAAGTTCCCAAGAGCATAGTGATCGCCATCATTAGGAAATGGAAAGAATATGGAAAATACACAGACTCTTCCTAGAGCTGGCTGTCCGACCAAACTGAGAAACCGGGCAAAATGGACCTTGGTCACTGGTCAGGGAGGTGACCAAAAACCCAATGACCACTCTGACAGAACTACAGAGTTCCTTGGCTGAGATGGGAGAACCTGGGGAAGGACAGCAATCTCTGCAGCACTTCACACATCCAGGCTTTATGGAAGTGTGGCCAGACGGAAACCACTCCTTCTTTTTTGTTTTTTTGTTTACAAGATCGAACTTGGCGGGCAAGGGGATTAACAAGGGGAGATGCAGAAAATAGGGCAAAATGGAGAACATTGTCATGGGGACCGCAAGGCTAACCCCCGCTCTAGCAGGGAAAATGGCCTTAAAATGCCTGTTGTTGTTGTTTACAAGATCGAGGCTCGTGAAAGAGCTAACATTTATCACGCAAAAAATCAAACAGACACACAAAGTATATAATAAGGGGAGCGGTAGACAAGATGGGGAGAGAAGGGGAAGCACACAAACACAACATTTGAGAGCAGAGACATCGGGAGATCTGTGGGAGGGAGAAGGCTTGGGGGGGAGGAGGCGTGAGAAGGGGGGGAGGGGTGGGAGAAGTATAAAACACAAGGACACTGCAAGGACTTCCCGGAAGGAAGTTGGTATTTCAAAAAAGTGAATCTGGGGTGAAATTAGCAGGGGTATAAAAGATCAAGGTTTTGGATGGGGGAAGATAAGAGATGGTGGTGAACAGCTGTTTTAAAGACCTGGAGGGAGGAGTGGGATTGAAGAGAGTGAGGGAGTTTGTTCCAGAGGCGGGAGAAAAGTGATATGAAGGTGAGCAGAGAGCCTAGATTTTGGCAGTTTAACCATAAGAGGGTTGCAGGCAGATCTTGTGCGACCTGTAGGAATATTTGTAGGACAGAGCACAGATAAAGCTGGGGGAGCAAGGCCGGAGAGGAGTCGGTAGAAGACGGAAAGACCACCAACCTGCCTGCGCTAAGTAAGTGAAAGGCCCTCGGAGTTAGCTTCATCGCCGGAGATTCCAAAGATTCTGAAAGCTTTGGTTTCAACAGCGTGAAGCCGAGCTAGGTGTGAGGCAGGAGCACCGGCCCAGAAAAAACCTAGACCTAGACCTAAACCGGCCTCGACCGGCCTCCTGAGAAAAAGGCACATGACAGCACACCTGGAGTTTGCAAAAAGGCACGTGAAAGACTCTGAGAGCATGAGGCAAAATATCCTGTGGTCTGATGAAATGAAAATTGAACTCTTTGGCTAGAATGCAAAGCTCTCCATCGGGCAAGAACCGAGCACAGCTCATCAACCATCTAACACTATCCCTACTGTGAAGCATGGTGGTGGCAGCATCATGCTATGGGGATGCTTTTCAGCAACAGGGACTGGGACACTTGTAAAGATAGAGGGAACAATGAATGGAGACAAATACAGGCGAATCCTTGAGGAGAACTTGTTTCAGAGTGCAAACGATCTTAGACTGTGGCGAAGATTTACATTCCAAAAGGACAATGACCCCAATCATGCAGCCAAAGCAACACTGGTTTGGCTTCAGAACAAGAACGTGAAAGTCCTTGAGTGGCCCAGCCAAAATTCCAGACTTGAACCCCATTGAGAATCTGTAGAAAGACTTGTAGATTGCTGTTCACTGATGCTTTTCATCTAACTTGACAGAGTCTGGGCAAATCTGTAAGGAAGAATGGGAGAAACTCCCAAAATCCAGATGTGCAAAGCTGATACAGACATACCCAAGAATACTCGAAGCTGTAATCACTGCCAAACGTGCTTTTACAAAGTATTGACTCAGGCGGGTGAATACTTATGTAAATTAGATATTTCTTTATTTTATTTTCAATAAATTTGTAGAAATTTCTAAAAGCATGCGTTCACTTTGTCATTATGGGTTATTTTGTGTACATTATGGGTACATTATGTACATTATGGGTTGTAGATCGGTGACAAAAAATTAAAATTTAATTCACTTTAAATTCAGTCGAACACAACAAAACATGAAAAAGTCAAGGGGTGTGAATACTTTCTCAAAGCATTGTATATGCTGCACTTCAATGTTAATAAAGTAATAATTTTAAGGATCGTTAAAAAAAAAAACCCTGGAAGTTCAGTATTACTGAAGCAATTTGATACATCACCCATATACAATAATATGATGACATTGAGTCGCGGTTTAGGAGATGGAGGCTTTATTGATCACCACAGAACGCAATGTCAATCAGCATCTCAAATAGCCACATCAGCCGTCTCCTCTTCACCGTGATATTGCACCCTGTAACATGACACGCCCACTTCTCAGGGGCTGTGCTTGACAGCTGCTATTATGCAACCACTTGCCACCACTCTTATGGAACATATCCAAGTACTGCAAAACTAGAGGTTCTGGTAAGTATTATGAAGGCAATTTGTGTTCTACCGTGTTCAAGTACATTATTCAATACTAGCAGAAGTACCCGGCATTGCCGGGCAGGGGAGGGGAGGGGGAGGGGGAAGGGGAGGGAAGGGGAACGGGGGGGGGGGGGGAGCGAGCCCCTTGGCAAAGCGAGCGATTTTTTTTTTTCATAGCGTCATAGCATCATAGCGTTCATAGCGTCATAGCGTTCATAGCGTCATAGCGTTCATAGCGTCATAGCGTTCATAGCGATTTTTTTTTTCATAGCGTCATAGCGTTCATAGCGTCATATCGTTCATAGCGTCATAGCGTTCATAGCGTTTCATAGCGTCATTGCGATTTTTTTTTTCATAGCGTTCATAGCGTCATAGCGGTCATAGCGTCATATCGTTCATAGCGTCTCATAGCATCATAGCGATTTTTTTTTTCATAGCGTCCATAGCGTCATATCGTTCATAGCGTTCATAGCGTCATCATGTGATCGCTCTGAGCGAATCAGCGCCCACCTTCTCTGATTCCGTTGATTCCGTGCGCTGAAATGCGCTGAGGTAAATATGAATCGTCAAATATTTTGAGTTCGGCCATGTTCGTCCCAGGCTCAATGGCCATGTCTATGCCAAATATCAAGCACGTAAGCCTCTCCGTTTAGGAGTCTATCGGTAACATTACACACACACACGCACGCACGCACGCACGCACACACACACACAAACTGTGTTTTATATATATAGATTTATTATTCAATCATATTAATTACGTGTATATTATTCAATTTAAATAAATGTTTATAAAGTCACGGAAATAAAGAAATTCTGGGTTTTACCACCGTTTTATCCAGTGTTTATTAAATCACCTTATTTAACATGTTATATTAGTTCTTTGTGCCTGTTGTTTGCGTCCTTTATAACGTCCTTAAAACAGCAAGTTTCCTGTTTGGAATGATTTTCCATTTTATTTAACTGCCAGGCAGACAGAGTAAAAATATTATTTCATTCCTCTCTGTGCATGTGCGATCGGGACAAATTCAGAGCCAAAGTACTGCTAAATGACAAAACTGTCTTCCGATTCATGTCCCAGGTCGAAAATCCCATAGAATCTCTGATTGCTCTTTCTAGTTTTATTTGTGTTTCTTCTGATCTGGACCCTCTTAATATGACTTTGCTTCCAGCCTACCTTCTAGCTCCAAAACCATGTCCAAGTGTAAACCCAAGGGAAGTACAAAAAGTACTCGCAACGATTCGTCAAAAAACTTCTGGTGGGCCTGACCGGATATCTGCTGGCATTCTCTACAAATTTTTTGTTGAGCTAGCAACATCTCTAACTCACATAATTAACTCCTCTTTTCAACAGTGAAAGGTCCCAGATGCGTGGAAACGCTCTATAATTGTCCCGATACCCCCAAAATAACTCTCCTTCTTTGGAAAAGTTAAAACCAACATCCCTTGCAGATCATTTTGCTAAGATCACAGAATCTGCATTGCAAGATGGATCCTACATGACATTACTCCAAAACTTGATACACACCAGGTTTGGAATGTGCAGCACCTGTTTGGAGTGGAGCTCTTACAAAACACCAAAACTTCCGCATTGCAAAAGTTCAAAAACATGCTCTTCGCATAATATTGGGATCCAAATATTCAACTTTTACCAACAAGTTTTGTCTCAGTATACACTTCCTAGTCTGGAAGAACACAGAAAATCACTTTGCATTGTATTCATCGAAAAAACTTTTAAAACTACAAATTAATTTGTACATTTTCCCCCCATTAATTGCTGCACACGGATCCTTAGGTAGATTACCAAAATCCCTGATTTCTGTTGTTAAAACGTTTGAAGAACAGTTCGTTACCTTATTTAGTTCATATGTTAAATGAAATGTGGTTTCAGCGTCGTCAGGTCTGTGCTAATTGGACTAACTCAATGTTGGTAGCATGTGCGTATACATTTTTATATAATTTTATTGTTATTTTATAGTTTAACTCTATGACCTTGTCATTTTTTTTACCAATTTATAATTTATTGCAATGATCCATTTTTCTTGTTTTATTCTCTTCTTTTTAATGATGTAATCCACATGAAATTCCACATGCTGTTGCGATATGTGGAATAGAATCAACAATTTTATTATTGTTATTATTATTTTTATTATTATTATTCAGACAGATGGATGGACAGACAGACATGAACGAATTGCTTCACCACACTTTTCATTTTGCGGGTGTGGGGTAATTATGAATTTGTCTTCCCTGTTGAAAAAAAGAAGAAAATGTGCAAAGGAGTAAATAGAGGAACTTGTTAGCGAGAGAGGATAGTTAATAACGTACTTGGCATTAAGGCAGAGAGACGCCTTGTCCTCCCATCGCTCAGCAATCGCGAGCAGCTCCTGCAGCTCCGCCATGGCTTTTCGAACGGCAGGGTGCGGCTGCAGTCGTTGACCAGCCTCCATGAGGCTGCTCATTGTATCCACCGTAACACGATTCGTCTGCACTAGATTCTGCTTAACCTGCACCCGTAATAGTGTGCATTAAGCACTTCACATCAATAACAATAATGGTGCAATAAGTAAAAATGCGATAACGCTAATGACAGCAAATAAACAGCTTAATAGGGGGTAAAGCAGATCATACACTAAGGACAGAATTATACTGAAGATAAAAGAATTACGATTTTGAGACTCTAGAGTCTCGATAGATGTTGAAATATCTGAGTAGAAGTCAGTTACAAGATTGGAAGAAGAGAGGTATTAGATATTAAAGATGGTAACAATTGGAAATTCGGCAGAGAAAGCAAAGATAAGTTGAGCTAGGATGAACTAGGCTTATAGAATAGAGGGCAGGTGGAGCAAGACGGCCCTTCTCAGAGACTGAAAAGATAGAGAGGGGCGGGGGTGGGAGGGGAGCGTTTCAAATTCCTTAAGATGCCAATGATCCGAAGAGCATCGCCTTTGATAATGTGCAGTAGAGAAAGATGAGTTGTGGCAGTAGTGAATGTCAGATTTTTATGTTGATGCGACTACTGGTTATATAGGGCAGAGTTGTTGTGGTTGTTGTTGTTGTATAACCCTGGACAGTTCTCTTGAAGAAGCCTGTGGCACGGAGACAGCCAATTCATCTCCCAGGACCGACACAGAGATCCCCCACATCTAGGATGGTGTACCCCCGCCTTCACAAAGTCAGGGCCATGAGAGAGAGCGAGAGCGAGAGCGAGAGCGAGAGCGAGAGCGAGAGTGAGAGTGAGAGTGAGAGAGAGAGAGAGAAAGGGCCTGTCCATGGGGACCGATCGGCACGCTGACTGTGACCGCGCTGCCCCGATGAATTCGTCTCTTTCCCATTGACTCGGCTAAGGTTGATGCGACTTGGCAGTTCAGGATGTTCTTTCCCAACCAGTTGGCTCCACAACATTAGCTGTTCCGTACTCGGCAGTTCACTCGGCTGCCCCTGATTGGAGAAGATAAGGTGAGTACAAACCGGTGAGTACAATCCCCGGTTAGGTTGGCCATGTCACCCCCAGGTAAAAGGTGTCAGACGGAGGACGATGGGAGATTTGGTCACCTGATTGGCATTTGTGGTTGATTAGCAACTTTCTGGGTAACGGAATTATCTTTCCATATTTCCTTCTCTCGACCAGACATTTTAGTGGTTATTAAACTAATGAGCTTGGAAATGAATACATCTCTTCAAATACTTTCATTCGATACCAAAGATGGACATATACAAGTTGAAAAAAAATTATATTGGGGTTCGGCCTTGGATTTTGGGTCATGGTCGGTGATGCCACATTAAAATATTCATCAACCTCAATCACACCAGTCCACAACCAGGTAAGCTCAGGACTAGTAGTTTTGAATATGTCCATTCAGAAACGAAGGTATGTCCATTCAGAAATACCAACCAGACACTTGGACATTTCAAGCAATTAAATAACCCCTGGCTTCTTCTTCTTCCATATGCAGCACAAGGTTGCAGGGTAGGGCACTGCTGTGCCACTGATGCAATGCCCTCTGTATGTTAGGGCTGGATTTTTGGAATTTCATCATGTTGCCGGCGATAGTACGCTTACTCTTCACGAAGGACACCGTGGGATCTTTAAAGTCGACCAACTAATGTCTGCAGACATGATGCCGTTTAACATCCATCCGAGGGGGACGGCACACACATTGATGAATCACCATGCAAGTGAAACACCAGGATGACAGTTATAGGTGGGCCAACATTCGACATTCAAACCCATGTTAGACAGCTGAGAGGTGCGTGTGCGTACCTCAAGGCCATCCTGTCAGCCCGACCCTAATTAAGAGTTAGCTTGGTACATTTGGCTCACATGAAATGACTCGTATTCAACGTGGTACATTTGCCTAGTGTACCAGACTGTACAACCTATTTGATGCACAAATTAGTCATGGAAAGGTTAAATCCTTGCAATCTCAAGATGCCATATAGTTATCAAATACAAGGTCCAACAAAGGAGATGAACTAGTTAGAAAAGAAAAGCGAGGAAAAGGTGTGGGTGGAGGTAAAGGGAAAGGAGGAAATTAAAATAAAATGGAAAGAAAAGACAATATTAATTGAGAGAAGGAAGATGAGAAGGAGAGGAGTGGGAAGAAGATGATGAATGGGATGGAAGATTTGTAAGTGATGTGGCAAGTGGCATGATGGGAAATTCCCATCATTCTCAGAAACAAACCTCATCGAGCCAGCGTGCCTGCTGCAGACCTTGTCGTAGCCGAGAAACGTCCGAGAGAGCAAGACCAGAGCCAAGACCGGGCACCATGTCCAGCAGAGCGAGTATCGTCGCCGAGTCGGGTGTTGGCTGGGCCAGTGCCTCGTGCGCCTGGTTACAGAACACTTCCACTCTACTCTGCAACTCCTGGGAAGGAGAAGAATCAAATCAAGCAGAAATATTAAGTAACGAAAGCAATGTGTGCTATGAACATTTCCAACACATGGCATGCTATTTTGACGTTTGTGACGTAACCGTGTGCGATACAGTATTGGAAATGATTATGGAAACACAACGGATATGCACAAATAATGAGTAATCGCAACTGAGAGAATCATACATTATTATATACAGAATGCATTATTACAGCAAATATGTAAAAACAAAATGAATGTTTTTCATTTAAAGCACGAGCCATTGTTTTCATGTTCCCATACAGTTTATCAGTGTATGACTGTGGAATGCCGATCCACGTCTGCCATTGTGCTTTCACCAATCCGTCAAAAGTGTTTGGTTGATGTTTGACTTTCTCAGTGTCAATATAACCCCATAAAGCCGCAATGACATTCATGCCAGGAGTTTGTGCAGGCCAAGGTATCTTTGTGTGTGTTCCAAAAACCTCTTACATTCCAGAGAGTTTTCTCCACATTGGCCAGGTATGGGATCATTGCCATGTTGGAAGACAAATGCACGCCCAAACGAGACAAGTTCCTGAGAACCTACCTGTACCTCCCGGCAGTGCGTTTCATTCTATACATATCTGTCTGTGTGAGTGTCACCATTTGTTCTCAGGAATGGCCAAACTGATCTTCGTCAAACTTTCAGAGGTTCATCAGTGAGTGTTGGGGAGTATTTTAGGCAAAATGATTGATAAAACAAATTAATAAATAAATAAATAAATAAATCGCTCTATAGTTCCTAAGCTTTTGTCGCTACGTGAATGAATGAATATGAATGAATGAATGAATATTGTTTGAATGATTGAAATGCATCACTGAGGAGGATACGTGAAACTGGTGCAGTTGAGGAAGAAAGCCCACACTCTCAATAAGTTATCTTAAGTACTTCAGGGCACAGCCTGTACATGATGGATGATGATCCAGAGATCTTGTGAATGACCTAGCCGAAAATACAGGTATTAATGTTTCTTCAAGAACAGCAAGATGCACAGCGCAAAGTGGTCTCTGGATTAGCTGCAGCCCGAACACCTTTGCCCAGGCCACGCAACCAAACAAAAAAGGCTGTATTGGGCAGCGGAAGTTAAATGGCGGGATGACCAAACCAAAAGAAGGTGCTCTTTACAGACGAGTCCAAGTTTGAAATAGTTTGGCATTAATCAACATAACAGCACTTGGTTCAAAGGTGGATCTAGGAGCAGTAAATTGGTCACTGTACAACATCTATAGTGAAGCATGGGGGTGGATCAATACAAGTGTGCGGCTGCATCTGTCAAGGGCCTCGGAAATGGTTGGGGGTGAGAGCAGACGGGACATGGGAGACAAGTACCGCATCAGTACATCAGTCAGAACCATCCACATTCCACACTCTAGGCCTGCAAGAGCCTTCAACACCAATTTTAACACAAGGAAACGCATTGTTAATAAATGTGGCGCAAGTAAAAAAAAAAGAAAAGCTACCATCGAGTACAATTTAGACAAGAGTCAAGCTTCTTAGTTATGCTTTATATGCTACCATCCAGGTTAAGTGTTCAGTTGTCCATCACACGTGACGTGAATGCCTTGGAGATGATGGTAGCAAGATGTTGAGGTCCTCACAGTGCCAGGCCTACAACTTAATGCTACTGTGTAAACTATGGCTGTTTTGCTTGAGCACTCCGGAATGCAGAGTTTGGAGGACCTGGAGATAGTAACACCAATGTTAACCACGGGTGCACCCTGAGGATATCTTGCCAGAGATAATCCCTTCCTGGTACATTGCAGACACAAATGTAACTTCCACTTGTCAGCCCAAGAGTGAATGTTGTCTAGATCTTGCTGCAGGGCGGGCATATGTTGTGTCATTAATCAGAGGTGTTATGAATGATGCTGAACACTCAGACTATCACTGAACAACCTCACACCTGACCTTAGGTCATCAATAAAGCAAATGAAGATGAATAGGCAAAGAATGCCCAAACAACCTCCCAAAGCCACATCCTGATGTTGTGATGGTTGCCCCATGCCCCAACAATGAAAACCATCTCTTCTATGTATCATAATGAACCCAGCCATTGACGTATTTCCATCAATGTGTGTGTCCCGTCCATCGGATGGCCATTAAACGGACGTCCCATCTGCCGACATTGGTTGTTGGATGTTAAGTATCCCATGGTGTTCTTCACGAGGAAGTAGGCGAGCAATCGCTTGCACCATTAACCAATTACAAATTCCTGTCCTAACCTCACGTTCCTCCTGTCCCAAGGGAACAAAGTGCAAAAAGGTCATCCCAAGGGGGCTGCTAAACCCCTTAGCTGGACATGCATAGTAGTGTCCATCTCTTATATGAATGCTCCGTACTCCGTAAAGTAGTAACTTTGCCACCCGTCCACAGATGTCACTGTTTGCCACCCGTCCACAGATGTCACTGTTTGCCACCCGTCCACAGATGTCACTGTTTGCCACCCGTACACAGATGTCACTGTTTGCCACCCGTACACAGATGTCACTGTTTGACACCCGTCCACAGATGTCACTGTTTTCCACCTGTACACAGATGTCACTGTTTTCCATCCGTACACAGATGTCACTGTTTTCCACCCGTACACAGATGTCACTGTTTGCCACCCGTCCACAGATGTCACTGTTTGCCACCCGTCCACAGATGTCACTGTTTTCCACCTGTACACAGATGTCACTGTTTTCCATCCGTACACAGATGTCACTGTTTTCCATCCGTACACAGATGTCACTGTTTTCCACCCGTACACAGATGTCACTGTTTTCCACCCGTACACAGATGTCACTGTTTGCCACCCGTACACAGATGTCACTGTTTTCCACCCGTCCACAGATGTCACTGTTTTCCACCCGTACACAGATGTCACTGTTTTCCACCCGTCCACAGATGTCACTGTTTTCCACCCGTACACAGATGTCACTGTTTGCCACCCGTACACAGATGTCACTGTTTGCCACCCGTCCACAGATGTCACTGTTTGCCACCCGTCCGCAGATGTCACTGCATTCCACCCGTCCGCAGATGTCACTGTATTCCACCCGTCCGCAGATGTCACTGTTTTCCACCCGTCCGCAGATGTCACTGTTTTCCACCCGTCCGCAGATGTCACTGTTTTCCACCCGTACACAGATGTCACTGTTTGCCACCCGTCCACAGATGTCACTGTTTGCCACCCGTCCACAGATGTCACTGTTTGCCACCTGTACACAGATGTCACTGTTTTCCACCCGTACACAGATGTCACTGTTTTCCACCCGTACACAGATGTCACTGTTTGCCACCCGTACACAGATGTCACTGTTTTCCACCTGTACACAGATGTCACTGTTTTCCACCTGTACACAGATGTCACTGTTTTCCACCTGTACACAGATGTCACTGTTTGCCACCCGTCCACAGATGTCACTGTTTGCCACCCGTCCACAGATGTCACTGTTTTCCACCCGTACACAGATGTCACTGTTTGCCACCCGTACACAGATGTCACTGTTTTCCACCCGTACACAGATGTCACTGTTTTCCACCTGTACACAGATGTCACTGTTTGCCACCCGTCCACAGATGTCACTGTTTGCCACCCGTCCACAGATGTCACTGTTTGCCACCCGTACACAGATGTCACTGTTTTCCACCCGTACACAGATGTCACTGTTTTCTACCCGTCCACAGATGTCACTGTATGCCACCCGTACACAGATGTCACTGTTTGCCACCCGTCCACAGATGTCACTGTTTGCCACCCGTCCACAGATGTCACTGTTTGCCACCCGTACACAGATGTCACTGTTTGCCACCCGTACACAGATGTCACTGTTTGCCACCCGTCCACAGATGTCACTGTTTTCCACCTGTACACAGATGTCACTGTTTTCCATCCGTACACAGATGTCACTGTTTTCCACCCGTACACAGATGTCACTGTTTGCCACCCGTCCACAGATGTCACTGTTTGCCACCCGTCCACAGATGTCACTGTTTTCCACCTGTACACAGATGTCACTGTTTTCCATCCGTACACAGATGTCACTGTTTTCCACCCGTACACAGATGTCACTGTTTTCCACCCGTACACAGATGTCACTGTTTTCCACCCGTACACAGATGTCACTGTTTGCCACCCGTACACAGATGTCACTGTTTTCCACCCGTCCACAGATGTCACTGTTTTCCACCCGTACACAGATGTCACTGTTTTCCACCCGTCCAAAGATGTCACTGTTTTCCACCCGTACACAGATGTCACTGTTTGCCACCCGTACACAGATGTCACTGTTTGCCACCCGTCCGCAGATGTCACTGTTTGCCACCCGTCCGCAGATGTCACTGTATTCCACCCGTCCGCAGATGTCACTGTATTCCACCCGTCCGCAGATGTCACTGTTTTCCACCCGTCCGCAGATGTCACTGTTTTCCACCCGTCCGCAGATGTCACTGTTTTCCACCCGTACACAGATGTCACTGTTTGCCACCCGTCCACAGATGTCACTGTTTGCCACCCGTCCACAGATGTCACTGTTTGCCACCTGTACACAGATGTCACCGTTTTCCACCCGTACACAGATGTCACTGTTTTCCACCCGTACACAGATGTCACTGTTTGCCACCCGTACACAGATGTCACTGTTTTCCACCTGTACACAGATGTCACTGTTTTCCACCTGTACACAGATGTCACTGTTTGCCACCCATCCACAGATGTCACTGTTTGCCACCCGTCCACAGATGTCACTGTTTTCCACCCGTACACAGATGTCACCGTTTGCCACCTGTACACAGATGTCACTGTTTTCCACCTGTACACAGATGTCACTGTTTTCCACCTGTACACAGATGTCACTGTTTGCCACCCGTCCACAGATGTCACTGTTTGCCACCCGTCCACAGATGTCACTGTTTGCCACCCGTACACAGATGTCACTGTTTTCCACCCGTACACAGATGTCACTGTTTTCCACCCGTACACAGATGTCACTGTTTTCCACCTGTACACAGATGTCACTGTTTTCCACCTGTACACAGATGTCACTGTTTTCCACCTGTACACAGATGTCACTGTTTGCCACCCGTCCACAGATGTCACTGTTTGCCACCCGTCCACAGATGTCACTGTTTGCCACCCGTCCACAGATGTCACTGTTTGCCACCCGTCCACAGATGTCACTGTTTGCCACCCGTCCACAGATGTCACTGTTTTCCACCTGTACACAGATGTCACTGTTTTCCATCCGTACACAGATGTCACTGTTTTCCACCCATACACAGATGTCACTGTTTGCCACCTGTACACAGATGTCACTGTTTTCCACCTGTACACAGATGTCACTGTTTTCCACCTGTACACAGATGTCACTGTTTTCCACCCGTACACAGATGTCACTGTTTGCCACCCGTCCACAGATGTCACTGTTTGCCACCCGTCCACAGATGTCACTGTTTGCCACCCGTCCACAGATGTCACTGTTTTCCACCTGTACACAGATGTCACTGTTTTCCATCCGTACACAGATGTCACTGTTTTCCACCCGTACACAGATGTCACTGTTTGCCACCCGTACACAGATGTCACTGTTTGCCACCCGTACACAGATGTCACTGTTTGCCACCCGTACACAGATGTCACTGTTTGCCACCCGTCCGCAGATGTCACTGTTTTCCACCCGTACACAGATGTCACTGTTTGCCATCCGTACACAGATGTCACTGTTTGCCATCCGTACACAGATGTCACTGTTTTCCACCTGTACACAGATGTCACTGTTTGCCACCCGTACACAGATGTCACTGTTTTCCACCTGTCCACAGATGTCACTGTTTGCCACCCATCCACAGATGTCACTGTTTGCCACCCATCCACAGATGTCACTGTTTGCCACCCATCCACAGATGTCACTGTTTGCCACCCATCCACAGATGTCACTGTTTTCCACCTGTACACAGATGTCACTGTTTGCCACCCGTACACAGATGTCACTGTTTGCCACCCGTCCACAGATGTCACTGTTTGCCACCCATCCACAGAAAGGCGGACACTTCAAAGTCTTTGATCCCAGTGTTTCATGCTTAGTGGTGTACTGCTGCGGGGCTGTCCAGTTCTCCTTCGGTTGTAAATGGAGGCCTACCTTTGTACTAATAAAGAAAGCTTAACAGCTGCATAAGTACTGAGGGATTTTAAAACAAGTTGCATCACTATTACCTCAGGACAACTCGAGGTGAGTACAAAGTGAATTGAACAGAAATAAATATATAAAAGCCAGGAAATGTCAATCAACAGTCTGTGTAATGCTTATTCGAGAAAAGTGTACCCCGTGGTTGGTTGAATTATGCAATGCAATTTAAAAGCCCACCTCAATTTGTTGTCCCTCAGGTAATGAACAGGGCAGTTTGCGAATCTCATTCACGAATTCCTTCAACTCTTTGGCTTTAAGTTTGGGCAGAGACTTTGGCGCTGTTCTGTGAGATAAATGAGGACGAGAGGGGTGCAATATTAATGGTACATGCCACAATGCCACATGAACCGACAGGATTTGAGCTCTCATGGCATGTTCATGCATGGAGAACAGTCATCAAACACAGACCCCTAAATCATGGTCAACAGCTAACGAAGGTACAACGGCAGGCAATATAGGGGCGTTTTATTCCACAAAATATCATTAAATTGATGAAAAATAACTTACATTCCAAAATTAGTTTAAATATTAAGGTCGAAGTGAAACAAATACCCACATCTAAATGTACAAGCACTTCCAACAACCACATGTTACATGTTGCTTCTTATGCAGCCTGTGGCTGCTGGTTGCATCATTTCCTGGGAGGGTGGCTGTGCCTCTGATGCGGTGCCCCTGTTACCAGTAAGCCGGTCCTCATTTTGCCGACCTCGGATGGATGACAGGCTGAGTCAACCCACCTAGTGTTATTTCAACGGCACCAAGATTTTGAGCCAGCCACCTTACCGTCAAGCCAACACCGGGCTAACATGTTACATGAAATACTAAAACAAAACTAGAGAGTTCATTGAACATGATACCCCATGCAGTGTTCAAGTATTTATTGTACTTCCATTTTAATAAAACAATGATTTTAAATCCAGAGGTTTAGCGCTACTGAAACAGTGTTGATGTATTGTACACAACAATTATACACCACCTAAAGAACATGTCCAAGTACAGGGGATCCTCGCTATACATCAAAGATGCGTTCCAGAAAAGTTGGACTTTATGATGGATAGCGGGGAATTTTTCCCCCATAATAATCAGTAAAATGAAGGGGGATGCATTCCAACACTTAGTTTATGTCTTATACAACACCACTCAACAAGTCGAGCAATCACAAAGTACATATGAAACACACAAAAAATACACTAAATGAAACAATTTTTTAAATGCAAAACCTTTTTATCTTGTTTATCGTATCTTTTAACTATTTTATAACGATAATTTTGTAATCTTACACCTTGAAAATCTCTAATCGTCTCTGTCAAGCTGCCCCCATCAGTCCTTCACCCTCTAAGTTATCCTTCCCACAAGGCCGAGTGGTTTCCCACAGACCCAAACGCCAGCTTTTGTGCAAGCACACACACGTGCGGTGGTGAAACCCGACACTCGTGCTGCGACCCCCTGCAGCGTCCACATGGGACCTGATGAAGAACCCTCATGGTCGACACACCCACTACGGCCATCATGCCTGCTTCGGCCGTGTCTGCAGCACCGGCCATGTTGTCCAAACGGCAAGTTGTGCATTCCGCGGGTCACACCGTGCCGTCTGCATGCCCTCGGTGTTCTTTAGAATCGTTTGAACAGTCGGCAGTGACGAACCAAGATAGCGAGCGATATCGGCTGGTCATTCACCTTCCCACTAGGCTAAAAGATCCCTGGTGTTGGGCTAGCGGCTAGGGTGCCGGCTTAGGATCCTAGGATCCTGGGTTCGAATCCCGGTCGATCGCTGAATTAACGCCAGGGGGGTTGACTCAGCCTGTCATCCTTCCGAGGTCGGCAAATTGAGTACCATTTCACTGGTAATTCCCTGTTTGTCGTTAAAGGCGGCAAAAAGGGTTGGCGTCAGGAAGGGCATCCGGCCGTAAAACATTGCTTCAAAAAGGGGACCGAAAAACAACAACAACCACGGTTCCCGAAAAAGGCCAACCCCCGCTTTGCGGGGAAACATGGCCTCTAAAGGTGGTTATTATATATATATTCACCATTCTTATTTAGTTTCACTGTGTCTAATTTGACATCCAGAGTTACACTAAGACTGCGTTGCCACTTACGTGCAAGTTCACCCTTTTCGTTACCACTTTGTCTACCACTCGTTGTTCAACGATTACTGCAGTGAAGCACACAAAGATAAAAAAATACAGTACTGTACAATGCACAGCACAAAATGGAGTCTGAGAGGAAGAGGGCGCAGTGCATTGTGGGGTGAAACGCTGGGAAGCTGGTACACAAAGCATTGTTGGGTGGGATACCTGGTAACTGGTCTTCCATCCAATGGATGTTGGTGCGGGGAATTGTTGGATGTATAATGAAAATGCTCCCAAGTGACTCATGGACTTGCATGCGAAACGACGGATTGCGGGGAGGCTTGTAGTGGGGACCCGCTGCAATGATAAACTGGAGGTTCTTGGAAGTATTATGAAGGCAATTTGTGTTCTACAGCGTTCAGGTATATAATACAATTTGAATAAACTTTTAAAGAGGTGTAAAGTCATATAAATAAAAAAATTCCGGAATTTACTGCCGTTTCGCCCAGTGGCGATTACACCGCCTTATTACCTCCACCACCACCACCGAAGATGGATGGAGGTTATGTTTTCACCCCTGTCTGTTTGTCTGTGAACAAGATATCTCAAAAAGTTATGGACTGATTCAGACGAAACCTGGTGGAGAGGTTGGGTGTGTGACGAGGACGATTCGATTCGATTTTGGTGAAGATCTGAGTATGGCTTCGGATATGAGAATTATTAAAATTTTAAAGTGATTCTTCACCATTGGGAGATCGGGCTAAAACCAATATATAACATGATATTTTAAAAAGTCATGGACGAGTTGATTTGGTGACAAGAACAAGCCCGTTAGATTTTGGTTCAGGTCCGAATCCAGATCCGGCCTATCAGTGGGATACAAAACGTAAACTGTTCAGCCTGGTGGAGGTATGCGCTCTACCGAGTGCTGTTCTAGTTTAACATGTTACATTAGTTCTTCGTGCCTGTTGTTTGTGTCCTTTATGAAATCCTTAAAATGCCCGTTGTCCAGTAAGTTTCCTGTTTGGAATTTAAAAAACCACCTTTAGAGGCCATTTTTCCCCGCAAACGGGGGTTGGCCTTTTTCGGGAACTGTGGTTGTTGTTGTTTTTCGGTCCCCTTTTTGAAGCAATGTTTTACGGCCGGATGCCCTTCCTGACGCCAACCCTTTTTGCCGCCTTTAACGACAAACAAGGAATTACCAGTGAACTGGTACTCAATTAGCCGACCTCGGAAGGATGACAGGCTGAGTCAACCCCCCTGGCGTTAATTCAGCGATTGACCGGGATTCGAACCCAGGATCCTAGGATCCTAAGCCGGCATCCTAGCCGCTAGCCCAACACCAGGGTATATATATATTCTGTTTCCTAGTTTCCTGTTTGGAATGATTTTCAATTTTGTTTAACTGCCAGGCAGACAGAGTAAAAGACAAAAGATCTCACTCCTCTGTCGTGTGCGGTCAGGCCAAATTCAGAGCCAAATTACTGCTAAACTACAGGTTTGTTTTCACATTCATGTTCAAAATATAACATTCAATTCAAAGAAGTTCTTCTTCGATTATAAACTGACAGATGGGCGGACATGAACCAATTGCTTAACCACACTTTACACTTCGCATGAGTGGGGTAATACTACAAGCTACAGGTATATGATAGCTCAATGTCACCGTTTAGCTCACTCAATGTTTCGGAAGCAACAATGCGTGACCAATCTCAGGTACGATTTGTGCTCAATGATCACAGAAATTATTGTCCCAAATGCATTCGCAGACAATGAACGTACTCATGTGTATACTATCCACAAAGTAGTCAATTTTGATTGAGTCCTGTGAACAAAGAGAAAATGTGCACGTGATATGTCACATCCTTACGAAATAATTTGTCTGCGACATGTCCGTCAAAGTACCCAATGTCTGTGTACCTTGGAGCTGGTGTTGTTTCCTATTACTCTATTGTACACCGCTCCTTTCCTATGCCATCTCCAGGCATTGCAAATCATCATTGCCGGGCACCAAAGGGGGCTCGGCAGTGACGCACGCTGAAAGAGAGTACTCAGTTTTCACTCTGGTTTCTTGCTTTCTTGTTGTACACCGCTCCTTTCCTATGCCATCTCCAGGCATTGCAAATCGTCATTGCCAGGCACCAAAGGGGGCTCGGCAGTGACGCACGCTGAAAGAGAGTACTCAGTTTTCACTCTGGTTTCTTTCTTGTTGTACACCGCTCCTTTCCTATGCCACCTCCAGGCATTGCAAATCGTCATTGCCGGGCACCGAAGGGGGCTTGGCAGTGACGCACGCTGAAAGAGAGTACTCAGTTTTCACTCTGGTTTCTTGTTTGTTGTACACCGCTCCTTTCCTATGCCATCTCCAGGCATTGCAAATCGTCATTGCCGGGCACCAAAGGGGGCTCGGCAGTGACGCACGCTGAAAGAGAGTACTCAGTTTTCACTCTGGTTTCTTGTTTTCTTTCTTGGTTGTCCGGGCGATATCTCAGCCATCCTTTGAGCGAGGAAGCTGAAATTTCGGCACAGTAGTGAGCAAGTCCTTTGTCAAATACGGTATTTTTTGTTTTTTGAATAATCAATTAATTGAGGAGTTATTTAATTATTAGCGTTTAATTAAGTACTTATTTAATTAATTAAATTTCATTTCTCTTCTGACCATTATTAACTCAGGCACCTTTTGAGTTAGGAAGCTGATATTTGGACATGCCAATGACCAGGTGATTTGGCTGCAAAGGATATTTTTGATTGATTAATTAATCAATTAATCGATTAATTATTTAATTATTCGATTAATGACAAAAAAATTTTTTTTTTAAAGTTACAGATTCTGATGAAATAGTGGTAGTTTATGTGTTCTCTGACCAAATTGATTAATAATTTGATTTTTTTATGATTATTATTTATTTATTTTCATTATTAATCATTTATTTATTTTCTTTCTCATTTGGCCAATATCTCAGGCACCTTTTGAGCTGGGAAGCTAATATTTGGACATGAGTGACCAAGTGATGTGGCTATCAAGGATATTTTTGATTTATTGATTAATCATTTAATCTATTAATTATTTATTGATTAATCGATTAATTATTTATTGAGTAATCAATTAATTATTTAATTTTTTATAAATGACTTATTTAATTAAATTTCTAAAAGATACATCTTCGGATGAAGCACTAGTGGTTTAGTTATGCGATTAGCCAATTGATTATGAAAATATTTTGTGATAATCTTTTATTGATTTTAATTATACAATTAATCAATCAATTAGTGTACACCTCTCCCTCCCAATGCAGCCTCAATGAGCTGCACTGCGGTATTGCCGGGCGCCAGAGGCGCCCCGGCAATGCCGCGCTGCAGCATATTTAATTATTTGGCATGGGGCGGTGTACTTTGAATGTATGTGTACTTGTTTGTTTTCTTGTTTCCTTGGTTGTCCGGACGATATCTCAGCCATCCTTTGAGCTAGGAAGCTGAAATTTCGGCACAATAGTGAGCAAGTCCTTTGTCAAAAACGGTATTTTTTGTTTTTTGATTAATCAATTAATTGAGGAGTTATTTAATTATTAGCGTTTAATTAAGTACTTATTTAATTAATTAAATTTCATTTCTCTTCTGACCATTATTAACTCAGGCACCTTTTGAGTTAGGAAGCTGATATTTGGACATGCCAATGACCAGGTGATTTGGCTGCAAAGGATATTTTTGATTTATTAATTAATCAATTAATCGATTAATTATTTAATTATTCGATTAATGACAAAAAATTTTTTTTTTTTAAAGTTACAGATTCTGATGAAATAGTGGTAGTTTATGTGTTCTCTGACCAAATTGATTAATAATTTAATTTTTTTATGATTATTATTTATTTATTTTCATTATTAATCATTTATTTATTTTCTTTCTCATTTGGCCAATATCTCAGGCACCTTTTGAGCTGGGAAGCTAATATTTGGACATGAGTGACCAAGTGATGTGGCTATCAAGGATATTTTTGATTTATTGATTAATCATTTCATCTATTAAGTATTTATTGATTAATCGATTAATTATTTATTGAGTAATCAATTAATTATTTAATTTTTTATAAATGACTTATTTAATTAAATTTCTAAAAGATACATCTTCGGATGAAGCACTAGTGCTTTAGGTATGCTATTGTACACCGCTCCTTTCCTATGCCACCTCCAGGCATTGCAAATCGTCATTGCCGGGCACCGAAGGGGGCTCGGCAGTGACGCACGCTGAAAGAGAGTACTCAGTTTTCACTCTGGTTTCTTGTTTGTTTGTTTTCTTGTTTCCTTGGTTGTCCGGACGATATCTCAGCCATCCTTTGAGCTAGGAAGCTGAAATTTCGGCACAATAGTGAGCAAGTCCTTTGTCAAAAACGGTATTTTTTGTTTTTTGATTAATCAATAAATTGAGGAGTTATTTAATTATTAGCGATTAATTCAGTACTTATTTAATTAATCAAATTTCCTTTCTCTTCTGACCATTAACTCAGGCACCTTTTGAGTTAGGAAGCTGACATTTGGACATGCCAATGACCAGGTGATTTGGCTGCAAAGGATATTTTTGATTTATTAATTAATAAATTAATCGATTAATTATGTAATTATTTGATTAATGCCAAAAAAAAATTTAAATTTAAAGTTACAGATTCTGATGAAATAGTGGTAGTTTATGTGTTCTCTGACCAAATTGATTAATAATTTAATTTTTTAATGATTATTATTTATTTATTTTCATTATTAATCATTTATTTATTTTCTTTCTCATTTGGCCAATATCTCAGGCACCTTTTGAGCTGGGAAGCTAATATTTGGACATGAGTGACCAAGCGATGTGGCTATCAAGGATATTTTTGATTTATTGATTAATCATTTCATCTATTAATTATTTATTGATTAATCGATTAATTATTTATTGAGTAATCAATTAATTATTTAATTTTTTATAAATGACTTATTTAATTACATTTCTAAAAGATACATCTTCGGATGAAGCACTAGTGGTTTAGTTATGCGATTAGCCAATTGATTATGAAAATATTTTGTGATAATCTTTTATTGATTTTAATTATACAATTAATCAATCAATTAGTGTACACCTATCCCTCCCAATGCAGCCTCAATGAGCTGCACTGCGGTATTGCCGGGCGCCGGAGGCGCCCCGGCAATGCCGCGCTGCAGCATATTTAATTATTTGGCATGGGGCGGTGTACTTTGAATGTATGTGTACTTGTTGTACACCGCTCCTTTCCTATGCCATCTCCAGGCATTGCAAATCGTCATTGCCGGGCACCAAAGGGGGCTCGGCAGTGACGCACGCTGAAAGAGAGTACTCAGTTTTCACTCTGGTTTCTTGTTTGTTTGTTTTCTTGGTTGTTTGTTTGTTGTACACCGCTCCTTTCCTATGCCATCTCCAGGCATTGCAAATCGTCATTGCTGGGCACCGAAGGGGGCTCGGCAGTGACGCACGCTGAAAGAGAGTACTCAGTTTTCACTCTGGTTTCTTGTTTGTTTGTTTTCTTGGTTGTTGTACACCGCTCCTTTCCTATGCCACCTCCAGGCATTGCAAATCGTCATTGCCGGGCACCGAAGGGGGCTTGGCAGTGACGCACGCTGAAAGAGAGTACTCAGTTTTCACTCTGGTTTCTTGTTTGTTTTCTTGTTTGTTTTCTTGTTTCCTTGGTTGTCCGGACGATATCTCAGCCATCCTTTGAGCTAGGAAGCTGAAATTTCGGCACAATAGTGAGCAAGTCCTTTGTCAAAAACGGTATTTTTTGTTTTTTGATTAATCAATTAATTGAGGAGTTATTTAATTATTAGCGTTTAATTAAGTACTTATTTAATTAATTAAATTTCATTTCTCTTCTGACCATTATTAACTCAGGCACCTTTTGAGTTAGGAAGCTGATATTTGGACATGCCAATGACCAGGTGATTTGGCTGCAAAGGATATTTTTGATTTATTAATTAATCAATTAATCGATTAATTATTTAATTATTCGATTAATGACAAAAAATTTTTTTTTTTTAAAGTTACAGATTCTGATGAAATAGTGGTAGTTTATGTGTTCTCTGACCAAATTGATTACCAATTTAATTTTTTTATGATTATTATTTATTTATTTTCATTATTAATCATTTATTTATTTTCTTTCTCATTTGGCCAATATCTCAGGCACCTTTTGAGCTGGGAAGCTAATATTTGGACATAAGTGACCAAGTGATGTGGCTATCAAGGATATTTTTGATTTATTGATTAATCATTTCATCTATTAATTATTTATTGATTAATCGATTAATTATTTATTGAGTAATCAATTAATTATTTAATTTTTTATAAATGACTTATTTAATTAAATTTCTAAAAGATACATCTTCGGATGAAGCACTAGTGGTTTAGTTATGCGATTAGCCAATTGATTATGAAAATATTTTGTGATAATCTTTTATTGATTTTAATTATACAATTAATCAATCAATTAGTGTACACCTCTCCCTCCCAATGCAGCCTTAATGAGCTGCACTGCGGTATTGCCGGGCGCCGGAGGCGCCCCGGCAATGCCGCGCTGCAGCATATTTAATTATTTGGCATGGGGCGGTGTACTTTGAATGTATGTGTACTTGTTTGTTTGTTTGTTTTCTTTCTTGGTTGTCCGGGCGATATCTCAGCCATCCTTTGAGCTAGGAAGCTGAAATTTTGGCACAATAGTGAGCAAGTCCTTTCTCAAAAACGGTATTTTTTTTTTTGATTAATCAATAAAATTGAGGAGTTATTTAATTATTAGCGATTAATTAAGTACTTATTTAATTAATCAAATTTCCTTTCTCTTCTGACCATTAACTCAGGCACCTTTTGAGTTAGGAATCTGATATTTGGACATGCCAATGACCAGGTGATTTGGCTGCAAAGGATATTTTTGATTTATTAATTAATCAATTAATCGATTAATTATTTAATTATTCGATTAATGACCAAAAAAATTTTTTTTTTTAAGTTACAGATTCTGATGAAATAGTGGTAGTTTATGTGTTCTCTGACCAAATTGATTAATAATTTAATTTTTTTATGATTATTATTTATTTATTTTCATTATTAATCATTTATTTATTTTCTTTCTCATTTGGCCAATATCTCAGGCACCTTTTGAGCTGGGAAGCTAATATTTGGACATGAGTGACCAAGTGATGTGGCTATCAAGGATATTTTTGATTTATTGATTAATCATTTCATCTATTAATTATTTATTGATTAATCGATTAATTATTTATGGAGTAATCAAATTTTTTTTTTTTTTATAAATGACTTATTCAATTAAATTTCTAAAAGATACATCTTCGGATGAAGCACTAGTGGTTTAGTTATGCGATTAGCCAATTGATTATGAAAATATTTTGTGAAAATCTTTTATTGATTTTAATTATACAATTAATCAATCAATTAGTGTACACCTCTCCCTCCCAATGCAGCCTCAATGAGCTGCACTGCGGTATTGCCGGGCGCCGGAGGCGCCCCGACAATGCCGCTCTGTAGGATATTTAATTTTTTGGCATGGGGGCGGTGTACTTTGAATGTATGTGTACTTGTTGTACACCGCTCCTTTCCTATGCCACCTCCAGGCATTGCAAATCGTCATTGCCGGGCACCGAAGGGGGCTCGGCAGTGACGCACGCTGAAAGAGAGTACTCAGTTTTCACTCTGGTTTCTTGTTTGTTTTCTTGTTTGTTTTCTTTCTTGTTTTCTTGGTTGTCCGGGCGATATCTCAGCCATCCTTTGAGCTAGGAAGCTGAAATTTCGGCACAGTAGTGAGCAAGTCCTTTGTCAAATACGGTATTTTTTGTTTTTTGAATAATCAATTAATTGAGGAGTTATTTAATTATTAGCGTTTAATTAAGTACTTATTTAATTAATTAAATTTCATTTCTCTTCTGACCATTATTAACTCAGGCACCTTTTGAGTTAGGAAGCTGATATTTGGACATGCCAATGACCAGGTGATTTGGCTGCAAAGGACATTTTTGATTTATTAATTAATCAATTAATCGATTAATTATTTAATTATTCGATTAATGACAAAAAAAATTTTTTTTTTAAAGTTACAGATTCTGATGAAATAGTGGTAGTTTATGTGTTCTCTGACCAAATTGATTAATAATTTAATTTTTTTATGATTATTATTTATTTATTTTCATTATTAATCATTTATTTATTTTCTTTCTCATTTGGCCAATATCTCAGGCACCTTTTGAGCTGGGAAGCTAATATTTGGACATGAGTGACCAAGTGATGTGGCTATCAAGGATATTTTTGATTTATTGATTAATCATTTCATCTATTAATTATTTATTGATTAATCGATTAATTATTTATTGAGTAATCAATTAATTATTTAATTTTTTATAAATGACTTATTTAATTAAATTTCTAAAAGATACATCTTCGGATGAAGCACTAGTGGTTTAGTTATGCGATTAGCCAATTGATTATGAAAATATTTTGTGATAATCTTTTATTGATTTTAATTATACAATTAATCAATCAATTAGTGTACACCTCTCCCTCCCAATGCAGCCTCAATGAGCTGCACTGCGGTATTGCCGGGCGCCAGAGGCGCCCCGGCAATGCCGCGCTGCAGCATATTTAATTATTTGGCATGGGGCGGTGTACTTTGAATGTATTTGTACTTGTTTGTTTTCTTTCTTGGTTGTCCGGACGATATCTCAGCCATCCTTTGAGCTAGGAAGCTGAAATTTCGGCACAGTAGTGAGCAAGTCCTTTGTCAAATACGGTATTTTTTGTTTTTTGAATAATCAATTAATTGAGGAGTTATTTAATTATTAGCGTTTAATTAAGTACTTATTTAATTAATTAAATTTCATTTCTCTTCTGACCATTATTAACTCAGGCACCTTTTAAGTTAGGAAGCTGATATTTGGACATGCCAATGACCAGGTGATTTGGCTGCAAAGGATATTTTTGATTTATTAATTAATCAATTAATCGATTAATTATTTAATTATTCGATTAATGACAAAAAAAAATTTTTTTTTAAAGTTACAGATTCTGATGAAATAGTGGTAGTTTATGTGTTCTCTGACCAAATTGATTAATAATTTAATTTTTTTATGATTATTATTTATTTATTTTCATTATTAATCATTTATTTATTTTCTTTCTCATTTGGCCAATATCTCAGGCACCTTTTGAGCTGGAAAGCTAATATTTGGACATGAGTGACCAAGTGATGTGGCTATCAAGGATATTTTTGATTTATTGATTAATCATTTCATCTATTAATTATTTATTGATTAATCGATTAATTATTTATTGAGTAATCAATTAATTATTTAATTTTTTATAAATGACTTATTTAATTAAATTTCTAAAAGATACATCTTCGGATGAAGCACTAGTGGTTTAGTTATGCGATTAGCCAATTGATTATGAAAATATTTTGTGATAATCTTTTATTGATTTTAATTATACAATTAATCAATCAATTAGTGTACACCCCTCCCTCCCAATGCAGCCTTAATGAGCTGCACTGCGGTATTGCCGGGCGCCAGAGGCGCCCCGGCAATGCCGCGCTGCAGCATATTTAATTATTTGGCATGGGGCGGTGTACTTTGAATGTATGTGTACTTGTTTGTTTTCTTGTTTGTTGTACACTGCTCCTTTCCTATGCCATCTCCAGGCATTGCAAATCGTCATTGCCGGGCACCAAAGGGGGCTCGGCAGTGACGCACGCTGAAAGAGAGTACTCAGTTTTCACTCTGGTTTCTTGTTTGTTTTCTTGTTTGTTTTCTTGCTTGTTTGTTTGTTTTCTTGGTTGTCCGGACGATATCTCAGCCATCCTTTGAGCTAGGAAGCTGAAATTTCGGCACAGTAGTGAGCAAGTCCTTTGTCAAATACGGTATTTTTTGTTTTTTGAATAATCAATTAATTGAGGAGTTATTTAATTATTAGCGTTTAATTAAGTACTTATTTAATTAATTAAATTTCATTTCTCTTCTGACCATTATTAACTCAGGCACCTTTTGAGTTAGGAAGCTGATATTTGGACATGCCAATGACCAGGTGATTTGGCTGCAAAGGATATTTTTGATTTATTAATTAATCAATTAATCGATTAATTATTTAATTATTCGATTAATGACCAAAAAAATTTTTTTTTTTAAGTTACAGATTCTGATGAAATAGTGGTAGTTTATGTGTTCTCTGACCAAATTGATTACTAATTTAATTTTTTTATGATTATTATTTATTTATTTTCATTATTAATCATTTATTTATTTTCTTTCTCATTTGGCCAATATCTCAGGCACCTTTTGAGCTGGGAAGCTAATATTTGGACATGAGTGACCAAGTGATGTGGCTATCAAGGATATTTTTGATTTATTGATTAATCATTTCATCTATTAATTATTTATTGATTAATCGATTAATTATTTATTGAGTAATCAATTAATTATTTAATTTTTTATAAATGACTTATTTAATTAAATTTCTAAAAGATACATCTTCGGATGAAGCACTAGTGGTTTAGTTATGCGATTAGCCAATTGATTATGAAAATATTTTGTGATAATCTTTTATTGATTTTAATTATACAATTAATCAATCAATTAGTGTACACCTCTCCCTCCCAATGCAGCCTCAATGAGCTGCACTGCGGTATTGCCGGGCGCCTGAGGCGCCCCGGCAATGCCGCGCTGCAGCATATTTAATTATTTGGCATGGGGCGGTGTACTTTGAATGTATGTGTGCTTGTTAAATTTCATTTCTCTTCTGACCATTATTAACTCAGGCACCTTTTGAGTTAGGAAGCTGATATTTGGACATGCCAATGACCAGGTGATTTGGCTGCAAAGGATATTTTTGATTTATTAATGAATCAATTAATCGATTAATTATTTAATTATTCGATTAATGACAAAAAAATTTTTTTTTTTAAAGTTACAGATTCTGATGAAATAGTGGTAGTTTATGTGTTCTCTGACCAAATTGATTAATAATTTAATTTTTTTATGATTATTATTTATTTATTTTCATTATTAATCATTTATTTATTTTCTTTCTCATTTGGCCAATATCTCAGGCACCTTTTGAGCTGGGAAGCTAATATTTGGACATGAGTGACCAAGTGATGTGGCTATCAAGGATATTTTTGATTTATTGATTAATCATTTCATCTATTAATTATTTATTGATTAATCGATTAATTATTTATTGAGTAATCAATTCATTATTTAATTTTTTATAAATGACTTATTTAATTAAATTTCTAAAAGATACATCTTCGGATGAAGCACTAGTGGTTTAGTTATGCGATTAGCCAATTGATTATGAAAATATTTTGTGATAATCTTTTATTGATTTTAATTATACAATTAATCAATCAATTAGTGTACACCCCTCCCTCCCAATGCAGCCTTAATGAGCTGCACTGCGGTATTGCCGGGCGCCAGAGGCGCCCCGGCAATGCCGCGCTGCAGCATATTTAATTATTTGGCATGGGGCGGTGTACTTTGAATGTATTTGTACTTGTTTGTTTTCTTTCTTGGTTGTCCGGACGATATCTCAGCCATCCTTTGAGCTAGGAAGCTGAAATTTCGGCACAAGAGTGAGCAAGTCCTTTGTCAAAAACGGTATTTTTTTTTTTTGATTAATCAATAAATTGAGGAGTTATTTAATTATTAGCGATTAATTAAGTACTTATTTAATTAATCAAATTTCCTTTCTCTTCTGACCATTAACTCAGGCACCTTTTGAGTTAGGAAGCTGATATTTGGACATGCCAATGACCAGGTGATTTGGCTGCAAAGGATATTTTTGATTTATTAATTAATCAATTAATCGATTAATTATTTAATTATTCGATTAATGACAAAAAAAAATTTTTTTTAAAGTTACAGATTCTGATGAAATAGTGGTAGTTTATGTGTTCTCTGACCAAATTGATTAATAATTTAATTTTTTTATGATTATTATTTATTTATTTTCATTATTAATCATTTATTTATTTTCTTTCTCATTTGGCCAATATCTCAGGCACCTTTTGAGCTGGGAAGCTAATATTTGGACATGAGTGACCAAGTGATGTGGCTATCAAGGATATTTTTGATTTATTGATTAATCATTTCATCTATTAATTATTTATTGATTAATCGATTAATTATTTATTGAGTAATCAATTAATTATTTAATTTTTTATAAATGACTTATTTAATTAAATTTCTAAAAGATACATCTTCGGATGAAGCACTAGTGCTTTAGGTATGCTATTAGCCAATTGATTATGAAAATATTTTATGATCATTTATATATTTAAATTTCACAATTAATCAATCAATTATTGTACTCCTCTCCCTCCCAATGCAGCCTTAATGAGCTGCACTGCGGTATTGCCGGGCGCCGGAGGCGCCCCGGCAATGCCACGCTGCAGCATATTTAATTATTTGGCATGGGGCGGTGTACTTTGAATGTATTTGTACTTGTTGTACACCGCTCCTTTCCTATGCCATCTCCAGGCATTGCAAATCGTCATTGCCGGGCACCAAAGGGGGCTCGGCAGTGACGCACGCTGAAAGAGAGTACTCAGTTTTCACTCTGGTTTCTTGTTTGTTTGTTTTCTTGGTTGTCCGGGCGATATCTCAGCCATCCTTCAAGCTAAGAAGCTGAAATTTCGGCACAATAGTGAGCAAGTCCTTTGTCAAAAACGGTATTTTTTGTTTTTTGATTAATCAATTAATTGAGGAGTTATTTAATTATTAGCGTTTAATGAAGTACTTATTTAATTAATTAAATTTCCTTTCTCTTCTGACCATTAACTCAGGCACCTTTTGAGTTAGGAAGCTGATATTTGGACATGCCAATGACCAGGTGATTTGGCTGCAAATGCTATTTTTGATTTATTAATTAATCAATTAATCGATTAATTATTTAATTATTCGATTAATGACAAGAATTTTTTTTTTTTTTACGTTACAGATTCTGATGAAATAGTGGTAGTTTATGTGTTCTCTGACCAAATTGATTAATAATTTAATTTTTTTATGATTATTATTTATTTATTTTCATTATTAATCATTTATTTATTTTCTTTCTCATTTGGCCAATATCTCAGGCACCTTTTGAGCTGGGAAGCTAATATTTGGACATGAGTGACCAAGTGATGTGGCTATCAAGGATATTTTTGATTTATTGATTAATCATTTAATTGCTTAATTATTTATTGATTAATTGATTAATTATTTATTGATTAATCAATTAATTATTTAATTTTTTATTAATGACATTTAATAAAATTTCTAAAAGATAGGTCTTGGGATGAAGCACTACTGGTTTAGTTATGCTATTAGCCAATTGATTAAGAAAATATTTTGTGATAATCTTTTATTGATTTTAATTATACAATTAATCAATCAATTAGCGAACACCTCTTCCTCCCAATGCAGCCTCTATGAGGTGCACTGCGGTATTGCCGGGCGCCGGAGGCGCCCCGGCAATGCCGCGCTGTAGGATATTTCATTATTTGGCATGGGGGCGGTGTACTTTGAATGTATGTGTACTTGTTTGTTTTCTTTCTTGCTTTCTTGTTTGTTTGTCCGGGCGATATCTCAGCCATCCTTTGAGCTAGGAAGCTGAAATTTCGGCACAATAGTGAGCAAGTCCTTTGTCAAAAACGGTATTTTTTTTTTTCTGATTAATCAATAAATTGAGGAGTTATTTAATTATTAGCGATTAATTAAGTACTTATTTAATTAATCAAATTTCCTTTCTCTTCTGACCATTAACTCAGCCACCTTTTGAGTTAGGAAGCTGATATTTGGACATGCCAATGACCAGGTGATTTGGCTGCAAAGGCTATTTTCGATTTATGAATTAATCAATTAATCGATTAATTATTTAATTATTCGATTAATGACAAAAAATTTTTTTTTTTTAAGTTACAGATTCTGCTGAAATAGTGGTAGTTTATGTGTTCTCTGACCAAATTGATTAATAATTTAATTTTTTATGATTATTATTTATTTATTTTCATTATTAATCATTTATTTATTTTCTTTCTCATTTGGCCAATATCTCAGGCACCTTTTGAGCTGGGAAGCTAAAGTTTGGACATGAGTGACCAAGTGATGTGGCTATCAAGGATATTTTTGATTTATTGATTAATCATTTCATCTATTAATTATATTTATTGATTAATCGATTAATTCTCACTCTCTGCAGACCTGGACAAAATCACAGACTGGTCAAACAAGTGGAACATGTCTTTCAATCATGACAAATCTCACACTCTTACAATGTCTCTCCGAAAGGACCGACTGGACAACCCTCCCATCTACTTTCTCAACAATCCTCTCCAAGAAGTTCTGTCGCTCAAGCTTTTGGGTCTCACTATCTGCCATGATCTTTCTTGGGAAAACCACATTTCCAAGCTGGCCTCCAAAGCCAGTCGCCGACTGGGCATCCTCCGTCGTGCGAAGTCCTTCCTTGGCACACCTGAGCTCCTCACCACATACAAGGCTTTCATCCGCAGCTCAATGGAATACTGTTCCCCCCTCTGGGCTGGTGCTCCTGCCTCACACCTTGCTCGGCTTCACGCTGTTGAGGCCAAAGCTTTCAGAATCATTGGAATCTCCTGCGATGTAGTCAACGCCGAGGGCCTTTCACTCACTCACCGCAGGCAGGTTGGTGGTCTTTCTGTCTTCTACCGACTCCTCTCCGGCCTTGCTCCCCCAGCTCTCTCTGTGCTCTGTCCCCCCAATATTCCTTCAGGTCGCACAAGATCTGCCTGCAACCCTCTTATGGTTAAACTGCCAAAGTCTAGGCTCTCTGCTCACCTTCACTCTTTCATTCCCCTTTTCTCCCGCCTCTGGAACAAACTCCCCCACTCCCTTCAATCCCACTCCTCCCTCCAGGTCTTTAAAACAGCTGTTCACCACCATCTCTTATCTTCCCCCATCGAAAACCTTGATCTTTTCTACCCCCGGTAATTCACCCCAGAGTCCTTGCAGTGTTCATATGTTTTAATCCTCTCCCACCTCCCCCCAAGTCCTCCCGATGTCCCTGCTCTCAAATGTTGTGTTTGTGTCCTTCCCCTTCTTCCCCCCCTCTTTTGTGTCCTCCCCCCTCTCTCCCCATCTTGTCTGCCGCTCCCCTTGTTTTTTGTGTTTTGTGTGTCGGTTTGTCTTTTTGTGTGATTAATGTTTGCTCTTTCACGAGCCTCGATGTTGTATACAAAAAAAAAAAAAAAAAAAAATTATTTATTGAGTAATCAATTAATTATTTAATTTTTTATAAATGACTTATTTAATTACATTTCTAAAAGATACATCTTCGGATGAAGCACTAGTGGTTTAGTTATGCGATTGGCCAATTGATTATGAAAATATTTTGTGATAATCTTTTATTGATTTTAATTATACAATTAATCAATCAATTAGTGTACACCTCTCCCTCCCAATGCAGCCTCAATGAGCTGCACTGCGGTATTGCCGGGCGCCGGAGGCGCCCCGGCAATGCCGCGCTGCAGCATATTTAATTATTTGGCATGGGGCGGTGTACTTTGAATGTATGTGTACTTGTTTTCTTTCTTGTTTTCTTTCTTGTTTTCTTGCTTTCTTGTTTGTTTGTCCGGACGATATCTCAGCCATCCTTTAAGCTAGGAAGCTGAAATTTCGGCACAATAGTGAGCAAGTCCTTTGTCAAAAACTGTATTTTTTTTTTGGATTAATCAATAAATTGAGGAGTTATTTAATTATTAGCGATTAATTAAGTACTTATTTAATTAATCAAATTTCCTTTCTCTTCTGACCATTAACTCAGGCACCTTTTGAGTTAGGAAGCTGATATTTGGACATGCCAATGACTAGGTGATTTGGCTGCAAAGGATATTTTTGATTTATTAATTAATCAATTAATCGATTAATTATTTAATTATTCGATTAATGACAAAAAAAAATTATTTTTTTTAAGTTACAGATTCTGATGAAATAGTGGTAGTTAATGTGTTCTCTGACCAAATTGATTAATAATTTAATTTTTTATGATTATTATTTATTTATTTTCATTATTAATCATTTATTTATTTTCTTTCTCATTTGGCCAATATCTCAGGCACCTTTTGAGCTGGGAAGCTAATATTTGGACATGAGTGACCAAGTGATGTGGCTATCAAGGATATTTTTGATTTATTGATTAATCATTTCATCTATTAATTATTTATTGATTAATCGATTAATTATTTATTGAGTAATCAATTAATTATTTAATTTTTTTATAAATGACTTATTTAATTAAATTTCTAAAAGATACATCTTCGGATGAAGCACTAGTGGTTTAGTTATGCGATTAGCCAATTGATTATGAAAATATTTTGTGATAATCTTTTATTGATTTTAATTATACAATTAATCAATCAATTAGTGTACAGCTCTCCTTCCCAATGCAGCCTCAATAATAATAATAATAATGATAATGCATTTATTTTATATAGCGCTTTTCAGGAAGCCCAAAGACGCTTTGACAGAGTGCAAAACATAATGCATAGCAAAACATAAAAACAATTGCAAAAAAAGAAGAATCAATAGGGAAATATTCAAAGCACAAAGGAGGGAGAAGGAGAGGACATAGTCAGGGGTTAGATGCTGTGGGTTAAATGTTGAATGCAGTGTTGAACAGGTGGGTCTTGAGTGATGTTTTGAATGTGGTGAGTGAGGAGGAGTCTCTGATGGTGTGAGGTAGCGAGTTCCAGAGGGTGGAAGCAGCGATGGAGAAGGCCCTGTCCCCCCAGGATCTAAATTTGGTCCGGATGGGGGGGGTCAGGAGGTTGGTACCAGCAGAGCAGAGGTTGCGGGTGGGAGTGTGTCTGGAGAGGAGGTCAGCCAGGTAGGATGGGGCCAGGTTATGGAGGGCTTTGTAGGTCAAGAGGAGGATTTTGTACTGGATTCTCTGGGAGATGGGGAGCCAGTGAAGCTTGTAAAGGACGGGGGTGATGTGGTCACGGGTCCGGGAATGGGTGAGTAGACGGGCAGCGGAGTTCTGAATGTATTGGAGTTTATTGGTGATTGTTGAGGGTGAACCATAAACGAGGCTATTGCAGTAGTCCAGACGGGAAGTGATGAAGGCATGGATGAGGGTTTCTGCAGCCACGGAGGAGAGGGATGGACGGAGACGGGCGATGTTTTTCAGGTGAAAGAAGGCTGTCTTTGTGATCTGTTTAGTGTATTTGTCGAAGGAGAGGGTTTGGTCAAAGATGATGCCAAGATTCAATGAGCTGCACTGCGGTATTGCCGGGCGCCGGAGGCGCCCCGGCAATGCCGCGTTGCAGCATATTTAATTATTTGGCATGTGGCGGTGTACTTTGAATGTATGTGTACTTGTTTGCTTTATTTCTGAAATAGATATCAATACTTGATAAAAAAACGAGTTTAGCAGGACAAAAAGGTGGGTACCACAGTGAGGTCAGTTGACACTGACCACAGCCCTCCCTTTCTTTTTGCATTATCTCAATCATTTTATGGGGATAATGAAAGGACATCCATCATTGGGTGTAAGTCTGGCATGTCTGTGCAATGTTTTTTTATACCAAATGTTGAAGCTCATGGAAAAGCAAAGAACAGAACTTACAGAACAGAACAGGTTGAAAAAGGGGAAGCACCTCAACAGTAGGGTAGAGGGACACAACAGATGGACACTGGAAGAAGACTGGGTGAGGGGACAAAATGACAGTAATGGGAAGGGTAGAAGCCAATAACCTAAAAAGGGGTGGGTTTGAGGAGGGTCCATGGGGTAGAAACAATCACAGATAGGGGTGGAAGATGATGTGAAATGGTGGAATATGATGTGAAGATGATGTCAATCCAAGATGAGCACCTCAACTTGAAGCCCGAGAAGGACAAATGAGATTAAATAGCTTCAGGAAGGCAGTTCAACAAATGGAAGAAAACAGGAACAAAAAGAGGAGAGGTGGCAGTCATCTTGAATTTTTGGAGGTTTTCTGGATTTTTGGGGAGGGGGTGGAAAAACATCTGCATCAAGGAGCAGGGGATGGTTGGAAGGTTGAGAGAACAAAGGGAGCAAGACCGGAGATTTACTTGAATTGTATTAACACCACAGGGGAAGGATCGAGCCCAAAACCATGAGGGGCCCACTGGGTATAAGAGGAAAGATAGAAGAAGGGAAAATGTGGTAATTAAACGAGATCTAGACGATTAATTTGTGACTTGAATTAATGCAAGTTGATAGAAGTCAGGAACACTGCTGGGGAGGCTGTTCCAAAGAGGCAGTGTCGAGTAAGGAGGAGGCATGGCAATTGTTAGGAAGGGGAAAAAGGGTAATGCAGAAATTACGACAAGTAGAAATTAAATGGGTATTAGGAAAGTGTGAAGAGGAGGAATAATAGAAACCGAGTTTAACAGAGCACCGACTGCGACAGTATAAGAGGAACAGGTAAGAGACTGCAATGCGGTGGGCCCAAGGTTAGAGATTTGTACCAAATACAAACCTTGTTGTAAGATTCAAATCGACAACTGATACACATATCCACGATATCCTTACATCCACCGCACTCCCTCCATCTCACAATCTCCGAAACCTCATCGTCTTCAACAAACTCAAACCACGATAAAGACGAAAAAAGGAACGCGTACAAAACACAAGTAAAAATAGGGGCAATACCCCTGGAACTCACCTGGTAGAATAAACAGTATACTTCACCGACTAAAGGTATTTTAAACCAATTTCAATGGTTGCTAGAAGACAGGGCAGCAGGTAGAATCATACTGACATAATCATAAGACTTTAAACAAACAAAGAAAAAAATACCGATTTTGGGGGGCAACCCCACCTCCCCCAAACCCATACCTCCTAAGACCCCAATTTTTATAATGCCTTGAACAAACATTGGTACATCATGCGTGATTGAGGTTGTGGTGAAGTTTAATCAAAATTGTGTGTGTAGTTTCTGAGAAGAAAGCAAATACCTATTTTGGGTAGCAAACCCCTGTAATCTCCCAAAGGGGCAGATTTTTTTTAATGCCGTGAACAAACTTTGGTACATCACGGGTGGTGAAGGTTGTGGTCAAGTTTCATCGAAATTGTGTGTGTAGTTTCAGAGGAAAAAAGAAATTCCTATTTTGGGGGGTCAAACTTGGATCCACTTTGACCCCGGGAAACCCCATTAGACCCCGATTTTTTTTTAATGCCATGAACAAACTTTAGTCACAACACAACAAATATCATTTGTGCCAAATTTGGTCGCAATCCCATCAGCGGTTTCGGAGAAGAAGTTTCAAGTGTTTACAGACTGACGGATGGACGGACTGACTGACAGACAGACGGACAACGCGCCATCACATACGCTCCCCTGAACTTCGTTCCAGGTGAGCTAACAAGAGCACAAGGAGAGGGTTTACAAGAGGGACCAAACGTACTTTATCTTTGGCTTACGACTCAGAAGGTGCTGTGCCATCACTTGGCATCGCTCAGCTTCAGTAACCAGCATCTGGATCTCCAATGACAGATCATTGTCAGGGAACTTGAGCTCCTCAGCCTCCTTTAGCAGTGAGCGGAGGTACCACAGGTCTGGACAGAAGCAAAGATAAAAATATTACCATGTGCAAATGAACACGCGGTGTACAAGCCAATAACTACCACGTAAAAAGTGAAGGAGTTTTGATACCTTTACGTTGCTCCCCCACAGCTTGCACTGTGACACGTGCACGGCTCGCCCAGCCGTCAAAAGAACCGGCTCGCTCTTTCAGCTTTTGCAGCATCGCTGGCAGCTCATCCAGTGTGTACCGGTACCTGGCCATAGGTACAAAAATGTGGAGGTTTTTTAAAAATTGCAAGCTGGTTGTGGTAGTCCTGAGATACAATAAAAACACTTGACTCGCAGTTTACAACAGCAGTTTTCAGTCGTCTGACTTGTGCATTCGGATTTGTTTGGGGGGTGGTGGGCATTGGACAGGTAAATAATCTATTGAGGGTAAACTTGCTGTACCGAAGGTAGTGATCCTGTGGTGGACACTTGCACAACTGCACTGCATGGTGGAGGCACACCAGGTGATTAGGACATCGTGTACAGGCCAGTGCAGACAAGAAGCAAGTCGTCTTGCACGTACCACACTGCCGCTCATCATCTGGAAGCAGCTCAAATGCCTCACGCTCTGCCTCAGTTGTCCCCTGCATACATAGATACCATAATTGTGATAACCATTTACATCTTACCTAATTTGTATTCGACAAACTTGAATTAACAAGCATTCTGAGTATTGCGCTGCAATACATGTCCCCTACCAAAGTTCAAAGTGCCATAACTTTGTCAAAAATGATCGAATATGCAAATTTATGCACGGTTGATGCTGGTTTTCAAACTTGATCTGAGGTATGCTGAGACACATGTGTGTCACGCCTCGCCTCGTTGATAAGCCCGCAAGGTCGCTCTGTGGAGCGGCCTGCATGTATTGCACTGTGTACAACAACAACAACAACATGCATTTTAAAGGCCATTTTCCCTGCTAGAGCGGGGGTTAGCCTTGCGGTCCCCATGACAATCTTCTCCATTTTGCCCTATTTTCTGCATCTCTCCTTGTTAACCCCCTTGCCCGCATTTCTTCTTCCACCATCTTTAGCCAAGTCTTTCTTGGTCTTCCCTGTCCTCTGCTTCCTTCTACATTCATTTCCATCACTCTTCTCAACCAGTCACTTTCATCCTTCCTCAACACATGACCAAACCATCTCAACCTGTTCCTCTTCACAGCATCAATCACAGGCTCTATTCCCATCATCTTTTGCAATTCATCATTTGTCTTCCTCTCTCTCAACGATACTCCACACATCCACCGAACCATTCGCATTTCCACCCTTTCCAACCTTCGTTGCTGCTCTACGTTCATTACCCATGTCTCGCTCCCATAAATCATAACACTTCTCACACATGCAGCATACACCTTTCCGTTCAGCTTCAACGACACTCGCCTCATCTTCAGCACGCCACTCAGTTCCCGAAACTTCTTCCATGCACATCTCACTCGAGCAACCGTTGCCGAGTCTGATCCACCTTCTCCATTCAGCATGTCTCCGAGGTAGCAAAATGTTTTCACACCTTCCAGCTTCACGCCGTCTCCAAGATCCAACTCAACATTTCCTCCATCTGCAGCTCCCTCTGTGCACACCTTACATTTGAATGTAGCTGCCACACTGGTTAATGACCCTCTCAGACCACTACATTTTTGATGAACCCACTCAGCGCACATTGTACATTGAATGGAGTTCACTCCGACACCCTTCCTACACACAGCACAGGGCCACTTCCCAGTTCTTTCCACCTCACCACATGCTTTACCACTTGCCATCACCTTCGTCTTTCCGATATTCACCTTCAGACCTTTTGTCTCCATACATTCCTTCCACGTGTTCATCTTTTCCTTCAGTCCATCCATACTTTCCACAATCAACACCAGATCATCTGCATACAACAACTCCCACGGTAAACCCTCCTTTACGTTCTGAGCCAGCACCTCCATCACAGCTACAAATAGTAGTGGACTTAGTACCGACCCCTGATGCACTCCCACCTTCACCTCAAACTCACCACTGTTCCCGTCCTTCGTCCTTACAGCTGTGCGCGCTCTTTTGTACATTGCCATCACTACTCTGATCAACCATTCCTCCACTCCTAACTTCCTCAATGCCCATGTCAATACTTTGCGTGGTACCCTATCGAATGCTTTCTCCAGATCAACAAACCCAAGAAACAACTTCTTCCTCTTCTCCATGTACTTCTCCTGCAACTGCCTCACAATGAAAAGCGCGTCTGTCGTTCCTCTTCCTGGCATGAATCCAAACTGCATTTCGTCGATCTTCACTTTCTTCCTTATCCTCCTCTCCAACACCCTTTCCAATACCTTCATTCCATGCTCCAATAACTTTATCGCTCGGTACGAGCCACACTCCAGAGGGTCACCTTTCCCCTTGTATAGAGGGATGAGGGTACTTAGTTCCCAATCCACTGGAATGCGGCCTTCTTTCACCACCAGATTACAGATCTCTGTCATTCTCTTCACACCCCAACTTCCTGCTGCCTTCAACATATCTCCCACAACTCCCGTCGGCTCTCCCGCTTTTCTACCCTTCATTGCTTTTATCGCTTCCTCAACTTCCTTCTCAGTTATCTTCTCTGCCGGTCTTAAAACAGGGTTACTCTCTATGTTGCCATCCCATTCATTCTCTGTATTCAACAGCATTTCCATATATCTTTTCCATCTTCCTTTAATTCCATCTGGGTCGACAACGATTTGTCCCACTTCATCCTTCAAGCAACTCACCCCCATCACATCACACCTCTCTTTCGCTATCTGCTTTGCAATCCTGCACTGTGTGAATTATATAATTAATTATATAATTAAGGGGAAGGCCGAGAGGGTTGCAGGTCTGACCTGCTGGACCAACTCACGGTCTGAGGGACTAGCGATTCAAGAGATATCCATTTCAAAAATATTTTCGTTTAATTAACAATATCTGCCAAACCACGTGACCTATCGCAAATTCCAAAAGGACATTTTAGTAGACTGACATGCTGAACAGATCTGTGAAGTTTCCCCTCGATTGGATCAAAAATGAGGGAGGGGCTCGGTTTTAAAGGTTCATGCTTAAAAACTTCATAACTCTGAAACGATGTGACGCATGACGTCATGCTCGCTGACTTTTTTGTTCGTCATGGGTATGCGATTCTGCCTGCAAAGTTTGGCCTCGATCTGTTCAGCCGTTGCAGAGAAAAAGGGGTTTCATGTTTTCACGAAAAACAATATGGCGGCCGAACCCCGTGACCTGTGACGTCATAATTACCATTAAAATATTCTACAGACCGAGTCCACCCTACGGTGAAAATTTGATTTCAATTGGTCCAATTATTGCAGAGAAAATGTTTTTTAAAGGAAATTAAAACTTAAAATGGCACTGAGTTAAGGATCATCAGAATCATCAAAATTCCCAAAGTTCAAAGTGCCATAACTTTGTCAAAAATGATCGAAACGTCGTGAAGTTCGAACTCGATCTGTAACCTATCATGAGGAAACCATGTGCCAAGTTTGAAATCATTATCATTAAGAGTTTAGAAAAAAAGTCTGGAAAATTGTTCTTTGCGTGACGGACTGCCAGACTGACGGACTGACAGACGGACAGATGGAGGGACGGCGTGCAAGCCTATAGTCCCCTCCGGTGTACACCGGTAGGGGACTAATAAGTACGTATTCAACAAAGCTGAAACTGATGTGGAGTTCCACAAGAAAACAGAAATACTATTGTGACCAACTGAAGCAGCATAAGATGTCTAAAGTCGGCAGAGACCTCAGGGTAGTGGAAGCCAAACTTTCGAAATGCAATCTAAGACTGAAGCTAAGGTAGGGATGCAAGTTCTGCACTGGCTGCCATAAGAAACTTGTCCCAGATGCCTCCTGGAAATGGAGGATCTATCGGTTCAATCACTTCTTCCATGCACCAGGACATTCCAACGCTCCCTTTGAAAAAGCTGGGCTGAGCAGAACGCACTCTGACAAGGTGCTAGTTTCTACAGAAGAGGAGCTGGCAATGCTTAATAAATGAACAGAAAAGCTTAGAGAATCCGCCTTCAACAAGAGGAAGGCCCAGACTCAGGCAAGCTGGGTCCTGGGTTAGAAACCACCTCAAATCTTCTCCTCTTCATTGATCCCACATTCAAACTAACGAGCCGGACCTCGCTTCTGAACAGCTACCTGCCTGAGTGAGCCAATACTATATTGATCAGCTTGGGACGTTCTGGTCATCAATTAGCAGTTTGGGACAGGGGTCTGACCTGCTGGACCTACGACGCGAGCAAACTGTTAACGTCCTGTGTGCGCCACACGCACACACACACCTTTTCCTCCAACCCTTTCCCCCCCTCCCTTCGCTCGTATTTTCTCCCTTCACAATCAACTTCTCTCACCCACCCGACACACGTCTCCCCCACACTCGACCCACAACCTGACCACAGCGCTCACTCACTGTTCTCTAAGTCCGACAACCCCTCTCTCTCTCTCTCTCTTGAACTCCCATTCATTTTCTTCCCCTTTCTTTTGTCCCGTTGCTTCCTATATTCATGAACACATCAAAGTTGTGCTTATATACAGCTCACAAAAAGAGTAAACATCTTTCAAAATCAACTCTTGCCACGGAGTGCGCCCCTCTGCAAGCACGAGTGCAACCATCCTCCTTGCACGATCGATCCCCCTCGGCTACCTCATGCAACTTCCGACCTCCTCATGACCCCGGCCTTCCCCTTGGCTCCCTCACGCAACACTGACCCGCAACCACCCACACACCCCCACCCCACGCAGCCACCACCTGCTCATCGGCACGATCCCGACCCCCTCCCCCCCCTCCCTCAGCTCCCTCAGCTCCCTCAGCTCCTGGTGCGACCTCAGACCTCCACCCTTCTCTCAACACTCCCTCCCCCTCTCGAGTGACCCCAATCCCTCATGTGCCTTCCCACCCTCAAGTGACCCCCTCGACTCTCTTAACAAGAGCCCCCTAGAATCCCTCACGCGGTCCCCCTCAATCAGTATGACATCCAAAAATGGTGCACAACTGTTGGTGGTAATTTTGTGTTAATTTAAAAGTGATAACTTCAACTTTATACACAAATTTAAATGCCATACAAAAAAACCTTAGGGGAGTGTAATAATCATAGTTTTACTTTGTGTTTGGCTGAAACATATGTGTATTTGCATGGCAGGTAGGTGATTTTGCCCTGAACATTTGTTATGTAGAGGTGCAGTACCAGACAGTATATTGCACCAACGTTTTAAAATTTCAAAACGCATAAGAAGTCAGAACTTAGTTGTGTTGGAACAAGAGTAGCACGTTTTTGACCATGTCATTTCAATGCAAGTAATGAAAAAATGCTGCAACTTCAGTCCTACTTTATTTGTACTAGAGGCCTAAACAAACTAGATAAATACCTGCTCAAGTAGTGCCTTGCGCAATCTTCGCTCCTCCTGAACCATGACGAACAATTCACGATGCACAGCCGCTGCCAGGTTGAGGTCCAGTTTATCTGGTCCTGATGCCATCTTGCAAATAAGCTCCTCATGCGAGAACACGCAGAAGCGGTGTAACCGCCTATAATGCTCCACACACAACCTCCCCATTGGCAGCTATAAGAAAAAAAAACAGCAATATATTATGCAAACAAATGACACAACTGCATTTCATGGTATTTTATAGAAAGTGAATCAGGCATTTTTGTGGGATAAGGGTGGCTTTGCCTATTTTGATCTTTGGACTTTTTGAATATGATGTAATCCAGGTAAACCGAGTTTTTTTTCTGGGTCTACACATAACACATAAGCAATGACATGTCAGGAAAGAAGAAGAAGACGAAGAAGAAGGAGAAGACAAAGAAGATGAAGAAGAGAAATAGAAAGAGGAAGAAGAGGAAGAGGGATAGGAGAAAGGGGAAGAGGAAAAAGGAAGAAGAAGAAGAAAGAAAAAAGAAGAGGAGGAAGAATAAAGAGGAAGAAGAAGAGAAGAGGATGTAGTCTTCGAGGATTTTAAAATGCAAAATAAGGCTTTTCGAGGGTGGGTTTTTTTTTTTTTACGGCGTAGCCCATAGGACAATGCCGTCTAGAACAGTGTTTGTCCGTCTGTATGTATGTCCCCTCAAACATATACCAATCAGAGCTGAGGATCTGGTCACATGACAGGGTGATGTGATTACGTCTGATGTCGTTACGGCGGTACGGCAGCTGACTCTCCACACTCCGGCATTTTGATTCCAATTTTGTTCAGGCCGAACATTATCGTCAAACCTGTCATATATCACAATCAACATGCTCTACCGCAACGTTTTTCATTCCGTGTGAAACACAAACAGACCGATTGTTAAAATGACCATCAAATATCGAAAGCATCGTCGTTACGTCTCTTCCAACAAAACGGTACGGTAGGTATAGGCCTTAGGCGTTATGCTTCACCTTCGGGCTGTTTCAGACAAATTAAGCCCAGGTTTCTTAATACAGTCATGTATCGTTTCAGTCGTACCGTTTTCGTAATAGTAATAATAATAATAATAATGTAGTAAATATGACCATAACACTTTAATCCCAATGTCGTGAATACAAAGTTGATGGATTAAAGCGGTGTATGGTTCATGAATCAATGATAAACGGTGTACAGTACGAACAACCGCGCGGAAGTTAGGAATTTGCCTCGGTTTTTTGATAGCATGTTATTAACCCAACCCTTGTGGGGTATATAGATTACAGTAGATCTTCCCTCAGTTCTGTAAGTAAAACTTACCTCACGGATGTTGGTATTCCTCCAAATTTCTTTGTTTAATGTTATAGACAGCATTAGCTTAGCGACTGTTTAAAAAGCTAATCATATGTGTTTGTGGTTTATAATGTCACAAGCCTGGCTACGCCACTGTTGGACTTCCGGTCTTGTTTATAATCGAAGTAAAATGACCTATTCTCAAGAGAGTATTTGAATGGAAAAAAGTGGATTATGGATAGATCTTTCATTCAACTAGCTTCGTCATTGAAACACACAAACATTTGCATTGCTAACAAAATTATATAAACAGCTGATAATTGAGAATGCGAGATTGAAAACAGAATTTACAGAACGTGATTATTGCGATTGTTAAGGCAGGGTAAACTAAAGTGCAAAAACAAAACAAAATGGAGCACAATGACAAAGGATTATAGGTGAAGGAGATGTAATTTGTTTGGCATGAGAAAAGCTGGTATCCGTTGAAAAATATCTGTCAAAGACAATATCCTTGTACTATTCCATGTACTCTTCACATAGCAGTAGCACCATTGGTATGGCACTTCGTATGGCAGTCAAGGCCGAAATCAAACCGGTTATCCCAACCACACGAATGGATGTGGGCAGGAATCAAACCTGCGTGATTGCAATTTCCAACCAATCTCCTTGAATGCTCATCCCTGATAAGTCGGGCACTGGAAACAGGTGGGAGCAGCAACAGCGCCGATAAGAAGTCAATCATGGAAGTGGACACTTTGCAACAAAGCCTCCCGTAGAGTCAAGGGAATCATAATTCAGCCAAGAGTGTATGGCAGAAAATTGCCCCAACGTGTAATCAATCAGCTGATGCTGGAATAACCGGGGAATCGGCCGGTGACGTCGGGAATGTAAATTGTGAGCAAACTTGCATGGCATTTATGGACGAGCCAATCAATCAGATCCAATTACATTTTTTGTAGGATTTGACAGTCTATCCGATAATACGTCACTATGTTAGGAAGTCTTATGGTTAAACTGTCACCTCTTATGGTTAAACTGCCAAAATCAAGACTCTCTATTCACCATCACTCTTTCATTCCTCTTTTCTCCCGCCTCTGGCACAAACTCCCTCACTCTCTTCAATCCCACTCCTCCCTCCAAGTCTTTAAAACAGCTGTTCACCACCATCTCTTATCTTCCCCCATCCAAAACCTTGATCTTTTCTACCCCTGTTAATTCACCCCAAATCCACTTTTTTAAATACCGACTTCTTTCCTGGAAGTCCTAGCAGTGTCCATGTGTTTTTTACCTCTCCCACCCCCCGCCCCTTCCCATGCCTCCTCCCCCCAAGCCCTCTCCCTCCCACAGATCTCCCGATGTCCCTGCTCTCCATCTTGTCTCCCGCTCCCTTGGTCATATGTTTTATGTGTCAGTTTGTCTTTTTGTGATCAATGTTAGCTCTTACACGAGCCTCGATCTTGCATACAAAAAAAAAAAAAAAGGATGAAACATTGGACTGTATATGAGGATTTTGAAAAGCAAAGCAGGCAAAAGTGTGGGTTTGAGGGTTTCCACGTAAACATGAAACTGTATTTTTCCTTTTAAGTTTTCATATGTTTTCAAGGGTCTTTGCTAACCCTGAGAATAGTCTCTGAGACTACGCAAGACTGAGGTTTGTTCCCACAAATCTGTAGAAACTAGTCCATACTAACCTGTAGCAGCGAGAGTCATACAATGTTGCGACAGGTCAGTTCTGATGAATAATTTTGACGTCACAATTGCTGCAGTAGAGCCATTAGCGAGTTACACACTCAGATAGCAAGTTAATTCCTCAGATCCATGGACCCTGATGGATTAATTCATCCGTTTTGATGTATTGTACTAACTAAGCCTGGTGTTGGCATAACGGTTAAGGTAGCTGGCTTACGACCTTAGGGTCTTGAGTTTGAACCCCTGTTGTGCTGTTAAATAACACCAAGTGGGTTGACTCAACTTGTCATCCTTCCGAAGTCGGCAAAATTAATACCAGCTTACGGGAAACAGGGGGCACTGCATCAGCAAACCAGCCGTGCTCACAACAATGATGCAACCAGCAGCCACAGGCTACATACGAAACAATAATAACTAGACAAAATTTCGACGACGCGCCGTCAACCGATACGCCTCTGCCCACATTAAGTCTTTAATTACTCTAACTTTGGCCGAAAATCTCAAGACCATCTGACGTCAATATCTATTCTGTACATACACGACATGGCCAAAAGTATGTGGACACCCACACATCACACTCGTATGTGCTCGTCGAACATCTCATTCCAAAATCATGAGCATTAATATGGAGTTGGTCCCCCCTTTGCTGCTACAACAGCCTCCACTTTTCTGGGAAGGCTTTCCATGAGATGTTGGAACATTGCTGCGGGGATTCCATCCATCAACAAGAGCATTTATGAGGTCGGGCACTGATGTTGGGTGATTAGGCCTGGCTCACAGTCTGGCCTGGCCGCAGTCGGTGTTCCAATTCATCCCAAAGGTGTTCGATGGGGTTGAGGTCAAGGCTCTGTGCAGGCCAGTCAAGTTGTGCACACCGATCTCGACAAACCATTTCTGTATGGACCTCGCTTTGTGCACGGGGGCATTGTCATGCTGAAACAGGAAAGGGCCTTCCCAAAACTGTTGCCACAAAGCTGGAAGCACACAATCGTCTAGAATGTCATTATATGCTGTAGCGTTAAGATTTCCCTTCACTGGAACTAAGGGGCCTAGCCCAAACCATGAAAAAGAGCCCCAGACCATTATTCCTCCTCCACCAAACTTTACAGTTGGCACTATGCATTCGGTCGGGTAGGTAGCGTTATCCTGGCATCCGCCAACTCCAGATTCGTCCATCAAACTGCCAGGTGGTGAAGCGCGATTCATCACTCCAGAGAACGCGTTTCCACTGCTCCATAGTCCAATGGTGGTGAGCTTTACACCACTCCAGCCGACGCCTGGCATTGTGCATGGTGATTTTAGGCTTATGTGCGGCTGCTCGGCCATGGAAACCCATTTCATGAAGCTCCCGACGAACAGTTGTTATGCTGACGTTGCTTCCAGAGGCAGTTTGGAACTCGGTAGTGAGTGTTGCAACCAGGGACAGACAATTTTTATGCGCTACATGTTTCAGCACTCGGCGGTCCCGTTCTGCGAGCGTGTGTGGCCTACCACTTCGCGGCTGAGCTGTTGTTGCTCCTCGACGTTTCCAGTTCACAACAACAGCACTTACAGTTGACCGGGGCAGCTCTAGCAGGGCAGAAATTTGATGAAGTGACTTGTTGGAAAGGTGGCATCCTATGACGGTGCCACGTTGAAAGTCACTGAGCTCTTCAGTACGGCCCATTCTACTGCCAATGTTTGTCTATGGAGATTGCATGGCTGTGTGTTTGATGATATATTCCTGTCAGCAATGTGTGTAGCTGAAACAGCTGAATCCATTAATTAGAAGGGGTGTCCGCATACTTTTGGCCATGGAGTGTATGTATCATGGTGCATGTACTTGGCTTAGTTCAAATCCCCACCTCGATAACAATTTTTTTTATCTGGCATGACCTCTGACCTCTTGATGCCAAAATCTAATCAGTTCATCTTTGCATCATAATACATACTTATACCAAAAAAAACCAAAAAAAAAACACCTTTAGAGGCCATTTTTCCCCGCAAGCGGGGGTTGGCCTTTTTCGGGGACCGTGGTTGTTGTTGTTTTTTTTTTTTGTTTGTTTTTTGGGTCCCCTTTTTTTGAAGCAATGTTTTACGGCCGGATGCCCTTCCTGCCGCCAACCCTTTTTGTCGCCTTTTTACGACAAGCAGGGAATTACCAGTGAACTGGTACTCAATTAGCCGACCTCGGAAGGATGACAGGCTGAGTCAACCCCCCTGGCGTTAATTCAGCGATCGACCGGGATTCGAACCCAGGATCCTAAGCTGGCACCCTAGCCGCTAGCCCAACACCAGGCTAGCCCAACAACAACACCAGGCTAGACATACTTATACCAAGTTTGGTCAAAATCCGTTCACTGGTTCACAAGTTAGCATGACAACAGAATTTTTCCCTAACGTGACATTTGACCTTTGACGTCTTGACCCCATCATCTAATCAGTTCATCTTTGCATCATTATACGTACTTGTACCAAGTGTGACTTTGACCGGCTGCAGCCGTTTTTAAGTTATTGCAGTGACGAAAACCTATCACGGAGGCATAAACATGTACTAAGTCGCGTTCACACAGATCTGGGTGAACAAAATGTCAGATTCCCTTCAGGCTAACCATTCTATGCAAACACACCTTTGCTCTTCTCTGCAGTATCTTAAAATGGTGACCAAACGTTTTCCCATTCCCAATCGCCACATTTGATAGTTGACATTCGCAATGACCTTTCCCTTCCACCCACCTGCTCTTTTGTCTCATGGAATTACTCTATTTACATGTATATCACCTTTCTAGACTCTTCTGGTCAATTGTGTTCTCTCTACATCTTCTTCTTCTTCTCTTCACTATGTCTGTCAGTGTCACTTATCCATCTGTTCTTCTCCGATTTGTCTACGCACAGGAATTTCAGCCTCTATATTCCAGTTATTTTGAGCTTTACTACTATAGTAAAACAACAAAACACAAAAACGAATGCAACTCTCATGTTTTAAATGGCTCGGCTTGTTCAGGACTCCCTTCTGAATGCATCGCTCATTACAAGATTACATATTTGTACAATCTCATCCATTGGCCTTGGATCAGTTACAAACGAATGCAAACAATTCGAAAACATAATGCCTCCGGTGACTTTGTCAGCGGAGGCATAAAATAGCCAAACAGATAATTTCAAGTCATGAGCATTTTTCTTCAATCAATGTGAGGTTAAGGTTCAAAGTTATAAAACTTGAGGATTTCACACACTGACTGATAAAGTTGAATAAACCACAAAACATGGTGTCTGCCCGTACCCAATCAGCAGTGCAGAAGTTGACAGCTTCGGCAAAATTGTAGCCTTGGTTAAAGCCACTGTGATAAGCCCGAGGGAACGTGACCACAAATTCACCAGCGCACTGGTTTGTCCGTACCACCTGTGAGTTAGAACATTGGTATTAGTATTTTGATTTTAAAAGGGGGAAAAATCATACATGTAATAATCAACAGTGAGTGTGTTGGGGGAGGAGGAGGGGGAGGAGGGGGAGGAGGAGGAGGAGGAGGAGGAGGAGGAGGAGGAGGAGGAGGAGGAGGAGGAGGATGATGATGATGATGATGATGATGATGATGATGATGATGGGGAGGAGGAAGACGATGATTTATCATAGCACATGTGAACCTAACACAGGTGTCCATAGCTTCACACATATGTTGGATGGAATGGCCCGGAGGATTGACCTAGCTTTTGGTTTCCTAACATCCATGCTGTCAGCCATCGCATAAATTAAGTATTCACAGACACAATCACCCAATCTTTGCTGTGTCTTCCTGATATAAAGTTTGTTACAGAGAAAGCGGGTGATGCAATATGTGCAATCTTGGGGGAAGTTAAGTCAAAGTGGTCAGAAACTTTAAGGGAGCTTACATTTCCTGAAATTGCGATGGTTGTTTTGATAAAAGCGCAGCTGTCATCACAACATGTTTGTGGGTTAAAAGTTCCTGGTTTAAGATCAGACGGTAAGATACGAGGCTGTAAAGGGGGAAATGGGTGGTGGGGATCTGGGCCATTTAAGGATTGTTCTGTAAAATGTTGAATTTCACTGAATGACACTCTCATGCTTGAGACACTTTATCAAAATAGTAGGTCGACATGTAAAGTGGACAACAACATATCGTCAATGCTAAGTGTACATTTTCAAACATAACACCAGTTGATACTGTAATGTTTGTAAATAAAGTGAACTTCATTATTCAACAGTGTTGCTGTTTCATTGCTTATCGAATGTATCAAGGTATTAAAAGCTACCACAAACAACTGTAGTTAGCACAAATACAATTTAAACTACGGAATTGCCTTCTGGAAACCCCCGCCGACGTAACCCATACACCATTCGCTTCCAGGTCCAGGTGTGACTTTGGTCTGTCCACCCACACCTGTTGAGGAAGCTACGCTTCCCAAATAATGACATCCAATTAGTTCATAATGATTACCTCAAAATAGTGCTGTACCCAAACTGTGTTCCCAAACTATAACTCGGCGAGTTGCCATTCCGAGCCGAGTCCGAGTCCGAGTCAAGCTGGGTTTGGCTGTCAACTCGGAAACAAACTCGGATATTTCTCTGTCACACGAAATGAAGTAATTGCAATGTTTTGTAAGTGTGCGTGATGGATACGTGCATTATCATATGAATCCGTGTGCTGGTAATGGTCATGTTGTTTCTCTTTGTGAATTTCAAAGCAAAATGTTATCATATTTGAGCACGGCAACTGTTCCATTTCCAGTTATGTTAGCGGTGAGCATGGGTCCCGCGGCGTGGATAGCTCTGGTTTAATTCCGGACGGCTGTGGCTGTTGTCTGTGTGCTCCTTCCGTGTACTTTTACATCGATTCAAGATATATATATATATATATATATATATATATATATATATATATATATATATATATATATATTGTTGCGGTTTGTTGCGTGTATTCATATAAGTGAGTTTGTGTCTGTTTATTTATATAAGATTCAAATATTAAAACAAATACCGATTCATATCCAACCAAATTTTGCATGTTGCCCGAGAATACCCCAAGTATGGTTTCTGTCGAGTTAGCACATCTGGGTCGGGATAAGACCCCCAATTCTCTCTATGTTAATGTGTATAGTGGAGTACCACCCGGTGGTATCCGGTAATACAAATCATTGTCTTGTATAAAGAAAATTTAAACAACTTCACAATATGCATTACGATGATGTTGAAATCTCAGTGAGAATAATTCCAAATTTTCGAAACGTTTAATGTCAGTCATTTTAAGTGGAGGTTCAAACCAAAGCATCCAACACAGAGCTCGGTAGTGAAGTGGAAGTGATTTTTGCTCGAGCCACCGCTTTCATCTAACCTAAGGTGGGTGGGAGGTTTTATAAATTATATTTAAAAATAACCACCTTTAGAGGTCATTTTTCCCCGCAAAGCGGGGGTTGGCCTTTTTCGGGAACCGTGGTTGTTGTTGTTTTTTGGTCCCCTTTTTGAAGCAATGTTTTACGGCCGGATGCCCTTCCTGACGCCAACCCTTTTTGCCGCCTTTAACGACAAACAGGGAATCACCAGTGAACTGGTACTCAATTAGCCGACCTCGGAAGGATGACAGGCTGAGTCAACCCCCCTGGCGTTAATTCAGCGATCGACCGGGATTCGAACCCAGGATCCTAGGATCATAAGCCGGCACCTTAGCCGCTAGCCCAACACCAGGGTTATAAATTATTCAATACAATTACGATTTAGAGTTTTGATTCGACGAAATGTTTATATATGACAAGCTTGCAATTGTAATGACTTGTATTTAAACAAAGTGCAAAACGGTATACATTAAAACCAAAATAATATTCCTGGTTTAAGATCAGACGTGTCATGTCGTTGCCATCCTCATTACGCGTGCCCAGTTAACCAGAAGGAAAGAGTTTTCTCACATAGTTTTGATGCAAAAGGATCTGTAGCTCATTATGCAATTGAACAAATTTTGACAAACATTAATTAATATTGTAAAATAAATACCATGAATGAGTCATTTATTTTCAAAAAGACTGCAGGAGCCCAAAAGGCAAGAGTTGGACATCCCATCGGAGATGAAGATTGCCACCAAGGATTGAGAGAGTGTTGACTTTAGTATTTTTTTTTCCTTCCGAATGCGTGCAAAAGGTTTACCACTGATATATCAAACCTATTTTTTCCTTGTCATGTTTGCGTGAAAGAAATACTAGAGCGAAGTCGATGGACCGTAGATCAAATCCAAATATATATATATATACAAATAAAAACATTAATCGCTACATGTTTAATGCGTCTCCCAATGTTCATTGCACAGACAAAGTTTCATTTTTAAATGTTCAAAATGTGCCCATAATTGCATTTTTCAGTATTTCACCTTTTGACCCTGCCCCAGGAGGCGCAGTCAAAAATTACACTGCTATTACACCTTTGTGCCATGTGTCGATCGCAACTACCAAGTTTGGTGAATTTCTGCACAACCATTTAGGAGGAGATAGCATGACGGACAGCCAGACAGACAAGAGCCGATTACAACACCCCCTCGTCTATTTTGATTTTTTTTGAACAAGCATGGGGATAATAAACACAAAAATATTGATCTGAGACAAATCTTAAACATAGGTGGGCACAGTGCTATGATCAAATACAATTCTAAGCAGCAGCAACTAAAATGAAGGATGCCTACCGGAACACCATGTGACATCAAAATATTGGGGTTCATGATGGTGACGAGCTGATGCAGCAGATCAGGTTGGGCTTCAAACAGTTCTGGTGTCAGCTTCTTCATCACCTCCTCAAGGTGCTCAGCTGAGCGAGATGGCACCCCGTACCAAGTCTTTGGTTCTCCCCTGGTCAGTAAAAAAAGGCCATGTTAGGGTCGATCTACATTTTACCCCTTAAAGGAGGAATAAATAGGGGGAGGGGGGGAGAGGAGGAAGAGAGAGGATGGAGTTGCGAGGTGGGCACGGGTTAAAGGACATTACAAAATGGGAGGAAAATGGAATAAATATAAAAATGACTTATTTAGCAAAATGGAAAAACAAATAATGCTTAAACCGTCAAAACAAAAATCAAAAAATTTAATAACCTCAAAATTTGTCAGTACTGTATATAACAAGTCTGATTTGCACGTCAGATCGCTTCTTAAACAGACAGACGATGAAAACTGCAAGCAGCTCTCAAAACAAACTGCATGTCTCATCATCTTCCCAAACTGCCTCTGTGATTGGCCAAGGTCCTCATTTAAATTCCTCTTATGGAAATCTTTACAGTTCCATCGTCAACTGTTAAAGATAACCCAAAATGAACCCCTTGAATTGAAATTTTACACCTACGAAGGACCAAGTAATGCAGATGGAACTTCTTCATCAGATTACCTTTAATGGTCAATCTAAAACCCGGTAACAAGCAGACTGCAACCGCTATCAATGGAAGGAACTAACGAATGCAAAGGCACAACCAAGTGAGATTTGTCACGTGGAGAAAGCCTCGACAGGTGTTTTAGCAACAAAGTTGCATTCATCAAAAGAACAAGCAAACAGTTTGCAAACGCAGTCAAACAGATTCCCAGGAGCGCAGGGACCAGAGATGCCAAAGGGCAGAAAACCAACACACGCGTATTATTGCGTTACGAAGCCAGAAAAATAATGCAAATGGACAAAATGTACGAAAAGTTATTTTATCATTCAACCTTGTCTTTTCATTTGTTTGTTGTTAATCACAATCAAATGGGCTAGCAGGATAGTTCATGGGTAGAGTACAGGACTTACTTTTCTCGTGTCTAGTTACCGCATCAAATAAATCAGTATGCTCTCCCGTTAAGATGTGGGTACACTATTCGCTAGCATAAGCTGTTGGACGTTTACGATCTCATGGGGTCTTTCAATGATGAGAAGGGCAAGCTATCGCTGGCACCATGAGCACATTCCAAATTCCTGCCCCAACCTCCAGGGAGAAATAAATCAGCAGCACAGCCCCACTCGCCAGAAACGATGCAACCAGCAGTCACATGCTTCCTTCGCTCGGATTGGGACTACTCAAACCTGCCATGCTGGTGCTGTATCATGGATTATGGATGAAGAAAACAATGTTCCGGCAAAAAACAGGATAATGTCTCCAACCACCTCAGATTGTATGACACTGCAGAATTTGCACCTTTAATTTTCCAATTACAACATGCGAGTGGGTATAAGCGACAGAGTATTAATATGCTAAGTTTTGCTGCATTAAAATGTGCTGAATCAAAATAAAGGCCATTTACTGCACTTTAGTCACAAGAAGGAAGCCAGACATTAACAATACATATGCACGCAATTGAAACACTATCAGCCATGAAGTACACACCAAACCTCAGGCTGATATACATTACAATTTGTTAACAGCAGTCATACCAGTGAAGGTAGTTGATAGAATAGCTCCAATGGTCCTCGATGTGCCAGCAAAAAGCGGAGAAGCACATTCCAACATACAACCAAGGCACCTTCATGCCCGATATGTCAGCGTTTATAAACCCCAGCACCGACTGCTCCAGCACAGGGATGTTGTTCAGGTTCCACCCTGACAATGCGTACTCCTGCCGAGAGTAAACGGAGAGATAGTGGAACCTCCAATAACCAATGCTGTCATTCTGTTCCAAATACAATATGCTTCTAACTTCCACATGTAGTGCAGCCAAATGAACAGCGTCCACTATGCAAGTAGCATACAGATAAAGATCTACGCATTCAGAAATGAAAACACCACCCATTAGCATAACTGCCGAGCAAAGCAAGGTTGAGCTCCCACATTTGGACCACCAAATGGTCATCATCTGGAACTGCGCAAGCATCATATGCCAGGCGGTAAGTACCCTCCAAGAAGAGACGGAGGGTGAGGGGCAGGGGGAGCCTGCATCAATCTAGTAGCCCTAAGCTGTACCCTCTCTATGGAAGCCTACATCCTTTCTGAGATTGACGAGGTTCATTCTTTTCATTTATTTTCTTAAGGAGGTTCAGTCATTCAAACACCATCAGCCATGATCTTTCTTGGGCAAATCACATTTCGATGTTGGCCCCCAAAGCCAGTCGCCAATAGGGCATCCTCAGCCGTGCAAGGTCCTTCCGTAGCACACCTGAGCTCCGACCCACCTACAAGGCTTTCATCTGCAGTTTGATGGGTTGGCTCCGCTGCCTCACATCTTGCTCACCTTGACGCCGTGGAAACCAAGTCCTTCAGGATTATTGGAATTTCCCACAATGAAGCTGAGTCTATGGGGCTACTACTATGCCATCACAGAGAGGTGGGTGCTCTCTGTCTTCTACTACCCCTGTCTGGTCTTGCATACTTTGCATTTTTCCTTGCTTTAAAAAAAAATTTTGTCAGGTTACTGCAGGGCTGACATGGTCCACCATCAATCCCCTTCTGGTAAAACTACCGAATTCCAGTATCACAGCTCACATACACTCATTTGTCCAACCTCTCCGCCCCCGCCCTCCCCCCTTATGGGAGCCCCCATGTTAGAAAATCGAAAAATTGAAGCCTGAGCGATTGTGGAGGGCCATCCATGAGAGGGGCGCTGTATTGGGCTTCAGAGCAATCGGTTGGTAAATAAGTTACAAACAAGTAGGGATCCGAAGTTTGGAGGGTAACCCCACCTGGGGGCCGCCATGATCCGAAATTGAAAAATCAAAGCCTGAACGATTGTGCGGGCTACTTTCTTGTATTCAATTGTCAATTTTCATAACAATCAGCCGAGTAAGAAAGGAATAGCAAAGAGAGCAAAAAGTTAACGGACGGACTGTCTGCTGCTTAGCCCTCATATACACAACATGACCAAAAGTATGTGGACACCAGAACATCACACATCTCATTCCAAAATCATGGGCATTAATATGGAGTTGGTCCCCCTTTGCTGCTAAAACAGCCTCTACTCTTCTGGGAAGGCTTCCCACTAGATGTTGGAACATTGCTGGGGGGATTTGCTTCCATTCAGCCACAAGAGCATTAGTGAGGTCAGGCACTGATGTTGGGCGATTAGGCCTGGCTCACAGTCGGTGTTGAAGTCATTGTATGCTGTAGCGTTAAGATTTCCCTTCACTGGAACCAAGGGGCCGAGCCCGAACCATGAAAAACAGCCCCAGCCCATTATTCCTCCTCCACCATACCTTACAGTTGGCACTATGCATTCGGGCAGGTAGCGTTCCCCTGGCATCTGCCAAACCCAGATTTGTCCGTCGGACTGCCAGATGGCGAAGCGTGATTCATCACTCCAGAGAATGTGTTTCCACTGCTCCAGAGTCCAATGGCGGCGAGGTTTACACCACTCCAGCCGACGTTTGGCATTGCGCATGGTGATCTTAGGCTTGTGTGCGGCTGCTCGGCCATGGAAACTCATTTCATGAAGCTCCCGACGAACAGTTGTTGTGCTGCCGTTGCTTCCAGAGGCAGTTTAGAACTCCAGTGAGTGTTGCAAACCGAGGACAGACGATTTTTACGCGCTACGCGCTTCAGCACTCGGCAGTCCCATTCTGTGAGCTTGTGTGGCCTACCACTTCGCGGCCGTGCTGTTGTTGCTCCTAGACGTTTCCACTTCACAATAACAGCACTTACAGTTGATCGGGGCAGCTCTAGCAGGGCAGAAATTTGACTAACTGACTTGTTCGAAAGGTGGCATCCTATGACGGTGCCATGTTGAAGGTCACTGAGCTCTTCAGTACGGCCCATTATACTGCCAATGTTTGTCTATGGAGATTGCATGGCCGTGTGCTTGATGATATTGTTATGGTTTTTAGAACGTTCACATGTAAATTTAGTAGTAAATTCCCTTATAAATGACCCCTGTGTACATTTCCCCTTAATTGGCTGTTAATTAAAAATTGCACCTTAGTTAGTCCATGTACAAACACGTAGGACACTTTAGGATCTCTCTCTAGTTATATCATTATTATGTGTTCCAGGTAAGGCTGTGTTCCCAATAGTGTGACCCTACGTTGCATCAATCAAATAAGATAGTCCCCTTTCAATTTTCCCCAATCGTCTCCCGCTCTTCAAGTGCAGTAGCGGTAAGGCAGCGTTCGCTGCCAGTAACAGTTGGGCTGTTTTCTTCGCCCCAAAACTCCATTGCCCACGAGGCCAGGAAAAAGGGGGCGGAACGCCGAGGAGGGGGCGTGGCACCACCTCGTCATCAAAGGTGGAGCCAGAGAGCCCTTAACGACCAACCAGGGCTCGGTGGGCATTGCTTGATAGGACGTGGCAAGAAACATCTCGGGAGTTTGAGAGGGTTCCAAGGGCGTGGCAAGAAACGTCTGGTAGGTGCGAGAGGGTTCCAAGGGCGTGGATATAAAACCCTTGGCGCGAGGACCACACGAGAGAGATGCGGGAGAGGTTCATGAGTGAGGGGCACGAACAGAGTTTGACAGAGAAGGTACGAGTTGGAGAGTCGGTGAGAAGGCAGGAGAGACGAGCTGCGCGGAGCTGCTGCAGGAAGCCCCTGCCGTGTAAGCTGTATACGTCGGGGCTGCTGGCTGCTCGCTCCGAACTGTGAACCTGGAGCGGACCTCTCTGCTGCGCATTTGCCCGGACCTTCCTGCCCCGTTGTCCCACCTGAACCTTCTCCTTCCAGCCATTCATTCCTGCCTGCAATTCCCTATTCGTGTGAGTCTGTCTGTATTGTCCTGTGGGTATAAGTAAGAGTGTTTAAGAATTGCGCTGTGTCTTCTTCTTCTTCTGTATATTGCTTTCGTTTCTCCTTTGGTTTCTTTGGTTTTGTATAGTAGTTAATAAATACCTGTTCCTCCTTATTCTTTGGTTTTCATTCTCGTCCGATCGTCTTCGTGTTTTCCCTATTGAATATCTGTGGCACGATTTTGGCAGAACCACTTACAATCGGGTTGTCTTTTGTTAACGGCCCGTGTCGCAGCTCGCTTCGCTCGGCGCAATCCATCAATTACGCTGCGGCCCGGGCGGGAGTATTTCCTTGCGTACCAGAAGACGCTGGTACTTAGGTCATAGGACGAATCGGCCTACTACCCTATTCAGCGCTGACCGGGCGTGACGTCATACCCGCAGGACCGGTCGGACGGCCAGCTTAACAAGACAAGGGGATTAAACCCCCCTTGCTAACGGGAGTGCCGTCCCCCGGATCCGTAACAATATATACCTGGCAGCAATGGGTGTGGCTGAAACAGCTGAATCCACTAATTAGAAGGGGTGTCGGCATACTTTTGGTCATGTAGTGTATATTACCACCACCACACCCTTCTCCTGTGTGACACGCTCTAAGACTGCACCTTGCATCATGTGACTTTTAAGCATGGATGTTGGCCATCATAGATTTTAACATCCTATGTGGATACTTGGCAAAATGAAGGAAGGCCCCAAACTATAATGTATTAGGACACCATCACCAGGCCTCGTTTCCGGATTTGAGAAAAAGGCCTAGTTTCCAGATTTGAGAAAAAAGGCCTCGGTTTCAGATTTGAGAAAGAGGCCTCATTTCCAGATTTGCGAAAAATGCCTTATTTCCAGATTTGAGAAGATGGTGTCAAAGGGCGGAGAAGCTCCTTGTGAGCCAACAGCCATCCATATCTAGTGCCCAACTGTCTGCAGATGTCCTCCTGCAGTTAGGTTATCTCTTTCTAGATTGGTGGCAGGATTTTCACTCTGGCTACTGTAAAACACTTCATTCTGCAAAATACACAAAGAACGCAAACAAAAACGAAAGCCCACTCTGTGGGAGTACCGCCTGTGCAGCTGCCCTTCGCAGGGCAGCTCACCAGATGACGGGATTTGGGCAAAGCCTTCAGGACCCCTATTCCTTGACAATAAGAGGAAAAGCACGGAATAACCTTCCTGGGTTGGGTTATGGTGGTGCATGTCGGAGTGGTGCTGAGGTGTCGTCCACTAAACCTCGAGTTAACCTGAGGTGGTCCCGTCGGGTGGGTGCCTGGAATGTCCTCACTCTAAGAGAGGATGATCACCTGTCTCTGCTATCATCTGAGTTCCAGCATTTGAACATCAATATTGCAGCACTTTCTGAGGTTCGGAGACTGGATAGTGGTGAGATCATGGCGTATGGATGTACCTACTACTGGTCTGGTGGCTCTGATGGTGACCATGCCTAAAGAGGTCATGTAGCTGTGTCCAATAAGCTGACTTTCATGATAATTGAGTCAATGAAACTGAGGATTTGTCACTCTTTGGGTGTCATTTCCCTGGTCTCTGTAAATGCCCCGACTGAGGCAAGTGATCTCACTGTGAAGGTGAAATTCTACGCCACGCTTGCTTCTGTGGTTGATCAGTGCCCCAGGAGAGATACTCTTCTAATCTTGGGGGATTTCAATGCATCAATTGGCACTGATAGGGATGGTTATGAGGAAAGTGTTGGTCCCAATGGAATTGGAACTGTGAAAATAGAATAGCACCATGTCCCTTGACTTTGCAAGAAGTCATGGCATTGAATTAAGTCATGGTGGCTGGTACAGTGGTACATGGTTTCAGCGCCTACAGCCTCATCGCTGGACTTGGTATTCCAACGCTGGTAGTGTGGCAAAATGAGATTGACAATGTGCTCGTTGATGATCCCTGGAGAACTGCAGGGTCGACCTGAGTGGTCAGGTTCTCAATAATGACCATAAGCTTGTTGTAGCAACTCTGAAGTTGCGACTCAAATCCATGAGAATGCTACAATCCAAGCCTTGGCTGGATGTTGGCAAGCTCAAGGACAAAGGGGTAGATGAGGAGTTTACGAACAGGTTGAGTGGGATATTAGGGAGTCTGGGGGTTTTGGAGGATCCTGAAGAGTTGTTGGGTGCTTTCATTACTACCATCCTTGATGTTGCCGGTGGTTGTCTTGGAACCCACCATCGCGGCAAAGAAGACAACACCGCCAGCGCCGATTGCAGTGGGCCAGAGAGCACCGTCAATGGCAGCCAGGACACTGGAATCACGTGACCTTCAGTGACGAGTCTAGATTTCTGGTCTATCGTCAAGATGGCCGCGTCCAAGTGCACAGACAAGTGCATGAAGCCCACAACAAGGATTGTATAGTGCCAAGAGTCCAAGCTGGAGGTGGTGGGGTGACCGTTTGGGCTGCTTTTCATGCAGGGGGCAAAACTGACCTGGTTGTTCTGAATGGAAACCTGAACCAGTTCAAGTACAGGGCCATTCTGGAAGAAACATTGCTTCCATTTGCTCGTGCAGCCTTTCGAGGAAACTTTGTCTTCCAAGATGACAATGCACGGCCTCATCGTGCTCGCATGATCCAACACTTTCTTGCTGACCGTGGTGTAGAGCATATGGAGTGGCCTGCCATGTCCCCGGATATGAATCCGATAGAGAACTTGTGGGCAGAATTAACGCGTCAAATCGACCACTTGGACCAGCAGCCGACCTCTGTGCGTGAATTGCAGCAGGCTATTGTCACTGCATGGCAAGCGATTCCTGTCCAAACCTTGGCAAATCTCGTGAACAGCATGCCTCAACGTGTACGTGCTCTCCTGAATGCTCGTGGGGGTTACACGAAGTACTGAACTGTAATTTTACTGTCCGTAATCCCAGTCATAATTTAACTTTTGTTTTTGTTAAAAAAATTTTTGGCTAATGTGCAAAATAAAGAGATACTTCTGGAAAACTTACAGAAGTTTAACACAGTACTGTCCATGAATTGAGTTCGATATCAGTTTACATCACTTTCAAGGATCAATTTATTTGTTTCGAAATGTCAAATGTGGTTTTTCTTTCTTTTAAAGGTCACATTAACAAAATCTAGAACAATTTCAACGTAATTCCAATGAACTTTTGGTTCTAAGACATCTTGAAAAGTAAGTTCACCCCCACAAAAAATAAATTCCATATTAAATGCCAAGTCTGTATATATATATATATACTGTCTGAATACTTTCTGAATACATACATACAGTACATACATACATACATACATACAGAATACATACATACATACATACATACAGAATACATACATACATACATACAGTGCATTCAGAAAGTATTCAGACCCCTTCACTTTTTTCATATTTTGTTATGTTGCAGCCTTATGCTGAAATCGTTTAAATTCTTTTTTTTTCCCTCATCAATCTACCTCAATATCCCATAATGAAAAAGAGAAAACAGGAGTTTAGAAAGTTTTGCAAATTTATTAAAAAGAAAAAACCGAAATATCACATTGACATAAGTATTCAGACCCTTAACTCAATACTTAGTTGAACCACCTTTGGCAGCGATTACAGCCTCGAGTCTTCTTGGGTATGACGCGACAAGCTTTGCACACCTGGATTTGGGGATTTTCTGCCATTCTTCTCTGCAGATCCTCTCAAACTGTCAAGTTGGATGGGGACCGTCAGTAGAGAGCCATTTTCAGGTCTCTCCAGAGATGTTCGATTGGGTTCAAGTCAGGGCTCTGGCTGGGCCACTCAAGGACCTTCACAGAGTTGTCCCGAAGCCACTCCTGCGTTGTCTTGGCTGTGTGCTTAGGGTCATTGTCCTGTTGGAAGGTGAATCTTTGGCCCAGTCTGAGGTCCTGAGCGCTCTGTTTCAGGTTTTCATTAAGGATATCTCTGTACTTTGCTCCGTTCATTGTTCCCTCAACCCTGACCAGTCACCCAGTCCCTGCTGCTGAAAAACACCCCCACAGCATGATGCTGCCACCACCATGCTTCACTGTTGGGATGGTATTGGGCAGGTAATGAGCAGTGCCTGGTTTCCTCCAGACATGACGCTTAGAATTGAGGCCAAACAGTTCAATCTTGGTTTCATCAGACCACAGAATCTTGTTTCTCACATTCTGAGAGTCCTTTTGGTGCTTTTTTGCAAACTACAAGTGGGCTTTCATGTGTCTTTCACTGGGGAGAGGCTTCCGTCTGGCCACTCTGCCATAAAGCCCAGATCGGTGGAGTGTTGCAGTGATGGTTGTCCTTCTGGAAGTTTCTCCCATCTCCACACAGGATCTCTGGAGCTCAACCAGTGACCATCGGGTTCTTGGTCACCTCTCTTAGCAAAGCCCTTCTCCTCCGATTGCTCAGTTTGGCCGGGCGGCCAGCTCTAGGAAGAGTCCTGGTTGTTCCAAACTTCTTCCATTTATGAATTATGGAGGCCACTGTGCTCTTGGGAACCTTCAATGTCGCAGAAATTTTTTGTAGGCTTCCCCAAATCTGTGCCTCGACACAATCCTGTCTCTGAGCTCTGCAGGCAGTTCCTTCGACCTCATGGCTTGGTTTTTGCTCTGATATGCATCGTCAGCTGTGAGACCTTATATAGACAGGTGTGTGCCTCTCCAAATTATGTCCAATCAATTGAATTTACCACAGGTGGATTGCAATCAAGGTGTAGAAACATCTCAAAGATAATCAAGAGAAATCGGAGGCACCTGAGCTAAATTTCAAGTGTCATAGCAAAGGGTCTGAATACTTATGTAAATGTGATAGTTCAGTTTTTCTTTTTAATAAATTTGCAAAACTTTCTAAAATCCTGTTTTCTCTTTGTCATTATGGGGTATGGAGTGTAGATTGATGAGGGAAAAAATGAATTTAAACGATTTCAGCATAAGGCTGCAACATAACAAAATGTGAAAAAAGGGAAGGGGTCTGAATACTTTCTGAATGCACTGTGTGTGTGTGTGTGTATATATATATATATATATATATATTTTTTATGTATATAGCATGATAATTAGCTCAGTGTCTGTTTTGTTACAAAATGCATTCTTTCAAAAACAACTGGATGGATATCATGCGATATCGTTTTTCAAGCAAAACACGACCAGCCTGGATTAATTTCATAGGTGTATCAAGAAAAGGATTAACCAATCACATCAAAGCACCACATATCGAAGACACACCTCCTCCTCTTGTGATAGGCTGTGCTTGGAGGAGCTCACAGGAAAGCCACTGCCAAACTCGCGGGAGTGAATATCTGCACCGTACTCTACTGTAACATCTTCTTCGATGGTGCTCACCAAGCGCCAGAACTCACGCTCTACAACTTCAGTGGGCACCAACTAAGAGTAATATGAAAAAGAGACAAACACATCCAAGTCAGTAAGTTAACATAACAGGATATAAACCAATGAGACCGGAATACAAGTTTAGTAGAGTAGAGAGGCCAAACTCTTTCAAAGTGTTTTTTTCCTCTCCTCTATTGTCTTATTGTAACATACGATTTAATATTCAAAATTTAATATTCTTGGGAAGGTAAACGAATCAGTATAGAGAGGAATAGTGAGACAGTTAAGTGTCACACACACTAGTTAAAAAAATTGGATAATGGATTACATTCCAGCAATTCCAATGAAAGCTGACGGCCAATGGTGCAAGTTTTTCCATTTTTCCCCCCAGGATGCCAATATAGCAAAAACAGCATCACTGTGCAGCAGGAATCTTGGGAGGGTTGTTGTGGATCACGTAGATTGATTTACGACGTTACAACTGCGGTGTCAATTCACAAGCAGAGCTGTTGCAGCAAGGCCTACCACCATGGCATGTGTGTTTGCTTTCAAAGGATGAAAAACGTGTCGGTACAAGTGAGTACCACCCACGATCAGTGCAAGAGCATTTTAACGTTACCGTTCACGCACTTCAAGGCATTGGTTTTGATTCAACCAGCTGAATGGAAACATTGCAAGAAAGGAAAAACAAGCGGATTTTGCAGCTAATTATTTGTTTTCCCCGTCTCTACATACATAAAATAATTCTTACGTGATCACAGAGCCCACAATGCCAAATGCTTCCACCATCTTGCTTGCCAAGTAGAAAGGAAAGTTTATGTTGCTGAAAGGAAATACAATCCTTTAACCCATAATTAGGCCTCCAATTTTGTGAGTCGACGCGCGAGGGTGAAAAGGGCCATTTTTCACTATTCCGAAAGTAATTCATCACCAAGGAATAGACAATAACGGAAGTGACGCAAAAGCACCGAGAGACCGGAATAACAAGAATCAACAGGCTATAAAGTCTGTTCTGATTATTTTGTCACAGGGGATACCTTTGATATAATTTCGATTATTTGAGATTTTACGTTACTATTATCATTGTTGTTGTTGCTGTTGATCCAACTTGATGACAACAATCTTTATGCTTCTCTCACAAGTCATAACTATGAGTAAAGGTGATATTGTGGACAAATTATCCAATGGATACATCATTTGTTGTAGAAAAATAATGTCGTGTCAGCCCCGGCGGTGAACACCGCTGGGTGACGAATAGCCATAACGGTCCTTTAATTCCGAGGCCCAGAGCCAAAACTGGTAGTTGGTCCGTCGCGCGCGAGTGAGGGAACCAAAGTTCTTACCTCAGACAGAAGCCACACGGGTTGATTCCCAAAACCCACAAATAAAGAAACACGACACCACAAATAAAATACAACAATAATGAATTTAATGAAAGTAAATGCAAGAATAAAATAAATGCGAAGGTGAATCGAATATTTCCTACGGTGAGACATCTCCACTCAGACACCAAAACAGACAAGGGGAAAGATAATAAAACAAAATAAAATTCCCTTAGCCGGCCGGCACTCAGGTCTGGTCCAAGATTGGTGCTTGTGGATTGTGGTGATTGGCGGTCGTCAAAACTGGTCAGATCGGCAGTGCAGGATGAGGATGGCCGACGAAAGGACCGCGCGTCGAAGCCCCCACAATGGCACCGATCAACGACGCGAGTGCAGCCCTTCCTCACGATCAAAAGTGTTGACACCGCTCTCTCTCAGCGTCAGCACACCAAAAAATGCCAGCTGTCTGTTCGAGCGTAGGGACCAACAATGACGAAAACCTTCCCATTCGTGCAGAAACAAGAGACCACACATAGAGCAGATACGCGCTCTTCTTCTTCCTTCCCTCTCCTCCAAAGCGCACACTAGCCAGAAGCGCCAGCACAAAAGGGACAAAAGCCAGACCGCGAGAAAGAGTCTTCTTCCTCCTGCTCATGAACCTTCCTGGTGACGTCACACCGACCAATGACCGAGCAAAGTCGAATTGCCCCATCGTCTTGCTTGACCAATGACGAACCTTGGGGCGTGGCCTGCCGGCTTGCTATTCCTTAGAGGTGGGGTTTAGCTCTCGATCGAGAACGTTCGGCCTCTGTCGGCAATTATGCCGGTTATTGTTGGTTAAATGGAGGTTGTTATTGTTACTGCGGTTTTTATGGCCGGCCTTGTTGTAGTTGTAAAACAAACCGTAGGAAAAAGCCACAGTATATCCGTGTTAAGATAACTTGATCGTGGCGTTTTACCAAGGCCGCTTCTAATAACAACACCAAATATAATAGCATAATATTAATGTTATTACATAACAATATTAATACTAATAATATCCCACCTCCGCCAGGGGTGTTTCCTCCTTGAACAAATGCCTGTCAACGGTTATAAATAGCTTATCGTGCCATTTTCGTTGGAGCAACGACCCCTACCAATAGTAAAAATATTATAAACCACAAATATGTTTGCTTGAAACAGTCGCCAATGTGTTTAATATGAAACTGAAAGGGAGGAAATCCAGGGTGTCTTCAGATACAAAGCAGCTAGCTAGCGCTTGCCAAGCCAGCCGTTCCTTATCGACGGTTTTGAATGGAGTGCTTCCTTGAATGCTTAAACCACTTGGCGAGCGCTCCACAAGAAACTTGGTTAATGAGGCCTGACCATAGATCTACTGTAATCTATATATCCCAGAGAGGAATGACCCTTTCTGCCACCCCAGTATGAAAAGGGTGTAACTAATACATGCAAATACAGAAATTGTATCTTTTCATATGACGTATGATCATTTTCACTGGAAATTAGCAATACTACAGTAGGTAGCTTTAGACAGAAGTGATATTTTTTTAAGGTATCAACAAAGTGGCAGAAATATGGATATACACACTCGGAGGATTTCCCTCCCTCCACTCCCTCCACCCCCCCCCCCCCACCCCACCCCACCACCACCCCGAATAACCCCTCCCTCCGGCAGGAGCCAGTGGTCAAGCCACTCGCACTGTACCACATGTAAAGGCAAAAATTGCAAGTTGTCTCCCCAACCTCATGGTTCAGACTTAGAAAAATATTTTTAGGATGAGGATGTGAGCAAATACGATTGGAATAATATTAATATGTAATGAAATATGAACAATGCGGGAACAAGTACACTTCCAGGTTAAAAACTAGAACGACACTCTTCGACGTCACGACATCGACCAATATGCATCCGCCCACATTACATCATTATAATACTTGCACCAAGTTTGATTTAAATCCTTTCAGCTGTTCACAAGTTATCACATTTTTACCTGACATGACCTCTGACCTTTGGCTTTGACCTTGGGACCCCAAAATCTAATCAGTTGATCTTTACATCATTATACATACCTGTACCAAGTGTGAATTAGATCACTTCAGCCGTTCTCAAGTTATAGACCTTTTGCGGAATTTGACCTTTGCCCCCAAAATCGAATCAGTTAATCTTTACATCATTATACATACCTGTACCAAGTGTGAATTAGATCACTTCAGCCGTTCTCAAGTTATAGACCTTTTGCGGAATTTGACCTTTGCCCCCAAAATCTAATCAGTTAATCTTTACATCATTATACATACCTGTACCAAGTGTGAATGAGATAACTTCAGCCGTTCTCAAGTTATAGACCTATTACAGACTTTGGCCTTTGACCTCTTGACCCCAAAATCTAATCAGTTCATCTTTACATCATTCTACACAAGTGTACCAAATTAGATCATAATCCCAATACTGGTTCACAAGTTATCGCGATAATAGGATGTTTACCTAACATGACCTCTGACCTTTGACCTCATGACCGCAAAATCTAATCAGTTCATCTTTACCTCATTATACATACCTGCACCAAGTTTGACTAAGATCCCTTCCGCCATTCTCAAGTTATCGCGGTAACAAAAACCTATCACGGACGGACGGACAACCTGAAAAAATAATGCCTCCCGCCAACGGAGGCATAAAAAAAAAAGGAGACTTTCAGGTTCATACTATATATATATATCAGGTAATAATGGGCATTTGGGAATTATATCCACAGAATCCATAATAAGGAAGTCCTCTAGCCTCTGGTTGTACCACAAGGCTCAACGTTTCGGCCAGCAAAACAGAGTTTATCCATGCTCCACTAGCCTTCGTTAAGAGCAAATTTCCTGTTAACCTCCTCCCAGAAAGCAGCGGCAGTGGTTCCGGTGGTGTATAATTTGAGGTGACCACAGGCTTATGCCTGTGTTGGATGACGATGATGATGATTATGATGATGATGAAGGGGTGGGCCGAATCAGTTGGCCAATCACAAAGCTGTCTTTGGGAGACCCTGTGACATAGCACCAATTCTACCATCACCCAATGAATGGCAAGCTTGTGTTGTAACTGCTTTCATTGGATAATGAACCTCCTTAAGAGGTACTTAAGTAATATAAAAAGACAAATAGTAATGAGAAGTATGGAAAGTGAAAATGCAAGAACAAAGCATACATGCACTGGCTGATTGAAGTAGTCTGCCTTGAAGGTATCAGCCATCTCTCCAAAGCTCTGCAGGGTGTACTCCTTAGTAGCTTGCTCAAAGCCAAATGCATCCTGCAGCTTGGTGCATTCCTACAGGACAGAAGGTGATATCAAAAAAAAAAGCCATGCAAAACAAGTCAAAATGCTGGATATGTTGAAAACTGGACGTAGGAATAAGGTACAACACAACTTGACAGACCCAAGAAAAATTAAAATGTAAGAGAAACTAGAAACATCAATTACTCACAAATACAAACTAGAATGAAGTCAATCCCCATGTTTCCCACAAAAAGCAAAGTTGAAAGATGGTATAAAGTTCCACCAGGAATGATCCAACATCAAATTTTGAGCCAATTTTTTCCCCATTTTGACTTTTGTGACCCTAAGTCCGCACCCCCTAGGGCATAAACAGGGGGGTCAAATCCAAAAGATCGTTACAATGCTGATTGCATAATTATATAAAATGTTTCATTTTTAAAATGTTTGATAATGTGCTCGTAATTGCATTTTTAAGTACAGTATTTCACCTTTTGACCCCACCCCAGGTGACAGGGCCAAAAATGATACTGCTCTTGCAACTTCTTGCCATGTGGTGATCAGAACTATTAAGTTTGGTGAATTTCTGCCCAACCGTTTAGGGGAGATAGCATGACAGACAGACGGACCCAATTACAAAACCCATCTGTTTTTGTCAAAAAGTGTAGGGATAACTAGTCACAAACCCCACTCTGTCTTCTGACCCAAACACCAAAGGCTTACACCATTACCATGTACAAATAGTTTGGGCGTGTGTGCATAAGCGCACATGCACAAAACCCTGAATGCAACTATACCATGCCCTGAAATATGAGGCTCTCATTGCTCTGCTTTACGAAAACTGGCTTTTCAATTGCCACAAACACAAATTTCCAAGCAGTTGTTTTCTCCTCCTCTTCCGTTTACAAGTCTATAACAAAAAAGAGCAATCAGAGATTGCAGACTCTCGCCAGGACGTGTTTTTAGTGGTTTTTAGGTCTTTGTAAAACAAATATGGTGGCCGAACCACGCGACCGATGACATCATTTATTTTTTCTCAACCAATTTATCCTGAGATGACGCTTAATCGGATGAAGTTTTTTGCCCCAATCTCAACCAATTTCATCTTGATTGGATGAAGTATTGTACTTCTCGAATTATGACATCATAATGGAGGCACCTATGACATCATCATTAACATATGTTATTCCCAATGGAGAGTTCTTTACAATGAGCCATGTCTCAATTTTTTCTACGCAGCGCTTTCAGAGATATAGAGGTGCAAATTTTTTCGGTTTTTCCAAGATGGCACCCATACCACGTGACCTATTATGTCATAATTATCATTAAAAATTATACAGGAGGAGGTGCACCTGTGGTGAAAATTTCCTGTCAATTGGACCAACGGTTGCAGAGAAAATCATATTTATTCTGTGCGGACAAACAGACAGACAAACAAATGAAAAATCGGTCAGAGACCGAGGACTTGCCGGAATGTACTGTTTTTTTTTATCGGCCATTTTGGATCAAAATGGTGGGAAATCTATACATGTATATACGCTAAGCAATGGAAGGTAACTGAGTAAGTGTATGCATATCTCTTGTCCTTTCAGAGTTATAGTGGTTTGAAATATATTTTCAATGAAAACTTGGCCCCCTGACCTTTGACCCCAAAAATAATTAAAACTAAGCATTTTTGACCATTTTATGCCACGTGTTATTTTTCGGGAATTGAATAATGAATATTTTGGTGTTGGTTAGAAGGGAATCGGATAATGTTTGACAGTTATTAGTAAAAAAAACAATTTGACCTTGAGTTTGACCTTTCAAGGTCACTCAAGGTCAAAGGTCATGGTGCCAAATGAAATGTCGCATGTGACTTCCTATATGTCAGTAACAGTAAGTGTATGCATATCTCTTGTACTTTTAGAGTTATAGTGGTTTGAAATATATTTTAAATGAAAACTCGACCCCCCTGATTTCACGTTTTGGGTGACCTTGAGCTTGACCTTGAGACTAAAGAGATAAAAACGTGGCACAGTCTATTCCAGGGCAAGGCAAATATGTGTGTAAAGTATGGCGATGCTATGTGCAACGATGTAGACGTAGTACTGCGCACAAACAGACAGACAGACAGACAGACAAACCAACCAACCAACATACTTGCCGGAATAACAAACAAATGGACTCAAATGCAATACCCTCTCCTCTGGTGAGCGTAATGACAGTGGCCACAGACAAAGTACATCTTACTACATATGCCAACTAACTTTCCTTCCATCAATTGTAGCAATGATTGGTGATTGCTGTAGTATTCGTGTTTGGCAAGTATACTTGGCAAACGAACTCCTCCACATGTTTCTCTGTGGCCTCAGAAAGAGATCCACATCCACGATTATTCAATCGAGCGGCATGCTTCTGGAATGCCTTCCATGTGGACTTTTGCCATGCTCACTCAGTTGTGCTGCAGAGTGAACCAAGAGCACCAACACAGGTGTGTCTCTAAATGAGACGATGAGATGCTCGAACCTTGCTCGATATGCTTGCTGCCTCGGCATGTTGTATAATGCGTGTATCCGCCTCTTCTCGAGTCGATTCAAGTCTGATCCTTGGGATGATTCTGCAGTATTTTCATCAGCAAAGCGCCTCCAATGTGATTAACTCACAATTTTGCAAAATATCCTTTGCTTTGATCAGAATTTGCGCACTCGGAAATTCACTCAGATTATATTTGTTGGCTGGGAGGTCGATGAATTGTTTCCAGCTGACAGGTAAAGGAACATCTCTGCCATCAATCTTACGGCGTATAGATCTGCTTGGACCAGCTTGATTTGCTCGGGTACCAGATTTAATCGACTCTTTCCTGTATCTACCAAAGACGACATCTACCCTTGAGCATCCTTCACGGAAATGACTGAATACTGCATTACTGAATGCGTCAGAAAGATCCCCAAATGTCTATGTCCCCGTTGGTTTTCCAATCACTTGCTCATCAATAATGGGGCAAGTTTTTAAGTTCTGAAGTCGGAAGGGTCTCAACGCTCACATCTTCCTCTAGGATCATTCCAAGTGCAGCCTTGTTGGTGGATCATAGATTTCCAGCTGTGTCTGTTATGGAGAGTGGGACTGGTGATAGTTCATGAGACAATCCATCTCACGTCCAGCATCTTTGGGCACCAGAAGCCACTGAAAGAGCACTTTTGCTGTTTTGCCCCTTTGTGTCGGATCTTTTTTGTTCTCAATGTACATTGTTTTGAGACTAACACTTTGTCATTGTTTCAGCTTTGTTGTGTGGAACCCCACTTCCCTTGTACATATCCAGGTCTCTATAAACTCTCTGATCTTGCGTTCACCATGTATTTGCATTGTGAGCAAAACAGTCTTGATGTTTTCAGTGGCAATGTCGCGACTAGAAAGGCATGTCAAGTCTTGACTATTTTTAATTAGACGGAGAATCGTTCAAGTTGATCCACCAGCTTTTGAACAACTTCTCTGTCTCTTTTGATCCTTCAAGTGCCGATATCCTTGTTGGCAGAAGGTGCATATTCACATTCTCCTATGATTGATTAAGCCGAACATGAAGGAAGTCTCATCAGCGAGACGGCTACGCTCATTGTATGTCGAGCACCATTTGTCCCTGGCACTGTCTGAAATGGTACAATCCCAACGAGACCACCTGCTAACTTGCTAACCTTGTTCACATGTTCCAACACCAAATCAGTACTGATCTGATTGAATGTTTTGTTTGTAGTTTTCACAACAAAATTTCCATCCTTCAACGACTGGTACACATCTGTATTGGAAATTTTCAGCTCATGTACATCCGCTGCATACATTTTTTTTTCTTTGTATACAGCGTCGAGGCTCGTGAAAGAGCTAACATTTATCAAACAAACAAATCAAACAAACAAGCAAGCAAACAAAGTATATAAAAAGGGGAGCGGTCGACAAGATGGGGAGAGAAGGGGAGGAAGCACACAAACACAACATTTGAGAGCAGGGATATCGGGAGATGTGTGGGAGAGAGAGGGCCTGGGGGGGGGGGGGGGCAGGATAGGTAAAAAACGCAAGGACCCCAAGGACTTCCAGAGAAGAAGTCGGCACCTCAAAAAAGTGGATTTGGGGTGAAATTAGCGGGGGTAGAAAAGATCAAGGTTTTGGATTGGGGAAGATAAGAGATGATGGTGAACAGCCGTTTTAAAGACCTGGAGGGAGGAGTGGGATTGAAGAGAGTGAGGGAGTTTGTTCCAGAGGCGGGAGAAAAGAGGAATGAAGGAGTGAAGGTGAGCAGAGAGTCTTGATTTTGGCAGTTTAACCATAAGAGGGTTGCAGGCAGATCTTGTGCGACCTGTAGGAATATTTGGGGGACAGAGCCCAGAGAGAGCTGGCGGAGCAAGGCCGGAGAGGAGTCGGTAGAAGACGGGTAAGGTAGACTGTTCCTCATCTCATATAGTAAGTATGGTCGTAGTGGGCAATCCACGGCACCATGGCAAGGAAGGCTGATTGATGTATTTGCGTTCATTTTTGCGTTCCGCATATATGAACTGTAGCAATATTTGAACCATTTTCATGTAATGTCTCCAGTAGAGGCTTGGTGGTGGCAGTTTCATCATACTGCTCCAGTAATTGCAGTAGATATGCATTTTCCACTTCATCTGCCAGCTGTTGCATCACTTCAAACGGGGTATCCTGCTCCTCACTGTCATCCAATGACTTTGCTAGTTGCTCAGATAGCCTTTGGATATCTGCATCATCAAGTCCTTGATCGTTAGCCAACCCTCAGAATTGAGGTCTTATGATTAGGCAAAGACCCTCCAGAGTCTGATGGCGATGTTGCTTAGCTGACTTGGGGTTGTAAACTATAAGCTGTCATTTTGTTCAGAAATGAACTGGGAAGGTTTTGACATAAACATTGTCAGCATTTACCATGTATATAACGAAGTTTTAGAAACTATAGTACACTTTCGGTCATTAAAGCAAAACACGATTTTGCTATATTTCGCCTTATTTTGTATGTTCATGTCAAAAAAGCTACAATATTGATTAACATAAGCCTCATTAATCCAGTGATTTTGATACCAAATTAGCTATATGTAGCACTATAATTCATGGATTATAGATCATGCGTATGTTCAAAATTGGTATAATGCGCGTACACCTTATTTTGTAAAATTGGTCACAACTTGGTGAAAAATCACAATGGGGTGTCATCCAGGCTGGTTGTGGTGGGTAAAGGTCAAAGATAACCCTGGCCTGGAGCACAGCTTGGAGGCTGATTTGTAACACAGCTTGGAGCTTCTAACAGCTTGTAACATTTAACAAGCACAGCTTGTAACATTTAAGTACCACTGATGTGACTTTTAGAGCACCTTTGAGATTATTCTCCTCGACTATAATAAAGGTTTGTTTCAGATTTGACTACAAAGTCTCAAATGGTAAAATGGATGTGGCCTGGACGGACCAGTTGTGGCAAGTAGTACAAACATAGGAATCCCAATGCTACACACCCTCTCAGCAGCCGGACCGGTTTCATCACTTATTGGCGAGTCATCAGCGACTGCGTAGACAGAAACGCACATCACCGAGGCTCCCAAGCATATACCATGTGCAAGGTCAATATTTCATACACATTTTCATATACACCGACATTCAGGTGTCGCTATTCACGGATGGTGCCCTGGGTATTCGCGGTTAACATTTTCACGTATTCGCGATCCGCTTGTACATTCGCCGCCCTGTGCTTCGCGTATTCACGGGCGCAAAAAATATTTTTTAACGGAAACTGCAAGTGATTATTTAATTATATATCTGTTTCTGTTGTTTAGTTTTGTGAAGCCTGGTGTTGGCTTAGTGGTTAACGTGCTGGCTTGGGATCCTAGGATCCTGGGTTCGAATCCCGGTCGATCGCTGAATTAACACCAGGGTGTTGACTCAGCCTGTCATCCTTCCGAGGTCGGCAAATTGAGTACCAGTTCACTGGTAATTCCCTGTGCGTCACAAGAGGCGACTAACATGGTTGGTGGCAGGGAGAGCATCCGGCCAAAAAAAATTGCTTCAAAAAGGGGACCAAGGTGGCCAAAAAGGTCAACCCCTGCTCTGCAGGGAAAAATGGCCTCTAAAGGTGGTTCAGTTTTAAGTCTTGCGAGTCCTTGAGAACGATTCTACATGCTGCCATGTCTCCGAGCAACCATTGAAAATGGTCAAAAATACCGTGATACTGTTTAAAATCCCTTTAGTCAGTGTAGTATGCTGCTTTAGTGGTAAGGCCAAGGCCGCGAGGCGTGCACTCGCGAGATCACAGTCGATCCCGTCAGAGCGGGAAGGGCATATGGTCATTCACAAAACACGGAACCAAACCACAAACATGGACCAGGAACATAGCAATACATTACAGGCCACACACGATTAAAGTGTGATCCTCAAAGCACGTCTTGATCCCAGAAATAGTCGCCGTTTTAACTGCTCGGAGTTTAAGCTTGAAGGATGATACGGTATTTTGTATTATCTTACGAAGACAGATGTTGAGTTTAAATTGCATAATTCAAAACGTCCTGGCATCACAGTCCTTGTGTTAGAATTACATTTTATTTTACATCCAAAATAAAAGTTCATTTTTACTTACGTACCATGAACCAGCCCTGCTGATCGGTGCAAGATATCCATGGTGTAAATCTTGTGCCGATCAGCGAGGCTGGTTCATGGTAAAGTAAGTAAAAATGAAACAGAATGACAACGGAATGCTAGCAACTGCATCATTTATAACAGTACATCCTTTGAATACCCTCCATCTCAAACACATGGTGAGGTGTATCTCACTGGTCATCTCCCATGCATATGATTGTCTGGCACCCTGCCCAATTTCAAAACTGTCAGCTATTGGTATCAAAAGTTCCCTCAAAGACTAGCTATCAGATTTCCTGTGTGTTCATAATCAGCAGGTTGCTTTGGATGGAATACTATCTCATGCCATATTTATCCCTCAGATCGCTCAAGATAGTGTTCTGGGGTAAATCCTATTCTTGAGATTTTTTTTTTTATGCCTCCGCCATCGAAGGTTATTATGTCCGCCCGTCCGTCTGTCCGCACGGGCTAAACCTCGTTGTTCTGAGCAACCACATGTCCAATTGAGACAAAACTTTCAGGGTAGGAGTGATACGCATGCAGAATGTTTTATGATAGTTGTGACGTCATAGGTCACGTGGTATGGCAGCCATCTTGGATTAAACACAAATAATTAAATTATTTCTCGGAAACTGCTGAATGAAAAAGGGGGTACATGGTATAGAACAAATGAACACTACTAGGAGTTTCAGGAAAGAAAAACGGAATTGAGGAATTGTTGTTCCAAAGTTGTTCCAAAGGTGGGGAAAAAAGAGGAATGAAAGAGTGATGGTGAGCAGAGAGTCTTGATTTTGGTAGTTTTACCAGAAGAGGGTTGATGGCAGATTTTGGGCGTCATGCAGGAATATTTGGGGAACAGAGTACAGACAGAGCAACAACAACACAACAACATGCATTTTAAGGCCATTTTCCCTGCTAGAGCGGGGGTTAGCCTTGCGGTCCCCATGACAATCTTCTCCATTTTGCCCTATTTTCTGCATCTCTCCTTGTTAACCCCCTTGCCCGCATTTCTTCTTCCACCATCTTTAGCCAAGTCTTTCTCGGTCTTCCCCGTCCTCTACTTCCTTCTCCATTCATTTCCGTCACTCTTCTCAACCAGTCACTGTCATCCTTCCTCAACACATGACCAAACCATCTCAACCTGTTCCTCTTCACAGCATCAATCACAGGCTCTATTCCCATCATCTTTCACAATTACAGACAGAGTACAGACAGAGCAGGGGGTGCAAAACCGGAGAGGAGTCGGTAGAAGACAGAAAGACCACCAACCTGCCTGAGGTGAGATTGAGAGTGAAATGCCCTCAGAATCAGGTCAGAGATACATTATTGGATTAACCTTAATTAATAAATTATTGGCTCAGAGATACAAATGCCTTCATTATTGGATTAACCACTGTACAACACTGTAGATGACTAAACTATTTGCAGGAGTTCACACTCTTCTGCTAGGTGGGCTGCACCAGCATCCCTTTCTGCTGATATGATCATCTACTTGGTACATTATTTTAATGCACAAAAGACCCATGTCCTCACCAATGATCGGCAGGCAAATAAATCTCACACATTTATGTGGTCAGCCATTGCGAGAGGTACGCTCTCTACCAGAGATCTCTCTTCAGCAGATCTTAGTGCCAAGCTGGCCACCAAAGCCAGAAGCCACCTCAGAATTCTCCATAGGACAAAGGCCTTACTCAGATAATAACTGTGTGCAAAGTCTTCATCTGGGGTGTCGAGGAATATGGTTCTCCACTGTGGAATGCTGCTGCTGCTTCCCATCTTTCCCTCCTCAAGGCTCTGTAATACGCCCACCTCGGTGTCATTGGAATTTCGTATGTGAAAGCTGAGTCTCGGCATCTACTTTTTCCTCGCCAAATACAGGTTGGTTGCCTCGGGTTTATTATTATTATTTTTTAACCAGCTTTATGCAGTTCTTGCTCCTCTTGCCCTCTGACCTTGCACCTCTCTGGTCTAGCCCATGCTCATCTAGAAACCCTTTCCTTGTACTGTGGTTCATCAATTTGTTGTCATTTGCCTGCTGATGCATTGTCCCACCCCACTGGCATTTTCCTTGTCCATGACCCTTGATACCTGTAAATATTTTTTTAATGTTACTGAGAAAAGTGGTGCATCTGAAAGTTAGGGGTGTTTGCCAAGGATTACTTGGTGCTCTTCAGACCTTCGCCATGCACTTGGGGCAGTACCAGGAGACCTTGGTAATATCCAGGAATGGTGAAAGCAGGCAGCCTGAGTGATAGCAATCCTTGCAGGTGTTGCACACGAGTAACTTGCCTTCGCCATCACTCAAACTGCACACCAAGCATGTACGGCCAGCAGACTACAGGCACAGAAAAGTCCTCGGTTAATGCTCTCAATCACAAACCATGAATCGTTTCTATACCAAAACATAAATAAATCACAAATTTCTTATTTGCAGAAGAAACTCATGGAAAAAGTAGCAAACAAAGAATAAAAATACAGACCAGCAAATCAAGATAAACTAGAACGGCACTCAGTAGAGCGCATACCTCCGCCGGGTTGGCCATGTCACTCAATGGTGAAGAATCACTTAAAAAATTAAATAATTCTCATATCCGAATCCATATTCAGATCTTCACCAAAATCGAATTGAATCGTCCTTGTCAGACACACAATCTATCCAACAAGTTTCGTCCAAATCGATCCATAAATTTTTGAGATATCCCGCAATGTATAGTTTTTGGCCCTATCTCCCAATTGTGAATAATCACTTTAAAATTCTAGTAGCCGAATCCGAATCCGGATCTTCACCAAAATCTAATCATTTCGTCCTTGTGACATATGCTACATCTCTGCCAAATTTCGTCCGAATCCGTCCACAGCTTTTTGAGATATTTTGTTCACAAAAAAACAAACAGACAAACACAAACAGACAGGGGTGAAAACATAACCTCCTTTGGTGGCGGAGGTAACCATGACAGCAACAGATTGTGGAAAACAGCAATGGCGCTTGCAAGAACTAATGAAAGGTATGAAACCAAAATATGAAACTAGAACGGCACTCGGTCGAGCGCATACCTCCGCCAGGTAGAATAGTTAACATTTTGGATCCCACTTATAGGCCAGATCCAGATCCGGAACTGAAGCAAAATCTAATCGGCTTGTTTTTGTCACCTAACCAACTCAATCCCCAAGTTTTGTCATCACTCATCCAATTTTTTTTTTGAAATATCGAGCTTTATATAGTTTTTGGCCCCATCTCTCAATGGTGAAGAATCACTTGATAATTAAATAATTCTTGCACCCAGAAACAGATCTCTACCAAAATTGAATAATTTATTGTTAAACACCCAACCTCTCACCAAGTTTTGTCCGAAACTCTCCATAACGTTTGGAAATATCGTGCTATATATAATTTTGGCCCTATCTGGCGAAGAATTACTTCAAAAATTCTAGTATCTGGATCTGTATTTTCACCAGAATATAATAATTTTGTCCTTGCACACACACCCAGTCTCCACCAAATTTAGTCCATAACTTTTTCAGATATCCTGCTCATAGACAGACAGACATGAAAACAACCTTCATTCACCACCTGAGGGTGCGCAATCAGTCATGATGAACACAAGCCTTTGTGTCAGACATGCCTCCTATGTAAGACGCAAGTTCCCTGGAGGACAGAACTGATTGAAGCAAAGCCTTGTATCACATGGTATAGGTACCACGAAGCCAAGCAGTAAAACATTGTTGCAGTGAAGCCACAAATAGTTGACAAACAAGCAGGAAAGTCTCACAGCTGTATTTTGGTCTGCGACGTTGCAACGTCTATAGGCCTACACAGTCAGGACATGTCAATTACATCTGGGTGGCTTTAACTACAACTGATGATGCCTTCAACACAAGTGTCCAGAAATGGCTGGGTGCCAATCCCAAGATGTCAATATAGGTACTGCCCACATCCCCCAAACTAAATTTAAGAAAATGATACAGAAAGTAACTGATGTAATCCAAACCACGTACACTATTCCACTGTATTTCCACGAAAAAAAACAAAAACAAACCTTTTTCTGGGACAAGGGGTTATGAATGGGGAGGAATGGTAAGAAGAAAATAACGAGATAGAAAGCACAAAATAGGGACTGAATTTAGAATAAACACTTCTTTTGGCTTCATTCTTAGTTTAGTAACAAATGTTTGACATGTGCAAGACATAGGAAATGTACATTTGCAATACGTTATCATCAAGCGCTTGCACACGTTATGGACATACATCCAATTGTCCCATTGGTGTAGTAAGGTGTTGGTTGCCCGAAACATCTTTCTCTCTTCCACCATCACTTTTGATTGTATCCATCAGTTCAATTTTCACCGTCTCTTTTATCCCTGCATCCAATGCCACAAAAGCGAGAAAGGCATAGAAAACAACAATACTCCTGGAAAATTAATAATAGAAGGGTGGGAAAGGGGCATGACCATGATAAAAGTTAACCAAATGAGAAATACTTCAAGGTTCTGAGTTAAAGAAGGGAGCTATATTGAATGAATGAATGAATGAATGATCGTTTTTTAAGGCCATTTTCCCCGCTGGAGCGGGGGTTAGCCTTGCATGAGCTAACCTGAGCAGGTTAGCCTGAGCCCCATGACAATCATGGTTCCCTGTTTGAGGCAATGTTTTTATGGCCGGATGCCCTTCCTGAAGCCAACCCTTGGTCGCCTCTTACGATGCACAGGGATACGGTGTACCTATTCTAAATCGGGGTACACACCGTGATCATTCATCCCAGCAGGCTGGTACTCAATTTGCCGACCTCGGAAGGATGACAGGCTGAGTCAACCCCTCTGGCGTTAATTCAGCGATCGATCGGGATTCGAACCCAGGATCCGAGGATCCCAAGCCGGCACCCTAACCGCTAAGCCAACACCAGGCTATATTGAATGAAGGATAATTTAAAAATAAGGCGAATTATAGAAACTATTTGAGAGACGAGGCAGTGTTGATTATAATGAATTAAACAATTATTTTTTTTGCAATAATGCTTACTCTTCTTCTTCAAAGATGACTTGTCCTTCACCATAAGTCCCAACCCAACCATTTTAGGCCCAGCCCCAAATATCTGTAGCTTGCGTAGCTCAGGATTGCTCACAATGTCCTCCTCTGTTGCCTCAGGCTGAAAAACATTCACAAATGTACAAACAAAACAAATAAAAACTAGAGCAAGGTCGATGGCGCACCGACACAAATCCACATGCTTCCCACCTAAAGCAGAGTTGAAAGATGGCAGAAAGTTCCTCCAGGAATAACACAATATCAAATTTTGAGTTAAACTTTTTTCCCCATTTTGACTCCTGTGACCCCAAGTCCCCACTCCTAGGGCATGAACCGGGGGTTAAATCCCAAAAAGTCGTTACATATTGATGCATCCCCCAATGTTTATTTGAATATACAAAGTTTCATTAAAAAGCTTTAAAATGTGCCCGTAATTGTATTTTTTTTTTTATGACCCCACCCCAGTGGGCGGAGCCAAAAATGTTACTGCTCTTGCACCTTCTTGCCATGTGGTGATCATAAAGTTCAGATTTGGTGAATTTCTGCACAACCGATTTGGAGGAGAGGGCGGGTCAGATGGATGGGTAGACAAATATAAACAGACGCAGTCTGTTACAATATCCCCTGTTTTCTTCAAAAAGTGTTTTCTTCAAAATATTACAATATCCCCGTTTATTACAAAAGCTACGCAAAAGTGAAGTGATTGTGATTTATAGTGATTTCTCAATTCAACAATCAGCAATCACACTGGTTTAGGGATACAATGGCAAGGGAGTCGAACCAATCAACTTAATGGTTCACTGAAAACACAGGTCCAACTGTAACACACAGTGGATTGACCAATTAGAATCTGTCATGGGCAACGCAATGCATCAGATGTGACGGCACACAGCACAATACGCCGGTCCCTTTGGGCAATGCATCTTCAGTTTTGCTCAGATCAGTTCAATTTGCCGATAGACGCCCAACCAGTGAACATGCAAAGTAATCCGTTTATGTCCAAATATGGTGTGCTGCACTACAAACCAAAATCAAAACATACCTCGGCACTAAGGCGCTTAGCACGGCGCCCGTAACAGCTGGTCTTTGAAGGGTGCACACTCTGTCTCTGTGGCAATCTGTGAGACGTGTACTCCTTGTCTTTTTCAGTCACATCATCCTGGTACGAACAAAAAAAAAATCATTAGAAAACAAACAAAAAAGATTCATTAGAAAAGAAGTGTTGCTTTTTTCTTTGGACACGAACAACTCAAAATCGGATTTTTTTTGGCAAAAGCAAAATCACATTTGCCTTCCATCCAGGTCATTCCACCTTGGATTTCCCATTTTAACATCCATCTCAAAACATGAGGTCAGAGCCATCTCAAGACATATGTGCATTTTATTGCGTGGCACACAACGTTCATTTTCACCCCGTCAGTTAACTGTATCAAAGCGTCCTCAACGGGCTATCAGATAAGCTGCGAGTTCACGAGCAGCGGGTGGCTTTACATGGCGTTCTCTCTCATGCTCCTCATTTAGAAGCCATGGTTACAGATTGGGAAAACTCCTGTTTGATGGATTATTACTGTGCAAAAGTTTGCATTATTCCAATGATATATATTCAATACTTTAAGGTAAATTCATCAAGTTATCAATGATAACAGTTGTATGTGTTTATTATTGTAAATTAAGGGCCTTTATAAATGTGAGTGAAACAAACTGCCCAAGTAAATAACAAAAACGGTGTCATTTTATTGTATCAGTTACTATACTTCCTGTGTCTGCCATTTGCCTTCTCAAATGTCATCATTCCTTTACCCATGGTTCCTGTGTATGACTGAAGCACTCTTACAGAATTGTTGTGCCAAGTATTCTGTGGTACATTGAACAGTTCTGTTAGGTTAGTTGGGTTCCTCGTGTTCTTCTGTTTCCAGGTGAACCTATAAACCTCGATGGGACTAGTGTTCGGAATTTCGGGTGGCCATTCTAACACATGGAGCACATCAGCTGTAACCTTGTTCTCCAAATACTGTTTTACTAAATTGGAAGTGTGTTCTGGATCATTATCTTGTTGGAGAATGAATCTTCCACCGATTAAACACTATTTCCACGAGGAACTACATGGTGCTGCAGTATCTGCTTTCACTGCTCCTTTTTTAGAGTTATATTGATTTTAACAGGTTATCTTATACCAAAGGCCTAGATACAACGTGAGACAGTCGCAGAGCTTCCCGTGTTTAACAGTAAGCTGCCTGAATAATGCATGCAGCAACGGGTGGTTTCTTTTAAATATATATCCTGCTTTGTAGTCCCACAAGACTATGGCTGTGAAGCCCAAATAAAGATGTGGAATCCATCATGATAAATTTGGGTGGCTCAGTAGCTCAAGGGAAGGAGTGCTGGAAGCTGACTTTTTGACAACAGAAAGTTTAGGAGAAAAGTTGTTTTATCTGAACAGCCAATTCTCTAAGTTTTTGAGGACAGTATGCAACAATATATATACACAACACAACTTGCGGCAACAATATATATATATATATATATATATATATATATATATATATATATATATATATATATATAAATATATATATATATAAAAAGGAAAACGTACCTTATCTGCTGCAGCATTGCGCGAGCCCTTTTGCTTGGCAAGGTTCTGCAGCGTCTGAACACATGAACAAACAAATTAAGGACAATCTTCATTACAATGTTTCCCATTTATAAAAGTATATAAGAACTAGAGCAATGTGACGGTGTCGCCAATATGCCTCCTCCCCACAACGGGTAGATGCCCTCATTCACTGTCCTAAAAATAAACAAGTTTGATTTAAATCCCTTCACCTGTTTTCATGTATCACATTTTCACCGGCCATGACAGGTTTCACATCAATCGGTGAAGCGGTTTCAGAGAAGGGATTTTTAAAATTACTGGCTTTTGAGTTAATAAGGCTGCCACACCACGTGACATATGACCTTAAAAATGTACACTCTGCATATGTATGGGTGCGGAATCACGTTTGTGAAGTTTCGTGTTGATCAGATAAGGTTCATTTTTCTATCCAAGATGGCAGCCACACCACGTGACCTACGACATCATCAATTTTCAAACTATATGCAACAATGGTGTTAGATGATATATGAAAATTTTTGTATTGATAAGGTAAGCGGTTTCAGAGATATAATTATTTAATATTTTCCTTCAATCCAATATGGCTGCCATACCATGTGACCAATGACGTTTTTGTGGTCATCTTTTAATCACCATGCCGAGTCAATGACGCACATAAAGTTTCGAGTCAATCGATTTGGTGGTTTGGAAGATGCTTTTTTGGGGTTTTAGGTCAAGTCCAATATGGCTGCCAAACCATGTGACCTATGATGTCATAAACTTAAAATTCAATACAAATGTGTCATTGATCATGTGAATGCAATTTCAGATTTTTAGGATAAGGAATTCGATTAAAACATTTTTGGCTGGTATACCACTTTACCTGTGATGTCATCATTATCATGCTTTTGTTCCCCATTGAGAGTACTTGACAATTTGGCAAATTTCAAATTTTTCCATTCAGCGGTTTCCGAGAAATATATTTTTAATTATTTGCATTTAATCCAAGATGGCTGCCATACCACATGACCTATGAGTAGTGTAATAATGTTGCTTCTGGGACACCTCCGTTTAACATGGGAAATCCCTATCTAATGTCATTTACCCCCTTGTCTTTTTCAAAAATCATAAACACTTCTATTTCTCCCACCCTCATCTTTATGAACCTTTTGTCTGTAGTACCTATCCTTAATGTTGTTCATTAGACCACTCAAACACTACAAATATTTGTTTTCTCTTATAGACCTATCATCCTTCTTCTACATATCATCTGGCAGATTAATCTTTGACCCACTCAAACATTGACCCATTCACTTCCATATTAATTCTTTCCCTCCCTCATTGCCCCTAAACACCTATATTTCTCTCACCCTGTTCTTTACGAACCTTCTAACCTTTTGACATGTTATCCTTATTCATTAGACCACTTAAACACCTGTGATCCTTCTGACCTCATGGACCTTTTAACCTTTTACTCTTAATATCATCTGGTGAATATAACCCACTCAAACAACGACCCTACAAATATTTGTTTATGCGTGGGAAATAATTTAATTCTCCTACAACTCTCTTCACCATCTAATATATTAACAAAAAATATGTTTGAGTTTGGTTCTTTATTAAGATATTTTAACTGAGCTAAGATAAAATGGTAAACCTCCCTCAATGTTCTTGCTTGAGCGCCTCCAGTGCCACATACCATTTTTAAATTAAAGTATATATTTTCCTGACAACCATCAAAGTTTTCCGTCCACTCAAAAATATTTCCATCTTTTTTACCCAATTCACCGGTATTTAAATTAATTCTCTTATTTGTTTTGTGAACTTTTTTACCAGTTGCCTTTTCAATTATACCTATTTGATATTTTTCACATTCATTATGTTTTCCATTTATATACCAAGGTTGATTACACCTCCACTCTTTAGTCTGGTTGATACTTGGTTCTATCATTTATATAATAGTAAAAAAGGCGGCGGTAGCCCGTTAAAATCCCCAACCCCCCCCCTTTTTAACTTATCACTTATATATATCTTATCACTTATATATATCTTATCACTTATGTATATCTTATCACTTATATATATATCTTATCACTTATATATATATCTTATCACTTATATACTTATATAACCATAAGGGAGACTATCAATTCCATTTTCTAAAATAAACCTCTTATCATCAAAAGCCCCCAATGCTTTCTTATTTATCTCTTCTGAATATAATTGATGTTTATAACTTCTTATTCCATTAATCTTTCTAAACTCTTCTTTCTTTGTTGTTAAACAGTTATAATAATCCTTAAAGTTTATTGTTTCTTTAATAACATTTTTCTTTACACCTTTTAACTTCTTATCAGTCTTTTCAACGTTATTCACAATGTATTTATAAGCATAAGCCTTTGACCTCAATCCCACAAATTCACTCATAACATTTCCTCCTAATTCATCCTTGAACTTTCCAATCACCTTTTTATTTTTAGAAGAGAACAACTCACTCTCTGGACTGTAATTACTCGTGTCATAGATATTAATGTCTCTTTTCATGTCTGAATAAACATCGTTGGTATTAATTTTCAAAATAAAACTATCTGTATCCATATAAAGTAGATTAACATCATTTTGATATTTCTTCCTCAAGTTATTATAAAAGTAATCATACATTAATGACTTTGATAAATCAAGAATTGTTGTTCCAATATAAATAGGTTTGTTCATTTCAATACTCTCTTTAATCAAATGGATCGCACAAAAGTTCTCAGTAAAGACCTCAGCTCGAGTAAAACTCGGTCTATTAATTAATTTTGATGCTTGTTCCCAAGATGTTGATAGTCTGATATTTTGTCTTTTCCTCACATTCTCCATAGTCTTACCAAAGACCGCATTATTCATCAATTTATAAAAGTCTTTCTCAAAATCTGTTTTTGACTCTGTTCTTCTTTGTGTATTAAAATCAATGTACCCCTTTAACCAATGACTTTGATTGAACTTTAGAACCCTATGGATCTTCTCTACTCTTAGACCTTTTGATAAATATTGTCGCAAATTTCTTTGGTGTAGAACATAATTTTTCTTGTTATATAATGTAGTAAGTAATTTTTCTGTTGATTCACCTATATCAAACGATCGTTGATAATCACTCAACCATTCTTTCTTTGGACTTGCTTTCTCACAAGCAAATGGGAGATCTTTGTGTAGGTTATGGAGTTCCTCTGGATATTTTAAATCAATTTCAAAATAATAACCAACTTTTTCTTCATCCAATTCTTTTTGTGTAGAGATACATACATCTTGTAAAACGTTTTTGTAGTCTTTTTCCTTTACCCATCTAAGTTTTCCATAAGGAAGAGCCTGAGACATTGCCCAGCCATACAGGTTGTTCGCGTCATAGTACATCAAGTAAGAACTCTCTTTCGTTGGATCATAATTTGGAAGATATTTGTTATTTGCTTTTGCGTATCTACTCGAGCAGACTTGTGAAATTCCACCTCTTTTTGCCTTTTCAATCATCAAAAGCATATCAACATCGGTTATCAAATCCAAATCTTGTTTTGTCATTTTCAACATCGCACTCCAGGCCAATCCAGGTGCTGTGTAGTAGTGAGCAGGATCCAATCCATATCCAGTGCGACAAACAGATCTAAAGGCTTCAAATACATCGGCCAATAAAAGCACATCAGTTTTGAGATACAAATCGTGATACTCGCCAAGATTCTTGATGTTATATTTTTCCCAAACATTTTGTGCGTGTACATAATCTTTATCAGATATATGACTATTATTTAATTTGTTATAGAAATTTTCTTTTGAAGGAAGTTGTGTTTCATTGAATCTCTCAAATGAGTCCATATAGTCATAGGGGTAAATTCCCTTTTGTGTTAGAAAATCTTTATCTAAAAAATACTCTGAAAGACATGGAAACTCTTTTAGATTTTGAACCAAGTTAACCAATGGACTTGCCATGAATTTAAATGTATCAAGAAATCTGATATGAGTAATAGGAGATGTGTGAATTGTTTTTGTGAATGAAATGTATTTCTGATCCGTGTTTGGAATTGCTGAGATACTTCCAGAAGTCTTTGAGAGTTCCTTGATAAATAGATGTGTATCATAATGAGCGTTGTTATGAAGAAAGACAGGAATGAAAGAGGGGAGTTGATAATTAATATTACAACTTTGATGAGCCGGACCTCTATATTTACCAGTGAGATGACAATGGTCTCTAACCTTTAGACCTTTACCAATTTTCTCCTCACAAATATGACAGACATTGTTTTTTATAAATTCCCTTTTTTCTTTACTTGTTAAGGACATTGGTTTATTGGTTTCTCTCATTATCTTGGTTAATCGAACACAGTCTTTTTCTAGTCGTTTCACAAACTCCTCTGGGGTATTTGAGCCTCTATACATCTCTAACTTGTTATATTTATCACCAACGGATGATTTGATATAATAACAAAAACCACAAGGAGTATGTTTTTGATATTTATTTGTGTATGATTCTTTTGGATCTTGAGAAGCAGTATCAATTTTTTCTAAAATACTTTCAAAATCAGCATATATAACAAATGGATGTTTGATCTTTTTATTTTCATCTTTGAATGTGATCTTTAAGCCTTCTTTAGGCATATTGATTACCGTTGATTTATGTTCGCCACAATAATTTGAATGTTTATCTAATCTTTCTTGTGAATTGAAGAAGTTAAGACAACGCAAACAAATATATATTTTATTTGTTCTCTTACAGACTTGTGGTTTTATTAATTTAGCAATATCTTTGATGTATGTATAATGTGAATTTTCGTCTGAATTAAAATATAGAAGATTAATATGAGTTTGTTTACAATTGTCAGAAAGCTTTAAAACCTGAATGTTGTTTGTTTCTGTTAGACCATAAACATTAACTGATAAATTATTCATCTTTTCAAATTTAGGAATATCATTTAAAGTCATCGGAAACTTTAGATCTTTCGTATTTAATGTATTCTCATATTTTTTATAATGAGATACTCTTTCATCATGAAAATGTGGAGGATGTAAGTGTGCTAAAATAGACCAGAGAAAACATTTATTGTCTTTATTTTTGATATTGATAACTGCTTTTCTATTTTTGATAACACTGGGTAAATCAATGTAAGAAGAAGCTTTTAGAGGATCTGATTTAAGAATATGAATGTCTATGTAAATAATTTTTCCTATATTGAATCCACTTCCTACGATTGAATTATCCACATCTTGCTCTTGTTTAATAAGTTCATCATAGACTCCTGATGTTTTAAAATCTTGATATGAAGATATAAAGTGTGGCTCAGTTCTCATGTATGGTGCATCTATAACTCCTTCATCCTTTGTCATTTCTAATTTTACTCCCATATAAAATTTAAGTGGTTTCATTTCCTTTAGTGTTTTTTCAATCAACGTTTGAACAGCAGGTTTAACTATTTCTACAGCATCAACTATAGACTCTGGTTCAGGAGGTTTGAAGTTAAAGACTCTTATTTTAATATGTCCTTTGAATGCTCCATCAGAGTTTTTAGTTGTGATAAAATTTGATAAATGTAGATTTGTTTTAAGATGTATTTTGAAGCCTTTCTTGAGGATATTTTTATTACATGTAGAACAGTGTTTTGTTTCAGGTGGAAGAGGGGAAAGTTTGTTTAAAATGTTGTATGTATGTTTTGCGGTGAGAATATGTTGTTTATAATATTTTACTTCCTTCTCGCAAGTATCACAATAAACCATATTTATAGCGTGAGAAAACGTGGTGTTTTATATATATCACTGTGCTTAAAATAAAACACTTTTGAGCTTTACAGCTCCGTTTTATATATATCGCTGTGCTTAAACTAAAACACTTTTTCACTCAGAATCATCTAAGTCATAACTATCACATGAATACTCAGAATCATACTCAGAGTCATCAATAAAGCTACTCTCATAACTATCATTTGAGCACAAACTATTAGTATCATAACTATCATCTGTGTTCAATGAAATACTATCATCACCATCGTCCAAGTTCAATGAAATACTATCATCACTATCGTCTGAGTTCAATGAAATAGTAAAATCTTCACTGCTGTATTGACTCATATTTAATTAGCAAGAAAAATATTCCCATCAATATCTATATACTTTCTTTCATTAACAGATTCAATCTCTACAATTTTTATATCAAAAGTTATCTTTAAATAATCTCTAACTATCATAGAACGAAATGACATTTCACCAGAAATATTAACATCATTCATTTTACTTAGATCTACACCCTTTGGATTATTAAAGAAAATACAAATGTCTCCTCTAGAATTATTAATGGTCTTATCATTCTTTTTCAAAGTATCGTGGTCAATCACTTTTTCAAGCTTTGAATAAATTGCCAGGAGTAGAGGAGAAACTTTTGTTAGATTTACTTTAATGGATGTCTTTCCAGGTATAGTTAGAGCTCTTCCTTTAAATGAAATAGAGGGGCTCATGTTATTTTCCATAACTGGTTTTACCCAAAAATTTCCATATTTATCTTTGTTCAATTTAACATCTTTGACATATTTTTCTATATCTTCCACCGAAGTAGAGATTGATTGAAATTTGTCTTTTGTGCTTTGAAACATTGTATTTATTAATGAATAAACTTGCGTTTAGTTTAAGTAAAAATTTACCACATAAATATGATAAGTTCTGAAGGATATTTAGAATTTCCAGACTCTCCATATGATAAATTAGAGAATTGTCCGGCTTGTGATAGAGTGGGGCTTAATGATGAGGATTCATATAAACAATGTATTTTCTGTGATTTAATTTTAATTAATGATAATAAGAAATATAAAAAAATATATAACTCTTTTAAATTAGAACCAAAAATGAATTACTTTACAAGATTAATAAGAGAGATGAATGTTAAGTATTGTGATGATAATACACCATTTCTTTCAAGGGAAGAGACTAATTGTATTGAGGAAATGTATAAGGGTTTAATGATATTTATTATTCAAAATAATTTTAATGGAAATGTTAATACAAGATACTATATAAATAAAATAATGGATTATTTTGAAATTAAACCCGAACTCAGGATAAAATATAGAGTTTCTCAAATAGCTCAAAAAAAGTTGGATAACTTGTTTTCCAAATATATAAATGAATGATTTTTTACCCGTTTGGGAAAATAAGATAAAATTTAATAACCATAAAAACATTCCAAATTCATTGAGATGTCTAATAGTTGGTTCAAGCGGATGTGGAAAAACCTGTTTACTTTTAAAGATGCTCCTTGGTTCTAATTTTTTAGATTATGATAATTTAATAATTTTTACAAAGTCAAGTTTTCAACCCGAGTATCAACTACTCTCACAGGGTTTTAATGCGGGTCTTAAAAAGGAAGACATTATCGGTTTATTTAAACTTCAAAACAAACTAAATGATTGTAATATTGATGATATAATACAATTATTTTGTGATACACAGAAATCAAAATCGAAACCCATAACTTGTATTCTCAGTGATAATACGGATGATATACCTTCACCTCAAGATTTAGATAAATCAAAAAAGAACCTTGTCATCTTTGATGATTGTGTTAATGAGAGAAACCAAACAGTAATGGATAGCAACTATACAAGAGGGAGACATTCTTCTTGTAATTGTATATATCTTAGTCAATCATATTTTCAACTCCCTCGACGCTCAATAAGAAACAATGCCAATACTTTTATTTTATTTAAGTTAAATTCAATAGATGTAAATAATTTTTGGAGAGATAATTGCTCTATGTTATGTAGTAAAAAAGAATTTGAAAATTATATGAAACACACGATTGGAAAATATAAATATATTGTTGTGAAACAAGATGAGATACTAAATGATATTTTTCAATAAATAAATACAGAAAATGAATACTGAAGAAAGAGAAAGAAAGTTTAAGGAACATCAACAATTAGTTTCAAAAGTTGTTAAACAACAGGAAGAGATAAAGAAGAAACGGAGACAGAAACTAACTGGTGAAGAAGCCTTTGAAAGAAAACAAGAGAAATTCTTTAAACCACTTTTGAAAACTCAACACCCTACAGTTCCCACGGTAGAATTTACTCCGAAAAAACTTCAAATGCTCAAAGATTTTAGTCAGATAACAAAACAAGAACTTGGTGAATTAGAATATGATGACGAGGGATTATTTCGGAAACTTGAGCAGGTAAATCAACCCCCTAATTATGTTGTGGAAGCTCTTCAAAACAATGAATATTCTGCGGGTTCAAAAACCAGAGCAGGTCTCATTCCAACAGAAGAACCAGCAGTGTTTCATCTTGTGGAAGAAAAGGTATTGATATTTAATGATGAATTGATGTTCTTGAGTTCTACTCAACCAAATGTTAAATTAACTCCAAGATTAATGTTTCTTCTAACAAACCCCGGATTCAGCGGTTCAAAATATTTTGAGGAACCACTTGATATGGAAAGAGAGGAAGATAGGGTATATATTGAGTTGTTAAATACACTTGATTATGGAGTTTCTGTTGCTGGTAAAAGTAAGAAGAATGAGAAGGAGAAACATATTATTGATGCTTTAAGTAAGCTTGGTTCGGGTGTTAGTTTTCTTCCAAATGACCCATCACAATTAGTTAATAGGCTATTATTGTTATTAGGTAGTAAGAAGGCTGGAAACAACAATTGTTTTAATGAATCCTCAGCCATTTTAGATCAGTTGATGAACATGAAAATAATTAATAAATGTCAATACAAAGATATTTTATTAGATATTAAATAAGATGAGAAGCACAATTCTTAGTTTTAATTTCACAACGAGCGATTACACAGCTTCATTCCCTTACCCACTACAACTTGACCCCCTTACCTCATATGAGGCATCTTTGTTGTCAATGGAAACTTACAATACCCTTTTTAATATCACAGAGAAAAACAACAAGTTTAGTTATAATCCAGGCACTGCCTACAAAACTATAACTGTTTCACCTGGAGCTTACGAGATTTCTCAAATATCTTCAGAAGTCTCTCGCCTTATGAAAGAAAAAGGTGATGAACCAAAAAATATTGTAATAGATATTCAAACACACACTTCAAAATCAACTATTAAACTGAAAAATAATTATAAAGTTGATTTCACGATTGAAAATTCGTTCAGAGAGCTATTGGGTTTCTCTTCAAAAAAGATTGAAAATAACGGGACGTTTTACAGTGATAATGTTATCCAAATATCCTCCGGTATAAATTCAGTATTAATTCATTGTGATTTGATTGATGGTGCTTATAACGATGGAATAAGAACAAATACAATATTTTCATTCAGTGCATACTCAACCCCGATTGGTTATAAATTTAATATGGAACCAAAAAATCTTGTCTATTTACCTGTGTCAGGAAAAACCATATACAGAGTAAATTTTAGGATAACCGACCAAGATAATCGTATGATATCCTTTAATGATGAAATTATATCCATCAGAATTCACCTACGTGAAGTTTTTCAATAAATAAATAATGGTTATTGTAAGAAAACACGAGTTGGGAAAATATAAAATAATTACAGGGGAGGGCATGTTCCTTTCACCAGACTATACAAGGTATGTGGGTAAAGGATACTATAAACCTAAGAGACAACGGGGTGTGGGTCATCAATTTCGAAATAAAGGAGATGGGATAATTGATACTCTAATGGGTATTGGTTCAACCATTCTTAAACATAAAGACCTAATTGGTTCAACTGCTTCTCTCATGGGAAATGTAGCAGGTGTTGTAAAGAGTATAAAAGATGCTCAAAAGGAGTCCCATAAATTACAAGCAATCAAAGAAATTAAAAAAGGTAAAACTCAACTATCTTCACAAGAACGACAAAAAATCATTAAAATACTTGGGTCAGGGTTTCAACAATTTTAATACTATATAAATACAAGTATGGAAGCGATTGATAGTATCTATGATTTGGATGATACGATTATCATTTCAAACTCTACTAAAAAGGAAGACTATTTTAAGGTAAATGCTATTACAGGAACCGACTGGAATTCAAACGGAACAAAAAGTTTTGAAATAAATAATCAACAAACTTACTTGAATATAGCTGATAGTTTCTTGCTGTGTAAATTTAAATTCACTAAGGCTGCGAATAATACTAATGCTACACTCGTAAATGATTTCTTCTGGAAAATGTTTGACAGTGTTCGCCTGTATATTGGAACACAAGAGGTTGAAGCGGTTGATTATGTCTCTGCTACATCTGAAATGATGAAATTTACACTATATTCGTTTGGTGATAGAATGGGTAAGGGAGCTGTTGAAGGCTTTATTCCTGATATGTCAACGGGAACAAACACAGACCCTGGTTATAGTCAAAGGAAGTCAATGTATAATGATGACGCAAAAGCTGAGAATAGTTTTACCGTAGCAGTACCTCTTAAAGGTATATTTGGATTTTGTGATTATGATAAAGTTTTGTATGGTCTTAAAATTAGATTTCAACTACAAAGGAATGATAATGTAAATAGATTGCTTTTTGGGGATGAAAATGCTTTTGGAGAAAATAATAAATTTGTTATTAATGATTTGTGTTGGTATATCAGTGAATATACTCCTAATCTTAAAACGGAAGAGATGTTAAATAGAAGACTTAACTCAAAGAAACCGCTAAATGTATCATACCTTAAAAGAAGATGTCAACACGTTAAACTGGAACACACTACCTACACTTGGAATTTAGGTGTTCTTCAAGGAAAGCCACGATACCTCTGGCTCATTTTTAAAAAACCAGATGGAGAGGAGGGTACTAATAAGAATAATGCGCTGAGTGATAATGCTAAGGTGAAACAACTTCGGGTTTCTCTTGATGGCACATTTTATCCGCGAGATAGATTGGAAATTGATTGGGAAAAAAATGATTATGCGGAAGCCTACAAGTCCTACCAAAAAGTGTGTGAAAGTAATGGTAATAATGATCCTATTTTGGATATGGTTGCATTTAAAGGTTTATATACAATCTACGCAATTGACCTGAGTTCTCAAAAGGAAACTATAAAGTCTAATCGAGTGGATACTTCTCTATACATTGAAAGAGGGGAGAATGAAGAAGTTGATGCTTATTGTTTGCTTTTGGAGGAAACAGAATTACAGATTAATACAGATAATGGTGTTATGATTAATATCACATAGGTTTTTTCTCATAAATAAATGGTTGGGGTATATGTTAATCAAATCAATCTTAATAAATTAACATCTTGTATTCAAAATCAAAAGCCTTGTATTATTAATGTTAATACAATTCAAAGAAAAGGAGCTGTAAGAATTGATGTTTTACTCACACACACACAAGTAAAAACACTAAATGATGTTGGATCACTTAAAATTAAAATGACGAAACCTATGTTAAAGAAATATTCAATAGACGAGTCAAGAGGAGGATTTCTCCCGTTTCTAATTCCTTTATTTGCTGGTTTAAGTGCGGCGGGAGCATTGACTGGTGGTATTTCAGCAGCGGTAAAAACTGCTAACGAAAGGAAGGCACAACTAAAAGCTCAAAAAGAATTGGAAAGACATAACAAGGAGTTGGAGAAACAAATTAGTGGAAGTGGTGTAATTGTAGATTTTGCTCAAAAACTTGAAAGTCTACCTGATAAAGCTAGATTGTTGGTTGGTGATATGCTTTCCTCTATCGCTCAAGCGGGTGTTAAACTAACTAAACGGGGTAATGGATTGTATCTTTCTCATAAATAAATGGATAAATGGTTTAAACAATTTGGAAAGAATACAACGTCAAATATAGAACTAGCCAAGTATTGTAAAACACTAAAAATTGATAATGTGGTAATCTGTATGAGAGATGAATTAATACATATAAATAAGAATACAAAGAATATTATTATGAATTTAGACACACAGAATGGTTCTCATTGGGTTTGTATTCATAATAGTCAGGATAAATATTATTTTGATAGTTATGGTATGCCACCACCTGTTGAAGTAATACAATTCTTACAGAATGGTGTTTATCAAACATTCCAAGTTCAAGAAATTAATTCTAAATGTTGTGGCCAATTATGTTTATATGTATTATTTCAACTCAACAATAATGAAAATTTTTATGATATCATTTTTTATCTAATATAAATGACCTATGTTGGAAAAGATGGTTCTATCTTTGGAAAATCCTCTCAGGATATTGATTTATCAAATTATTATACAAAGGCACAGGCTGAACGACAAAAATATAGTGTAAGTAAAAATATTAATATGAAGAATACTTATAAATTAATCAATTATCCAAACCCTACAGATGCGAATGACTTGATTAGATTCAGTGATTTATCACAATATATATCTTTAAAGAAAACAGCACGTTTTGTGAAACAAGTAAAATTTACAACCACAACACCTGGTTATACTGACCATACACCTTTCCTCATTGAATTTAACTACCTGCTTACAATTAAATTTTATAAAGAAGGACATTTAGTTAATATGCGAATTAATAAATGGGGGTATGATATGCCTGATTTAGGGTATAATTGGTCTTTTTCAATAAACATAGAAGACCTACATGATTTAAATCAGTCTCGTAAAGAAGAATATTATCCACTTGGTGAAGATAAGGATTTATGTGGAAGTACAATTAGTAAACAACAAATACGTGATTTTAAGAAAATAAAAATATATGATAGTATAGCGATGGTTCGCATGACAAAGAAGGAAGGTAATGAGATAAGGATAGAAAGCCGAGGAATACAAACCGATTTGGTAGTGGGAAGATGGGGTGGTATTACCTGTCATAATATTAATCTCACATATATTTCTGATACATAAATGGCAGGAAGAAGACTACAAGAGAATTATAATTTTTGTATTCAAGGATACCTACAAGAAAAGGGTGCTCGGTATTACATACCTTATGATTTGGAGCATATACATGGGAATTTTGTCATAAAAAACTGGCCTTATACTGATATTGTTAAACCCACAAATAGAGACTTGTTTAAAATATTAAATAAAAATGAACTTCTCAAAGTTATGAAATATAAAACTCTTTTAGAAATCGTCAACAAATCTTATTGGTATCCTATTATGAGAAAAATAATTATAGATACAAGAATATCTCAAAATCCAGATGAGTATATGTATAATATTCTTTGGGGTTCAAACTCAAGGGTAGCAAGGGATGAGGAAGGAGTTGAAGAAGAGAAGGAGGAAAGAGAGAAAAAGGAGAAGGAGGAAAGGGAGAGGGAGGAGAAGGAGGAGAGGGAGAAAAAGGAGGAGAAGGAGGAGAGGGAGAAAAAGGAGAAGGAGGAAAAGGAGAAAAGGGAGAAGGAGGAAAGGGAGAAAAGGGAGAAAAAGGAGAAGGAGGAGAGGGAGAAAATGGAGGAGGAGGAGAGGGAGCAAAGAGAGAGGGAGGAAAAATATAAAAAGATGGAAATCAGTGAGATTCATAAAAGATTGAGTGTATTAAAGCAAATAAATCAATCTCAACGCACCGAAGAGGAAATTAAAGAATTAACAACTCTTATGAAGATAATGGTTTCAAAAATAAGAACGTCAATGTCTTCAATTTCAGGGAGGAGATTTAAACGAGAAAGTGGTGAAGAAGAAGAAGAAGAAGGAAAAGATTATGTGATTGATGATGTTGGTGTCATTGACTTTAGTTAGTTTTTATTTGTAAATAAATGGAGGAGAGAGTGAAGGCATTCCTTAGGATTCTTTATGTTTTAAAAATAAAGATTGAAATGTATATGTTGAAAACCAAAAAGGTTTTGATACTCTGTCGGAATTTTTCTGATAAATAAATATGAGTTATTGTCTCAAATGTAAAAAGAAAACTAAATCTAAAAATATCTCTTATGTTAAAGCTAAAAATAATAGAGTTTATCAAAAAGGAATATGTCAAGTATGTGGCTCTAAAAAGTGCCAATTCATCTCTCCTAAAAGAGGAGGAGACATACAAAAGTTTCTGTCAGGAAGTAAATTTACAACAACTGGAATTCCAGGGGAATTACACCTTCCAGGGTATTCTTTCTGTGGTCCAGGAACAAACTTGGATAAAAGATTAGATGAGGCTGACAATCCTAAACCTTGGTCTAAACCTACAAATAGGGTTGACGAAGTGTGTATGAAGCATGATATTGCTTATGGGAAAACCACTACGTTGACTGAAAAACATAAAGCCGACAGCGAAATGTTGTATAATTTGTCTTTGATACAAAATCCAACGTTGAGAGAGAAAGTTGATAGGTTTATTGTGAGAAATTTGATAAATGCTAAATTGAAACTTGGTCTTGGTTATTCCTCAAAAAACTATTAGGCTCTAATGATGCCATCAAGACTGAGGAGCTTTTGGCTGAAGAATTACACAAACCTATAATCACAAAGTTTAAAAGAAGGAAGGTTTATTCTAAATACACTGACCACATATGGTCCGCTGATTTAATTGAATTGAATAATGACAGGGGATACAGGTATGCTTTAACCGTTATTGATTTGAGGAGTAGATTTGCCTGGGTTGTCCCTTTAAAAAATAAAAGGGGTGATACTTTAATGTTAGCCTTTAAGCTAATATTTGATCGGGATAAAAGGAAACCAAAGAAGTTATGGACTGATGAGGGAACAGAGTTCTATAACAAAATATTCATGAAATTTCTTAAGGGGAAGGGTATTAAATTATACAGCACCTTTAATGAAGGAAAGGCAGTTGTTATTGAGCGTTTTAATCGTACTTTAAAAGAGAAATTATATAAAAAATTCACACAACTCGGTTCTCAAAAATGGGTGTATTTAATTCAGGATATTGTAGATAATTACAATAATACAGTTCATTCATCAACACAATCAAAACCATCAGAAACATTTACAAAATTAGAATATGAAAAGGAGATTAATTTGAGAAAGCCCAAGTTTAAAGTTGGTGATATTGTAAGAATATACAAATGGAAAAGTCATTTTGAGAAAGGTTATACACAAAAATGGACTCGTGAATTATTTAAAATCATTGATGTAATGGATACAGTCCCTTGGACCTACAAATTATATGATTTAAATGGAGAAGAAATCTTGGGTTCATTTTACTCACAAGAATTACAAAAAACACAAGTAAGCAGCTAATACCCTTGAAAATAATAAATAAATAAATAAAATGTAATGGGGATACGTTTTTAAATCTGTGAACCCCAAACACAGAATCCCACAACTTTTTAGTTGGGGCTTAACTTTTGTGTGTGTATAATGGGGATACGTTTTTAAATCTGTGAACCCCAAACACAGAATCCCACAACTTTTTAGTTGGGGCTTAACTTTTGTGTGTGTATAATGGGGATACGTTTTTAAATCTGTGAACCCCAAACACAGAATCCCACAACTTTTTAGTTGGGGCTTAACTTTTGTGTGTGTATAATGGGGATACGTTTTTAAATCTGTGAACCCCAAACACAGAATCCCACAACTTTTTAGTTGGGGCTTAACTTTTGTGTGTGTGTGTATGTGCGAGTGAGTCATAATAATATACAAACCCTAACCCAACCCAAGCCCTAACCCAACCCCATCCCTAACCCAAACCCATCCCTAACCCAACCCATCCCTAACCCAACCCCATCCCTAACCCAACCCCATCCCTAACCCAACCCCATCCCTAACCCAACCCCATCCCTAACCCAACCCCATCCCTAACCCAACCCCAACCCTAACCCAACCCCATCCCTAACCCAACCCCATCCCTAACCCAACCCATCCCTAACCCTCACATTCAAAATCCCAACCCTAACCCAATCCCATCCCTAACCCAACCCCAACCCTAACCCTCACATTCAAAATCCCAACCCTAACCCAACCCATCCCTAACCCAACCCCATCCCTAACCCAACCCCATCCCTAACCCAACCCCAACCCTAACCCTCACATTCAAAATCCCAACCCTAACCCAACCCCATCCCTAACCCTCACATTCAAAATCCCACCCAAACCCTAACATAATCTTTCTTTTCTTCTTTTTTAAATACGTATTTCTTTTTTTTTTTTTCATCTTCCTCCAATTCTGTCTTTCAAGGCTTTTAAGTTTGAAGAAGTAGAAATGGGAAGAAAGAATTTTCCAGCATTTTCTTCCTCGAACTTTCTTGATATTGCTTAAATCAAGCGTCATTAAATAAAGAACATTGTTCATTGCTTTAGAATCCAAAGAGTCTCCAAGAGGAACCCCACAGGTAGAGTCTCCAAAATAAAACCAACTTTCCAAGTTCCCAAGGTATAACCACATTCCTGTTGAGCCTCCAAGATAGGTATCACATTCCGTGTCATCAAAACAAAACCCCCATTCCGAGTCTCCAAAAATATAACCATCTTTCCAAGTCCCCAAGGTAAAACCACAATTTTCAGAAATATTGGGGGTTTCCGTGATAAGTCTCACATAGTATAACTGCGGACCATCAGGGAAAACTTCCCTTTCCCAATTTTTTAGGGTTTCTATGATGTGTCTCACATAGTATAACTGCGGACCATCAGGGAGAACTCTCCTTGCCCAATTTTTTAGGGTTTCTATGATGTGTCTCACATAGTATAACTGCGGACCATCAGGGAGAACTCTCCTTGCCCAATTTTTTAGGGTTTCTATGATGTGTCTCACATAGTATAACTGCGGACCATCAGGGAGAACTCTCCTTGCCCAATTTTTTAGGGTTTCTATGATGTGTCTCACATAGTATAACTGCGGACCATCAGGGAGAACTCTCCTTTCCCAATTTTCAGAAATTTGTGGGTCTCCAATGTATGACTTGTATTCTGGCTCATCAAGGTAGAACTTGTTCAGTGGGTTTTGTTTTGATAACTCACAACAAGTATCATCATGGTAAAACTCTTTTTCAGGATTTTGTGGATCTCCAAGGTATAACTCTTTGGCTGGGTCATCAAGGTAGAACTCGTTCTGGGGGTCTTGGTTGTTCAAAATGTCTTCAAACAAAAAAATAACTTCATCCCAAGTTGTGTTAAAAGCAGAATTTTCATTTCGTATCTCAGATACAATTTCCTGTGAAAGAAAATAACAATGTATTAATTTAATACAATATTTTTTATTTGTATAAATCAAGCTCTATGAATATTAAAATAAACTTTGTTAACTCTTACACGAGTCTCATCTTAAAAAAAAAAAAAAAAAAATTAAATAAATAAATAAATAAATAAACAAACTTACCTCCATTGATAAGAGGTTCGAGTCCAGTTCATCAATCTGAAGGTTGAGTTCTACACAGGTAGTAGGACTCCATGGAATAGCAAAGTTATCCCATTCCATTTCGGCATAGTAGTCCATTCTCAAGTGAAGCAGAAAGCGTGTTTGAAAAAGCCTGTGTGGTCGGTGCCTTTTATAAGGACTGGGTGTGTCTTCCTGTGGAAATTCCCTGGGCGTGTCTTAACTGGAAATGATGTGATGGAAATTCCCTGAAAATGATGTAATGTATTACCTGGAAATGATACAATGCTGAAGAGTTTATAAAGTGGGTGGGACTTAGCGAAAGTGGGAGGAGCTTAGCAAAAGTGGGCGGGGCTTAGTAAAAAGTGGGCGTGGCTTAACAAAAAGTGGGCGGGGCTTAGTAAAAAATGGGCGTGGTTTACCAAAAAGTGGGCGGGGCTTACCAAAAAATGGTATGTGGCACTGGAGGCGCTCAAACAAGAACATTGAGGGAGGTTTACCATTTTATCTTAGCTCAGTTAAAATATCTTAATAAAGAACCAAACTCAAACATATTTTTTGTTAATATATTAGATGGTGAAGAGAGTTGTAAGAGAATTAAATTATTTCCCACGCATAAACAAATATTTGTAGGGTCGTTGTTTGAGTGGGTTATATTCACCAGATGATATTAAGAGTAAAAGGTTAAAAGGTCCATGAGGTCAGAAGGATCACAGGTGTTTAAGTGGTCTAATGAATAAGGATAACATGTCAAAAGGTTAGAAGGTTCGTAAAGAACAGGGTGAGAGAAATATAGGTGTTTAGGGGCAATGAGGGAGGGAAAGAATTAATATGGAAGTGAATGGGTCAATGTTTGAGTGGGTCAAAGATTAATCTGCCAGATGATATGTAGAAGAAGGATGATAGGTCTATAAGAGAAAACAAATATTTGTAGTGTTTGAGTGGTCTAATGAACAACATTAAGGATAGGTACTACAGACAAAAGGTTCATAAAGATGAGGGTGGGAGAAATAGAAGTGTTTATGATTTTTGAAAAAGACAAGGGGGTAAATGACATTAGATAGGGATTTCCCATGTTAAACGGAGGTGTCCCAGAAGCAACATTATTACACTACTCCTATGACATTACAATTGTCATAATAACATTCTGCATGGGAGTCACTCCGACCCTGAAATTTTTGTCTCAATCGGACATGTGGTTGATGGGAAAAACGAGGTTTAGTCCGTACGGACGGACGGACGGACAACCCAAAAACATAATGCCTTCGGCCACCTTTGGGGGCCGAGGCATAAAAACGACACAGATATATACCAGTCGAGACATTAAGAAATAGCATGCAATTTTATAATTTTAGCTTTTCAAACTTTAACTCAATAAAGCATTACACGGAATTGAGCCAACAGTGTGATCGAAGGGGATGAACAGGTTATTTATGTGTTACCAAACTATTCACCACCATCCTGGCAGCAATGCCGCCTTCCACCCCCCCCCCCCCCCCACCTCCTCTTGCCACACCACCTCCTCTTGCCACACCCATGTCCTATGCTCTGTGCAGTTCATAATACGGTGTAGAATGTCATAAACAACACTTATCATTTGTTCTTTAGATGGTACACTGTGCATAGTGTGCCATACCAGGAACAACAATTACCTAAATATGGCAGAATTGTTGCCTCAGATTTTGACAGTGTAGCAAAGCCATAAAAAGCAGACATTGTTTATTATCTCAGGAAGTACAAAATAAAATTTATAAATTAATTACGATCATCATTTCATATGCAGCCTGTGGCTGCTGGTTGCATCATTGCTGGGCGCGTGGCTCTGCCGCTGATGCAGTGCCCGTTACCAGTAAGCTGGTACTCAAGTTGCTGACCTCAGAAGGATAACTGACTGAATCAGCCCATCTGGTGTTACCTAACGGCATGACAGGGGCTAGAACTCAAGGCTCTAAGATCTTAAAGCAACAACCTTAATCGTTAAGCCAACACCAGACTTATTTATAAAATTTACTAGGATATATAAATTATAATCTCTGAAGGAAATATGCCTAGTTACCAGAGGATGTGAACAGTTTTCTTCAATACACCGTCTTTTTTTACACCATATTCATCAGAGATGTTGGAAGTACTTTACTATCCAAAAACATTGCAAAAACTAGAACGGGCACTCGGTAGAGCGCATACCTTCGCCGCAGCTACTGTTCTGTACTTGGCATGGGAGTGTAGGGAACAGAACAGTGAACAGTTTGGTGCTGATTTCATGCAAATCGGATAAGAATTGACCGAGTTATGACAAAAAACGCACATTTTGCAAGGTCGTGACCCCCCTGACCTTTGACCCCCAACCGCTAACAAGGGTAATGTCTTCACTGGGTCATGTCGTATATCACAAGATCGGGCATTGAATTCTGAACATTTTGGCATTAGTTGCATGCCAATTGGATAAAAATTGACCGCGCTATGGTAAAAATACGATTTTGACCTTTTCGTGACCTTGACCTTGACCTTTGACCCGATTGCTCCCAAAATCTAATCAAATGTGTCCCGTATAATAACCAATCATCCCACCAAATTTCATGCAATTCGGTTGAATACTTTTTGAGTTATGCGAATAACATACACACACACACACACACAGACATACAAATAAATACACAGCGATCAAAACATAACCTTCCGCTTTTGCGAAGGTAATGAAAAAGAATTGAGCTAGAGATTTTTTTTATTTTTTTTTGTATACAAGATAGAGGCTAACATTTTTGTAAGAGCTAACATTAATGCCAAAAAAAAAAAACAGACACATAAGACAAAATAAAGGGAGTGGGAGACAAGATGGGGAGAGAGGGGGAAGCACACGAGTACAACATTTGAGAGCAGGGACATCGGGAGATCTGTGGGAGGGAGAGGGCTTGGGGGGAGGAGGCACGGGAAGGGGGGTAGGGGGTGGGAGCTCCTTGACAACACTGCACAATCCTCACCGCTAAGCTGACGCCCGAATGGAACAGTTCGTAGGGGTGAAGAATACGTTCGTAGTGTGTACGGAGGAGCGAGCCAACATTACGGTGAGCAGGGTAGCCCATGCGGCTTGCCACACGAGACCACTTTCTCTCCCGGCACAAAATGTCAAACCCACCCTCCTCTGCAACCACCTGATGGCCAGAAACAGTGAAATGAATTCATACCACTCACTTCAACAACAACCAGTTGCATATTTGCTCTAAAAGATGCAAATTGAAAGAAAGGCCACCAACCCACACTTACCTTGCTTAGTACGCACAAATCCAGCGTATGACGTTCCACAACAGGTATCTTCAGCGATGACCCCTGGAGCTCCCAAAACTTTGCAATTTGGTCCAAGAAGTTCAACTTGACACGGGTCTGTGCCTGCAGGAAGTCATGCAAAAGGTAGATTTACCATTTAAAGCAAATGTGCATATGATAATAAATTCCACTTAACCTTCCGAGTCAGTTTCTCGGCAAGGGTTATGCTTTATGCTGGGCGGTTTGCCATTGCCTTCCCAGCATTTTGTCCCTTTATGCTGGATGTTAAACAAGGAAGCAGCATGTACCATTTTTTAAATAAAGTCTATTGCCAGAGTTTTTAACCAGTCCCCCCCCCCAGAGCGGACGTGGTAACCATTACCCCACCGGGTCTAGTTATAGGGTAAAACAAAACCCCAAAAGAGAACTGACATGAACCCACCATTTGGGGGCTGCAGTACTCCCACTCTGTATGAATTTGCAAAACTGCTAAGTTTAATTAAATAGGACACTGTCTGTCTGTGTCGCCATTTTTCTCAGAGAGGGCCAAACAGATCTTTTACAAACTTTCAGAGGTTCATCAAAGAATGTCAGAAAGTGTTTTAGGCAAAAACAAAAAGTTGGACTTTTTTTTAAACCGCTCTATAGTGCCCAAACCTTTGTAGCTACATGAATGGTAATATTAAATGGTCTCCAACCCCATTCCTTAGTGGGTGTAGGGAACTATTTTATGCCCCTACAAAAAAAAAATAGAAAAAAAATGATTTATTCAAAATGCAAACAGGATTAGAACAGCATCGGGCAACGCTGTGTACCATAGCTAATATTAAATAATTATACATGTTGAAGTATAATATGCATATGGAGTAACGATTCACAGGCATTGTAACACCAGAAAAGTAGCCACATGGCTATTACCGCATTTCATCATTACTATCATTTCACTGTATGTGTTTTTTTATATCATCATTGCATTGTACGTTTTTACCCTGCACGTGCGAAGCGAAAAGCAGGGTTAGGCATTCGGTTACGTACGTGTGGCGTAGGTGTCTGCATTAAAAAAATTAATTTTCTCTGTCACCGTTGGTCCAATTGACATGAAATGTTACCATAGGAGCGCCTCTGCCTGTAGAATTTTTATATTCATAATTATGACGTCATAGGTCACATAGTACGGACACCATCTTCGAAAAAAGTTGCACCTCTATATCTCTGAAACCGCTCGATGGAAAAAATTGAAACAAGGCTCATTGTGAAGTACTCCAATGTGATAAAACACTCGATCTGATCAGTATGAAAAAAAAATGCGTCTTATCACATCAACATGTGATAAGACACGTAAATGATGATGTCATCGGTGCCTTGATTATGACGTCATAATTCGACAAGTACAGCGCTTGATCTGATCAGTATGAAAAAAAGAATTATCTGCTGCTGGTGTTAGTCCGACGGACAGAAAAAACTGTTAGCCCGAAGGACACAAAATTTTGAAATTTTGGCCTCCTCCTGTAGAATTTTTAATGATAATTATGATGATATAGGTCATGTGGTACAGGTGCCATCTTTGAAAAAAAAATCGAAAAACGTTGCAGGAATGTGGAATTTATTGAAAAATATTTAATACTCACATTATTTGTTAACTGTTAACTGGTATCCCCACCCAGGTTGTACGATCCTCTTCAACTAAGGTATCAAACAAGCTCGGCTACGCCGTTGTTAGACTATCGGTCTTGTTTTTTTTTTCCCCTCTTTTGGGATGCAAGCCAAAAAAGGCATGCAAGCCACAATTTAGGAATGAAGCAATCCAATATTACTTTCATGTCACAAGTAAATGAGGCAGATCACTCATCAATCAATGAGTAATAAACCAAATATACTTTATACATACAGTAACAACAACAACAACACAACATGCATTTTAAGGCCATGTTCCCTGCTAGAGCGGGGGTTAGCCTGTATACATACAGTAACAGAGGAACAGAAAGGCATAACATGCATGCTCTAACTTGTGCAAAGGGCATCCTCTCACCTCGAGCTCATTAAGTCGCTGCATTCTTGGTGTGAAGTGGAAGGAATCCACCTCCACAGCAAAAGGAGGCTGCCAGCCCTGCAAGCAGAAAGAAAACGAGAGTTTTAATCATTAAATTACAAAACAAGAGGAAGAATTGCTTTGAAATACTGTACATGTCCCTTATGGGTGTGATATTTTCTAAGTTAAAGAAGGGCTTAACTCAAAAATTGACGAAATGCCCGAAACTTAGCCCTGCCTAACCCAACCCTCTTACTTGCAGGTTACTGTGCTTGTTGCCAACTGTTGCTCCTGCCCCACTGTCAGTTTATACCATTCCACATTTAATAAATTTATCATAAACTTCCACTTTATTAACATTTTCTGAAATGATAAAAATACAATCTGCTAACCTTGTGGTTCAGCCATTCCCCATTTGTAATACAAGCTGAGATACCAGTTCTTAGCCTGAGTAAGCTTTACTTTTAAATAGAGCAACACAACAACACAACAGGCATTTTAAGGCCATTTTCCCTGCAAGAGCGGGGGTTAGCCTTACTTTTAAATAGAGCAGGAAAGTCAAAACCTGGTGACGAGTAGAAAATCATTTTTATTTTGGTAAACACAATGACAACTAGAGTTTATAGAACACCTTACCCCATGCAGTGTTCAAGTGTGTAATTCAATCAAAATAAAACGAGTTAAAGGTCATACAAAAAAAAAATCCCCCAAATGTTTACCACCATTAATGCAGTGTCTTATACACCACCATATTCAACATGTCCAAGTACTGCAAAACTAGAGGTTTTTGTAGGTGAGAGGAAGACAATTTCTTTTCTACATTGTTCAAGTGTATAATTAAAATAAAGATTTTAAAGGTCATATAAAATAAAAATGAATTCCGGAAGTTTACTGCCGTTGACGCAGTGTCTATTACACCGCCATATTTAACACGTTACATTAGTTCTTCCTGCCTGTTGTTTGTTTCCTTTAGAACGTCCTGAAAACAGCAAGTTCCCTGTTTGGAATGATTTTCCATTTTGCTTGACTGCCAGACAAGCAGACAGAGTAAAACATTATCTCACTCCTCTCGGTGCATGCACGATCGGGACGAGATTAAGAGACAAAATACTGTTAAAATACAGGGTTGTTTTCTGATTAATGTTCAAAACATAACATTCAATTGAAACCAAGTTGTTCCTCGATGATAAACTGATGTTTGTGGATGGACCGACGGACAAACACGAATGAAGCAATTGCTTAGCCACACTTTTCATTTCACGTGCACGTGGTAATGTCCGACTGAACTATGAACTGACGTTGACGTGCAACTGACTTCGTCTCACCAAATAACTTACTGGTAACAATATTGCAATTTTTATTTTCATTACAATGTATTTGTATAAAAAAGGGAAGCTTTGGGGTTTGAGGCACAAAAAGCCATTTGGGGTTTCCCACTCTGCTTGCCACCATGTACAGCTGGCCATGTGTAAATGCAAGCTCTTAAAGACTTAGGCTGACAACCTTGAGGCTTTGTCCTTGGGACTTGTTGATGGTCATGCTGAAGCAGACTGGCTGGAAACAGAATTCGCCAAAATCAAATGGCAAGCCTGCATCTGATGGGATGATCAGTGCACATCGGATTTTTATGTGAAAAAAGGAAAAATATTTTTTCACATAAAACGGCTTTTTGGGCGCAAAAAAATTATGTTGCTATTTTCGGAGAAAAAAAAATTTCGCCCTTTTTCGGGAAAAATAAAATAAAATGACCTGTTTGGTCGAAAATGTCTGGCAACGCTAAAAAAAATTAGGGAATTTTTCGAAATTTTTAACTGCGATCGAAATTTTTAACTGCGATCGATCTCAAAAACAAAACGTTGCGTACACTTGCGTGCATTGCATCCCCAGCGTGTACAGCAGTGAGGTGGTGTACTACAGTGAGAGAGTGCACACAAAGTGTGAACAAGTCTCCTATCAAGATGAGTGCTGCTCTTCGTGACAAGTGGCTGAAGGAATTCAACGCTGGCGGCGATGGGGCCACCTTCAAGTACGTGTCGAGTGACACGGCTTTCTGTCGAGCTTGTGAAAAGACTTTCCAGGCGAAGCAGAAGTCTGAGCTGGCCCAACATGTCCGAGGAGACCGCCACAAGAGCAACTTGGCCTTGAAGAAGAAGAGGACGGTCACGCAAGCCACCATGGAGGACTTTGGTGGCGGAAAGAGGCACAAGTGCGACGTCGTGGCTCAGGAGCTGTGCCAGGCCATGCTGGCCGCTGGCATCCCATGGTCGAAATTGGAAAACCCTGCCCTCCGGTCGTTCCTGGAGAAGCACATCACTCTCCAGATCCCCGATGAAAGCTGGATTCGAAAGCACTACCTCGACAAGTGCTACGACGAGGCCTTGGCGGGGATCCGTGCCGACCTCGGACAGCAGCCCATCTGGCTGTCCGTCGATGAGACGACCGATTCGGCAGGTCGATATGTGGCCAACATCATCGCGGGACGCTTGTCCAAGGAGGGGTACTTTCGTCCCCACCTCGTCCAGTGCATGTTTCTGGAGAAGACCAACTCCGGGGAGATCGTGCGCGCAGTCAATGACACGCTGCGCTATCTTTGGCCTGATTTCAAGTCGGAGTGCCTCAAGGTCCTCGTCAGCGACGCTGCGGCCTATATGATCAAGGCCGGCCATGCCCTGAAGGAACTCTTCCCGGACTTGCTGCATGTGACTTGCGTTGCCCACGCGCTCCACTGTTTCTGCGAGACAGTCCGAGAAATGTTCAAGGACGTCAACGACCTGATTGCCACGACGAAGAAGGTGTTCGTCAAAGCCCCGTCGCGTGTTGTCCTTTGGAAGGAGCAGCAGCCCAATCTTTCTCTCCCCCCGGAGCCCATTCTGACTAGGTGGGGGACGTGGATCGACGCCGCGGTGTTTTACGCTGAGCATTTCGAGGCCGTTAAGGACATTGTGGACCAGCTGAACGATGACGACGCGATGGCAATCCGGAGTGCCAAGGACCTGTTCGGAAAGGCGGACATCAAGCTCAGTTTGGTCTTCTTAAATGCCCACGTGCCGTTCATCCCGAAGATCCTTAAGCAGCTGGAGGAGGCCGGCATGGAGCTGGCCAAGGCCTTCCAGCTCCTTGATCAGGCCAAGGATGAGCTCGAAAAGATCCGAGGCTGCCGTAAGGAGATCCTGCTCACCAAGTTCAAGACGGTGCTGCAGCGCAATCCCGACATTGGTGTGCTGAGGACAGTGGCTTTGATCCTGGATGGAGATCAGCACAGATCTGAGGTTGGTGTGCCGGCTGGAGTCAAGCTTGCCGACATCCCCCTCTTGAGGTACTGCCCCATCGTCAGCGTCGACGTGGAAAGGTCCTTCTCCGTCTACAGAAACGTCCTCACCGACTGCCGACACCGCCTCACCAAGGAGAACATTACCAAGATAATGATTTCAAACACCTACTTTAACCGTTCCTAAAAGGGTCTTGTCAATTTCTTCTAGTCCTCTACTTATCAAACAATGCGGTTGCAATAAAGGTACCTGAACGTCATTTTTTACCTGTTTACTAGCCCAGAGTGCTTAATGCTGTGCAGGAAAAAGCTTACCATTTTTTGTTCTTTTTTTGACTGATTTCTGAAAAACTTGGCAATAATAAAAAAATGAATAAAACGGGGGAAAAAAATATTTCGGGATTTTTTCACATTAAAAAAAAAAATTCCGCTTTTCAAAACATAAAAGGCCTATTTTCTTAACATAAAAATCCGTAGTCTAAATTGATCAGTATCCTTGGAATCATGGCTTGCTCTCCCTTGTTTGGTCCAGTGGCGATGGTGATATTTAGGCAATTCGGCAGGAACTGTTTGATGATGCCTCGAGTTCCATTCAAACCTTTGGTGGGTCGAGGTTGTGTAAGGGCATGACTGGCACTCCTACATTCAGGGGGTGATATGATGGCATTCCTGAAGGCTCCAGCATGTTCAGGAACTCTGGGGTATGTAACTGCTCCATCACCACTCATGGCTTTGTCCACCGATCTATAGGTGTCCCCTGGGAAAGTTCACAGTTGAATGTTTTTACTGATTCATTGTGTGGAGTAAGGATTTCATGCTGACACGGTCTCTCCATGTCTTTGTAGTGTTGCAGTTCGTTTTAGTACACCCTCGACTGGAGATCTTTGGCTGAAGATATCATGGTCCCCAATTTCTGTGGCGCAGATGAAATACCTGTCACTAATGAGGCACCTGGCCTGGTGTTGGCTTAGCGGTTAGGGTGCCGGCTTGGGATCCTAGGAGCCTGGGTTCGAATCCCGGTCGATTGCTGAATTAACGCCAGGGGGGTTGACTCAGCCTGTCATCCTTCCGATGTCGGCAAATTGAGTACCAGCTTGCTGGGATGAATGATCACGGTGTGTACCCCGATTTAGAATAGGTACACCATATCCCTGCGCATCGTAAGAGAGGACCAAGGGTTGGCGTCAGGAAGGGCATCCGGCCATAAAAACATTGCCTCAAAACAGGGAACCATGACTGTCATGGGGCCTGCAAGGCTAACCCCTGCTCTAGCGGGGAAAATGGCCTTAAAACGATCATTCATTCATTCATTCAATGAGGCACCTGGCCATCTCCAAATCTCAATAGGAACTTTGCAAATTGACCTGCATCATGATCACGTTGAAGGAATGATCATATTTTTGCTGTCAAAGTTTTTATATGCTTCCAAAGATGTGAAGATTTGAGGCATGCATCAATCTCGTTGGCTTTCGTGCCACCACACACAATAAGAAGAATTTGGTGGAAATCTCCTGACAACACCAACAAAATCCCACCCATGATGATTTCAGCCATATATATATATACTCAAAGGCAAAAGTGACTGTGACACACAAACAACAAACAGAATCAGTGTTAAACTTTTACTGCCACGAATGAAATGTTATTACATGGAAAGACAAATGTTTCAAGGTATGGTAACGATCAACAGTCCATAAGAACAGTGCACCTGGCATATGCAAATGAGCCACAACACAAGAGGGGGTTCACAAGCAAGTTCACACGGTCAGTAGCGAGTGTGTCCACCTTGTGCATTGATGCAGGCCTGGCACCTTCGCCTCATTGAGGCCACTAAACGTCGATGAAAGTCCTGGGGAAGATCATTCCATATCCGAGGAAGGATTTGGCGGAGTTCCTGCAGCGTTGTTGGAGGATTCGGATGACGTCGTAAACGTCGCTCCATTTCATACCAGACATGTTCAATGGGTGACAAATCAGGGGATATTCCGGGCCAGGGTAACACATTAACATTGTTCTGATTAAGATACAGCTGTACAACTCGAGCAACGTGTGGTCTGCTCCACTGGAGACGTCGACGTCGATGTTCTGGCGTTAGAATTGGCCGTTGGGCTGGGCGTCTTGCACGGATGCCGTAGACGCGTGGACGTCGTCGGACTGTTCTCGCAGATACACCTCTGTTGCCAGGTATGGTATGGGCTGTAAGGGTTGCTGGCTGGAACCTGTTTCGGAGGTGCGTGGTTCGAATGCATCGGTCTTGACATGGGGTCGTTACTGGTGCACGGCCACTACGGGGACGGTCTATAACTTGATTGTTTTGCTGAAAACGTCGCCATAAGTGCCAAATGGTGTTTCTATGGACGTTGAATCGATGAGCAACGTCACACTGCGAGGTACCAGACTGAAGCATACCTATAGCTCTCCATCAGTCATTTTCCCCGAGGCGTGGCATGTCGAACTTGTTCCAGAATGATGAATAGAGGTGTTTTTCTGACTTCTGCACTTCTTAAGACTGCATTGAGTGGAAATGATAAGCGTCTGGTTGTCTGGCCTTTTGAAGTGAACATTGCTGGCCATTTTTCTCGAATATGTCATGCTTCTTGCAAATTTCGTGCAATTCGAACAACAATTGCTTGGTTGCGTTTCTTCGACCATTTTAACAAAGTCTTTCTCTGGTTCAAATCCAAAAATTCATTCACAAGATTACCAATGAAAAAATTCCATGTCACAATAACTTTTGCCTCTGAGTATATATATACAGTGGGGAGAACAAGTATTTGATACACTGCCGATTTTGCAGGTTTTCCCACTTACAAAGCACGTAAAGGTCTGTAATTTTTATCATAGGTACACTTCAACTGTGGAAGACGGAATCTAAAACAAAAATCCTGAAAATCACATTGTATGATTTTTAAGTAATTAATTTGCATTTTATTGCATGAAATAAGTATTTGATCACCTACCAACCAGTAAGAATTCCGGCTCTCACAGACCTGTTAGTTTTTTCTTTAAGAAGCCCTCCCATTCTCCACTCATTACCTGTATTAACTGCACCTGTTTGAACTCGTTATCTGCATAAAAGACGTCTCCAGACCGTCTCCGACCACAAAGACCGCAAAGACCGACCGCAAAGCCGTCTCCAGACCTGTCCACACTCAATCAGACTCCAACCTCTCCACAATGGGCAAGACCAGAGAGCTGTCTAAGGACATCAGGGACAAATTTGTAGACTTGCACAAGGCTGGGATGGGCTACAGGACAATAGGCAAGCAGCTTGGTGAGAAGGCAACAACTGTTGGCGCAATTATTAGAAAATGGAAGAAGTTCAAGATGACAGTCAATCTCCCTCGGTCTGGGGCTCCATGCAAGATCTCACCTCGTGGAGCCTCAATGATCATGAGAAAGGTGAGGGATCAGCCCAGAACTACACGGCAGGACCTGGTCAATGACCTGAAGAGAGCTGGGACCACAGTATCAAAGAAAACCATAAGTAACACACTACGCCGTCATGGATTAAAATCCTGCAGCGCACGCAAGGTCCCTCTGCTCAAGCCAGCGCATGTCCAGGCCCGTCTGAAGTTTGCCAATGACCATCTGGATGATCCAGAGGAGGAATGGGAGAAGGTCATGTGGTCTGATGAGACCAAAATAGAGCTTTTTGGTTTAAACTCCACTCGCCGTGTTTGGAGGAAGAAGAAGGATGAGTACAACCCCAAGAACACCATCCCAACCGTGAACCATGGAGGTGGAAACATCATTCTTTGGGGATGCTTTTCTGCAAAGGGGACAGGACGACTGCACCGTATTGAGGGGAGGATGGATGGGGCCATGTATCGCGAGATCTTGGCCAACAATCTCCTTCCCTCAATAAGAGCATTGAAGATGGGGCGTGGCTGGGTCTTCCAGCATGACAACGACCCGAAACACACAGCCAGGGCAACTAAGGAGTGGCTCCGTACGAAGCATCTCAAGGTCCTGGAGTGGCCTAGCCAGTCTCCAGACCTGAACCCAATAGAAAATCTTTGGAGGGAGCTGAAAGTCTGTGTTGCGCAGCGACAGCCCCGAAACCTGAAGGATCTGGTGAAGATCTGTATGGAGGAGTGGGCCAAAATCCCTGCTGCAGTGTGTGCAAACCTGGTTAAGAACTACAGGAAACGTCTGATCTCTGTAATTGCAAACAAAGGTTTCTGTACCAAATATTAAGTTCTGTTTTTCTGATGTATCAAATACTTATTTCATGCAATAAAATGCAAATTAATTACTTAAAAATCATACAATGTGATTTTCAGGATTTTTGTTTTAGATTCCGTCTTCCACAGTTGAAGTGTACCTATGATAAAAATTACAGACCTTGTCGTGCTTTGTAAGTGGGAAAACCTGCAAAATCGGCAGTGTATCAAATACTTGTTCTCCCCACTGTATATATATATATATATATATATATATATATATATATATATATACAGTCACGTGAAAAAGTAAGTACACTCCATGTAAAGTTTTGACATTTTCAACATATTTCAACATACAGCTATTTGATCTTCATTTCAACAATATTGATAGACAAAGGTGATATAATATAACAAATATCATGAAACATTTACATTTTGTAGTCCATTGTATAATTTAAATAAACAAATGCAAAATTCACATGTGGAAAAAGTAAGCACACCCTTGGCTCTAATAGGTGGTATTGCACCCTTTGGCAGAAACGACCTCAGCTAGGCATTTCTTATAACTGTCTACCAGTCTCTGACATCGACTGGGAGAAATTTTTGCCCACTCCTCCATGCAGAATTCTTTCAGCTGTGCGATGTTTGAGGGGTTTCTTGCATGCACAGCTCGTTTCAAATCGCCCCACAACATGTCGATGGGATTTAGATCCGGGTTTTGACTTGGCCATTCCAGAACCCTCCATTTCTTTCTTTTCAGCCATTCCTTGGTGGATTTACTGGTATGTTTAGGGTCATTGTCATGTTGCAAGGTCCACCTTCGGTTGAGCTTCAACTTCTCCGACAGATGGCCTCACATTATCCTCAAGCACTCTCTGGTACAATGAAGAATTCATAGTGGATTCTATGATGGTGAGCTGCCCAGGCCCTGATGCAGCAAAGCTGCCCCAAACCATAATATTTCCACCACCATGCTTTACAGTTGGTATCAGGTTCTTGTGGTCAAATTCTGTCTTTGGTTTTCGCCAAACATGTCTTCTGGTACTGTGGCCAAATAGCTCTACCTTTGACTCATCTGTCCAGCGTACATTGTTCCAGAGTGCTGGTATTTGCCTAGGTGTTCATTGGCAAACTTTAGTCTTGCCCTGATGTTCTTTCTGGACAGCAAAGGTTTCCTCCTGGCACACCTCCCACCCATGTAGATCAAATTTGTGCAGCCTCTTTCTAATGGTAGACTCGTGCACTTTGACATCAACAGTGGCAAGAGCTACCTGTAGGTCCCGTGATGACATTCTGGGGTTCTTAGAGACTTCTTTCAGCATCTTGCGGTCTGCTCTCGGGCTGAGCTTGCTGGGGCGGCCTGGCCTGAACAAGTTGGCAGTTGTTTGGAATCTTCTCCACTTGAAGATGATCTTCCGGACAGTCGAATGATTGATTTCAAATTGTTTGGAGATCTTTTTAAATCCCTTCCCAGACTCGTAGGCATCTATAACCATTCTTTCTGAAGGCCTCAGAGAGCTCTTTTGATCTAGGCATGGTGACGCCGCACACTTCAACAACAAAGAGCAAACCAAACTAAATGTTGAGGTTTAAATAAGACAGGTTCCTCCAAGATCCTCTCTAACGATGTTCTAATCATTTGCACCTGAGCTGGTGCAACTGATGCTAATTTTAGGTATTTGAAGGAGTGATAAATGTAGGGGTGTACTTACTTTTTCCACATGCGAAATTTACATTTATGTTAATTTAAATTATACAATGGACTACAAAATGTAAATGTTTCATGATGTTTGTTATATTATATCGCCTTTATCTATCAATATTGTTGAAATGAAGATCAAATAGCTGTATGTTGAAATATGTTGAAAGTCAAAACTTTACATGGGGTGTACTTACTTTTTCACGTGACTGTATATCTACTATATAAGAGAGATGTCTGTCTATGTGAGTGTCTGTCTGTCTGTCTGTGTCGCCATTTTTCTGAGATGGCTGAACGGATCTTCGTCAAACTTTCAGAGGTTCATCCGTGAGTGCCTGTGAGTGTTGTAGGCCAAAAAAAAAACATTTTGGAAAAAAAAGAAGATTTTTTTGTGGAATAAAAAAAAACAATAATAATCACTCGATAGTGCCCAAGGCTTTTTAATTAATGACAGTTATATACAAGTACACAATCGCATAAATAAATACAAAACAATCACCAGACATTTGAACACAAATAAATCAAACAATTCCGGAAGTGGACGAAGATGGCAGTACGGCTTCTTCTTCTTCCTGATCGGCATCACACTTAACTCAGAAACGTGAGCCACATTCACCCACCAGCATATATATGAACCCCCTTCCTCTCCTGCCTCCCCCCCCCTGCCCTCCCCTTCTCTTCCCCCCCGCCCCCCCTCTCCCTACCACCCCTCCCCTTCCCATGGCAGCAGACGAGGTCTCAAAACTCCATTGACATAACGCTGACTAGTGAGATTGCCTTCGATGACGATCAGGGGTGTCCTGAACCGGGTGGAAATGTCGGCCCATACCATCACACTGGGTCCTCCCCAACAATTGATCTGACGAATATAGCATGATGCATACCTTTCCCCACCTCTGCGCCATACCTGTTGACGCCCATCAGCAGCATGGAGGTCAAAATCTGGACTCATCGCTGAACAAGACTGCACTCCACTGTTGCTGTGTCCAGCGGCGGTGCTGCAGACACCATCTTGGTCTGCTCCGCCGATGGGCTGCGTTCAACACTGGACCTCTGCAAGGACGTCTTGCCACCAGGCCCCGACTCATCAAGTGCCTCCGCACAGTAGAGACACTGATGCGGTTGTTGTGGCGACCTTTTGTCACTGCAGCTGTTTGCGTCGCAGGGCGGAAACGATCACGAAGATGCTGCAGCACAATCCAGCTGTCTTTGTTTGGGGTGGTGTTACGGATTCGTCACTTCCGTCGTTGTGGTTTTCATCCACTGTAAGCATTTTTGGTTCCATGTACTATTATTGTTATCGTTTAAGTGAAATGGAGATAACCGTTTTCAAAAGGTAAAAAATTAGTGTTTTAAAAGAAACCGGAAACCGGATCGGGAGGGAACCGGAAGAAGAAGAAGAGCAAGAAAAAAGCAGAGCAAGTGATGTCGGGAAGAAAAGCCGAGCTGCTTTGAGGTCTCGAGGAGACACTGGCGAACGGGGGTCACAAGCGAACTTTGGGTTTCCTGGGAAAGGGATTCCTGCGACAGAGTTGTGATCGCTGTGACAGATACACCTGCGTGACAGGTTTTGTGGTTGATTCCGAAGAGAATCGTTGTTGGAGTGCAGGTACGCCTCCAGTACAGGCCCGTCGGCCATTTTGCCTCGCTCCCGCCATTTCGCATCGCTCCAGCCTTTTCACCTCGCTCCAGCCATTTCACCGCACCCAGCCGTTAGCCTGGTTTGCATGTGTAACGTGGATTTCGATTGGGAATTTGTGGTTCTCCGTTTGGGAGCCGTTGAACGTTCATACCCAACAACAACACACAACATGCATTTTAAAGGCCATTTTCCCTGCTAGAGCGGTGAACGTTCATACCCGAAGGTGTGATTCAGCCGAGTCATTTCCCAGTCGCCTTTTGAGGGCACCTTTGCGCCTCTTTGGCAGCGTGACTGTCAGCCAAACTGGATTCTGGTCTCGATACGACATTTTTCTTGCGATCACCGGAGCGTGGATCGACTTTGGCTTGGTGCCGGGACAGAGACTTTGGGAATGTTCTTTTCGCTCACTTGGAGCACAGTGAGTTATATTGTAAGAAACTGATGGTACCATCATAGGAATGATATAATATTTGTTGTACAATTGATTAATATTGTTCTTGTTCTGTTATTCTTGTGTGACCTTAATACAATACTTGTTTTTTGGTAACAATTGGTGTGGTTTCACCATTGGTCATTGACACACAGAATAACACATCTTTCTGCCGTGACTCCTTTCGGGGCTCAGAGGTACACCGTGACCGGGGTTTGGGAAGGAGCACGTAACAGAAATTGGGGGCTCGTCCAGGATAGAATTCCCTAACATTCCGAAAATTCACAAATTTGGAATTTTCTAACATTCCCAAATTTTTCAAAAAATTGGAATTTTTTTGTGTGATGGTTAACAGGTGCTAACTGATAGTCACCATGGTGTTTGACACAGAAAAGTTTGCGACGTCCCCAAATGAGGCACAGTTCCAGGCGTTAAAAAGATCGGAACTCATGATATTGGCCAAATATTTTAACTTGGAGATCCGAGTTAGTATGAAGAAAGCAGAGATGCAGACATTGGTGGTAGAATCTCTAGTGGGACAAGGAACATGGGAAGAGGTAGCCTTGGATTGGTTACCAGAGGAAAGAGGAAATGTGGAGCTCCGGAAAATGGAGATGCAACTGCAGAGCCAGGAAAGGTTGAAAGCGTTGGAATGGAAAACCGAGGAAAGAAGAGCAGAGGAAAGAAGAGCTGAAGAGGAAAGAAGAGCAGAGGAAAGAGCAGAGGAAAGGAGAGCCGAAAGGGAGTTAAAGGAACGGGACATGGATATCAGAGGGAACTTAAACTCAAGGAGCTGGAATTACTGGGAGAACGGAGAGAAGTAGTATCCATGCCGGCTAGTTCGACAACTAGTCAGAACTCTTGGGATGTTGATAGGCATGTAAGGCTGGTTCCACCCTTCAATGAAAAGGAGGTTGCCAAGTTTATTTTTACACTTTGAGAAGGTGGCTCAAATGTTAAAATGGCCTGCGGGGTCCTGGACTATGTTAGTGCAAAGTGTTCTGGTGGGTAAAGCTCAAGATATCTTTTCGGCTTTACCGATTGACCAATGTGCAGATTATGAGATAGTGAAGAAAGCCATTCTCAAAGCCTATGAAATGGTCCCTGAAGCTTACCGACAAAAATTCAGGAATGCCAGGAAGAGGGAGAGTGAGACCCATGTGGAGTTTGCCAGAATGAAGGAAACTATGTTTGATAGGTGGTGTGACTCGAAGGAGATTGGGAAATACTTCAACCTTTTGCGACAATTGATCTTGGTGGTGGAATTCAAACAGTGTGTCCACGTGGACATTAAAGTACATCTGGATGAAAAAAAAAGTACCGGAGTTGTATGAAGCAGCAACATTGGCAGATGACTATGCCTTGACACACAGGATGGGGTTCCACAAACCTAACTTCCCGCCTAGAGTTAGCCAGGGGAGTTTTGGTAAATCAGGTTCGGAGAAAATTATTTCATGGAGGCGGCCAAGAGAGGACTGAATGAATGAATGAATGAATGATCGTTTTAAGGCCATTTTCCCCTCTAGAGCAGGGGTTAGCCTTGCAGGCCCCATGACAATCATGGTTCCCCTGTTTGAGGCAATGTTTTTATGGCCGGATGCCCTTCCTGACACCGACCCTTAGTCGCCTCTTACGATGTGCAGGGATACAGTGTACCTATTCTAAACCGGGGTACACACCGGGATCATTCATCCCAGGAAGCTAGTACTCAATTTGCCGACCACGGAAGGATGACAGGCTGAGTCAACCCCCCTGGCGTTAATTCAGCGATCGACCGGGATTCGAACCCAGGACCCTAGGATCCCAAGCCAGCAAGCTAACCGCTAAGCCAACACCAGGGACTCATACTCAACTCACCAGGGACCGTAGAGGACTATGGGGACAAATCTGATACCGCGACTTTTAGGGATCAGAAGACTGCAGTTCCAAGACATACCTATCATCCGGGGGGCCCGAGGCAGACCATGAGTTTTTCCCAATTTGATGTCCCAATGCTATGCCCTGGAAAGGAAAAATCAGGAGCGGAGTCAGACTAGTACAACTCCGAATGCATTGGCAAATGCGAGAAATCGTCCTTGGAGGACAGTGCCTTGTGAAGGTTCCCATGCCAAAGTTACGGCATCACAGAATGACCTTGTTCAAGAGGCTTACAAACCTTTTATTTCCGAGGGGTTTGTGTCACTGGATGGGGACATAACTAACCAGAGACCTGTTAGGGTATTGAGGAACACAGGAGCACATCAATCTTTGATGCTTGAGGGCATTTTGCCATTGTCGGAGAAGACGGCAACAGGGGTTAGTGTTCTTTTACAGGGGGTTGGTGGCTATGTTAAAGCTCCTCTTCATGTCATCCATTTAAAGTCTGATTTGGTGTCAGGACCGGTCACTGTGTGGTTACAAGCCACTCTTCCTGTAGAGGGAATCTCTTTTATTATCGGGAATGATTTGGCCGGTGGTCGAGTTTCTGGCAATCCGATGTTGGTTGAAAAGCCCAGTAGGGAAATTAACACAGCACAGTTAGAGCAGGAGATTCCGGGTATCTTTCCATCCTGTGCCGTGACTCGTGCTATGGGTAGGAAGTGCTCTGAAGAGAAGGAGAAGGAAGGCGATGTGGATTTGGGGTCCATAGAGATATTGGAGGAAAAGTCTGGAAGAGGTAATAGGAAAGGGAGTGACATCAAGGAACTGAAGGAAAAGGTGGCATCTGGACCAAAAGAGGAAATGGAGTGTCCGTCGGAGACATCTGAGAACGAGGCTGAACAAACGGTGCTGATCCGAAAGAGACTTGTTGAAGAACAACACAGAGATTCGGAGCTCCGGAGTTTGATTGATGAAGCCGTTAGAGGAAGAGGCTATGAAGATACCTGTTGGTTACTTCATGAAAGGGGAAATACTCATGAGAAAATGGAGACCACCGGAGGTGCCAGCAAACGATGAGTGGAAGGTTCATTACCAAATTGTGGTGCCACCGCCGTACCGGAAGGAGATATTGAGTTTGGCGCATGAGACACCTTTGGCCGGGCACCTTGGAGTGAACAAGACATGTGACTGAATATTGGTACTTTTTTTCTGGCCAGGATTGCGACGTGATGTGGCGGAGTTCTGTAAATCTTGCCATTCTTGCCAGCTGGTGGGAAAACCTAATCAGAAAGTCCCATCCGCACCTTTAAAACCAATTCCAGCTTTTGAAGAGCTATTCAGCCGAGTCATTATTGACTGTGTAGGCCCTTTACCTAACACTAAGACTGGATATCAGTATTTGTTGACCATCATGTGCGCTTCCACGAGGTTCCCAGAAGCAGTGCCTCTTAGAAAAATTACTGCGGCAGTTATTGCGAAGGCCTTGATTAAATTTTTCACTTTGGTTGGCCTAACTAAGGTCATCCAGTCTGATCAGGGTTCCAATTTCATGTCAACGCTTTTTCAGCAAGTGGTACACCTGTTGGGAGTGGAACAAGTAAGATCAAGTACTTACCATCCTGAGAGCCAAGGGGCCTTGGAAAGGTTTCACCAGACATTGAAGAATATGATCAGAACGTATTGTTTTGAATGTGACAAGGATTGGGATGAAGGAATACCCTTATTGTTGTTTGCTACGAGGGAATCCGTTCAGGAGTCATTGGGATTCAGTCCTTTTGAACTTGTGTTTGGACACGCAGTTCGAGGGCCGTTGAAATTGGTGAAAGAACAGTGGCTACAGGAGGAGTCGCAGTCGACGGTGGTAGAGCATGTGTCAACGGTTAGGCACAGATTGGCAAAGGCTTGTGAAGTTGTGAGGGGAAACTTGAAAGTGACACAGGATAAAATGAAAGTGAGACATGACAAGAAATCTCAGATAAGAAATTTCAGTCCTGAGGACAGAGTGTTAGTGTTGCTTCCTGTTCCAGGTCAGCCACTACAGGCTAGGTATTTTGGTCCCTATGCAATCGAAAGGAGGGTTAATGAAACAGATTACGTGGTGACAACTCCCGACCGACGGAAAAAGCGTCAGCTGTGTCATGTCAACCGACTGAAGAAATATTGTGAGAGGAAGCCTGTGGAAAAAATGGTTCCTGTCTCACCTGTCGTGCCTGTAGTCAGGGTGCAAGAGAATCCAGAGGTTGACGCCGGTGTGAAGTTTGATAACTTTGATGACCAGGCTTGACCCAGATTGACGAACAGGGAAGTGTTGAGTCATTTAGATGAGGAATTAGGTCATTTGACGAGGGAACAACAAGGACAACTATCCAGCCTAATTTTTTAGTTTGCACATTTGTTCACAGATGTACCTGGTCATACTGACTTGGTATACCATGATATTGAGGTGGGGGAAGCCACTCCTGTGAAGCAACACCCCTATCGGATGAACCCTGTGAAGATGGAGTATCTTCGGAAGGAGGTTCAGTATATGTTGGAGAATGACATCATCGAACCAAGCAGCAGTGAATGGAGCTCACCATGTGTGTTGGTTCCAAAACCCGATGGCAGTTTTCGCTGTTGTACGGATTTAAAAACGGGTTAATGCAGTACCAAGACCGACTCATATCCCATCCTGAGGATTGATGACTGTATTGATAGAAAAGGCCCAGCTAAATTTGTAACTAAGTTTGACTTGCTGAAAGGGTATTGGCAGATTCTTCTTACCGATAGAGTTAAGGAAATCTCGGCTTTAGTCACACTGAATGGGTTGTATCAGTACAACGTTCTTCCCTTTGGATTGAAAAACGGGCCTGCTACATTTCAACGGCCGATTAATAAGCTTATTGCAGACGTGGAGGGGGTGGAGGCTTATCTGGATGATGCCATCATCCACACCATGACCATGGAAGAGCATCTTAAACAAATTCATGCATTTTTCAAAAAACTGACCGAGGCAGGGTTGACCATCAACTTATCTAAGAGCGAGTTTGTAAAAGCACAGGTGGTGTTCCTAGGCCATGTAGTAGGTCAGGGTCAGGTGCAATCGGTGACAGCCAAGATAGAAGCCATTGATCGCTTCCAAGTTCCAAAAGGGAAGAAGGAGCTTATGAGATTCTTGGGTATGGCTGGTTGGTACCGGCGGTTCTGCAGGAATTTTTCTGATGTGGTAGCCCCTTTAACGAATTTGGTGAGGAAAGAGACCAAGTTTGTTTGGGATGACAAATGCCAGGCTGCCTTTGCCCACGTCAAAGCGATATTAATGAGCTCTCCTGTCCTAGCAGCCCCGGATTTTCAAGCACCTTTCAAGTTGGCCATTGATGCAAGTGATGTGGGGGCTGGGGCAGTTCTATTACAGGAAGATGAGGATGGAGTGGATCACCCGGTGTGCTACTATTCCAAAAAGTTTAACAAACATCAGGCAAATTATGCCACTGTGGAAAAAGAGACCCTTGCTCTCCTGCTAGCACTTCAGCATTATGGGGTGTATCTGGGAACTACTACCTTTCCTATAAAAGTCTTTGCTGATCACAACCCCTTAACCTTCAATCAAAAAATGAAAAATAAAAATCAGAGGTTGATGAGATGGAGTTTGGCTTTGCAGTTCAACTTGGAAATTGAGCATGTAAAGGGCAGGGACAACGTCGTTGCTGATGCTTTATCCAGAGTGAACTAGCTTTGGAAATTCCTGGAGGTTGTTTGGAAGTTTCGTTGCTTTCTTCTGGGGAATATCAATTATTGTTGCTCACGCGAATTGATCATTTAGGGGTGAGTTTTACTTGTTTGTTAAAAAGGGTTTTTGCATGCAAAGAAAGTTTTCACTATGTTCAAACTTTCTTTCTTGAGGGTGGGGAGTGTTACGGATTTGTCACTTCCGTCGTTGTGGTTTTCATCCACTGTAAGCATTTTTGGTTACATGTACTATTATTGTTATCGTTTAAGTGAAATGGAGATAACGGTTTTCAAAAGGTAAAACATTAGTGTTTTAAAAGAAACCAGAAACCGGATCGGGAGGAACCGGAAGAAGGAGAAGAGCAAGAAAAAAAGCGGAGCAAGTGAGGTCGGGAAGAAAAGCAGAGCTGCTTTGAGGTCTCGAGGAGACGCTGGCGAACGGGGGTCACGAGCGAACTTTGGGTTTCCTGGGAAAGGGATTCCTGCGACAGAGTTATGATCGCTGTGACAGATAAACCTGCGTGACAGGTTTTGCGGTTGATTCCGAAGAGAATCGTTGTTGGAGTGCAGGTAGGCCTCCAGTACGGGCCCGTCGGCCATTTTGCCTCGCTCCCACCATTTCACCTCGCTCCAGCCATTTGACTGCACCCAGCCGTTAGCCTGGTTTGCGTGTGTAACGTGGATTTCGATTGGGAATTTGTGGTTCTCCGTTTGGGAGCCATTGAACGTTCATACCCGAAGGCGTGATTTCCCAGTCGCCTTTTGAGGGCACCTTTGCACTTTGAGGACACCTTGACCGGGGTTTGGGGAGGAGCACGTAACAGTGGTTACCTGTGGTCTTCCTCTTCGCAGACCATCATTCACAGTTCCAGTTTCACCGTAACGCCTGGCCAGGCTGGAAATTGCAGGCTGTGAGCAACCAAGACGTTGGGCAATTTTTCGCTGGCTTAAACCAGCCTCAACCATCCCAATTGCCCTTAAACGTTGTTCAGATGTCAGGCGTGGCATCTGAATTTTCTTGTTGTTTTCCCTGTCAGAAGCCTCTAGAGTGACTATAGACAGCAGTAAGTGAATGTCTAACCACGAGAACTGAAGGATTTCATTATGAGGGTCATTATTTGAAGGGAAAGATCCCTATACAGAACCACTCAAGCATGCCATTGTTGATCAACCAGGTGATTGAAGTGAACTTCCCATTACATAATCAGCCATTACAATTGAAAATGAAAGTGATAAGTTTATTTTGATGTACAGCAAAACTCACAGTTACAAAACTCACTCACATCCCAAGGGCGAAACCAGGTCGGTAACTGTGAGTTTTGCATGCACTTGTGACAGTATCTGAATTTATAATCCGTAATGACGCACTGCTAGATGGTTCCTCTGGAGCTTTGCAGGCAAAGCGGACATGCATGGCGATGACGTCATGATCTTCGCTCATTAGGTTGGAGAACCAGATTACAGATAATATATATATATATATATATATACCCTGGTGTTGGGCTAGCGGCTAGGGTGCCGGCTTAGGATCCTAGGATCCTGGGATCCTGGATTCGAATCCCAGTCGATTGCTGAATTAACACCAGGGGGGTTGACTCAGCCTGTCATCCTTCCGAGGTCGGCTAATTGAGTACCAGTTCACTGGTAATTCCCTGTTTGTCGTTAAAGGCGGCAAAAAGGGTTGGCGTCAGGAAGGGCATCCGGCCGTAAAACATTGCTTCAAAAAGGGGACCAAAAAACAACAACAACCACGGTGCCCGAAAAAGGCCAACCCCCGCTTGCGGGGAAAAATGGCCTCTAAAGGTGGTTTTATATATATATATATATATATATATATATATATATATATATATATATATATATATCTGTGCAGCATCTGTCCTGTCCTGTGTTGTCCTGTCTTGTCACTGAACTACTTTCTCAAACTTTTATGAAATTGTACCAAACTTCTGGTATGCACATATCTCTCTCGTCGGTATGTCCTAAGGGTATTTGTTTTGAAAAAATTTACAATTTTTATTTTATTTTTTTGGGGGAATTTTTTTTGGAGGTGGGAGAGGTATAAAACACATGGACACTGCAAGGACTTCCAGGAAAGAAGTTGGAATTTCAAAAAAGTGTATCTGGGGTGAATTAGCAGGGGTAGAAAAGATCAAGGTTTTGGATGGGGGAAGATAAGAGATGGCGGTGAACAGCTGTTTTAAAGACATAGAGGGGGGAGTGGGATTGAAGAGAGTGAGGGAGTTTGTTCCAGAGGTGGGAGAAAAGAGGAATGAAGGAGTGAAGGTGAGCAGAGAGTCATGATTTTGGCAGTTTAACCATAAGAGGGTTGCAGGCAGATCTTGTGCAACCTGTAGGAATATTTGGAGGACAGAGCCCAGAGAGAGCTGGGGGGGCAAGGCCAGAGAGGAGTCGGTAGAAGACGGAAAGACCACCAACCTGCCTGCGGTGAATGAGTGAAAGGCCCTTGGAGTTAGCTTCATCGCAGGAAATTCCAATGATTCTGAACGCTTTGGTTTCAACAACGTGAAGACAAGCTAGGTGTGAGGCAGGAGCACCAGCCCAGAGGGGAGAGCAGTATTCCATTGAGCTGTGGATGAAAGCCTTGTGTGATGATGAAAGGTGAGGAGCTCAGGTGTGCCAAGGAAGGACTTCGCACGACGGAGGATGCCCAGTCGGCGACTGGCTTTGGAGGCCAGATTTGAAATGTGGTTTTCCCAGGAAAGATCATGGCAGATAGTGAGACCCAAAAGCTTGAGTGACAGAACTTCTTGGAGAGAATTATTCAGAAAGTGGATGGGAGGGTTGTCCAGTCGGTCTTTTCGGAGAGACATCGTAAGAGTGTGAGATTTGTCAGGATTGAAAGACATGTTCCACTTGTTTGCCCAGTCTGTGATTTTGTCTCGGTCTGCAGAGAGTGAGGAGGCTGCAGACTGCCGATCTGAGGGATGAGGAATGGAGCGGCAGAGAGTGTTGTCATCAGCAAAGAAGGCAAGGTGCCGGTATAACGCGCCTTCTCTTCCACACGACCAGTGCTGGCAGACGAGTCCTCCGGCTTACTGTCCTTTTGAACCGCCCGACATGCGACGCACCAGGGTGGCAGTTTATAACTGGGTCGAAATTCGAACCTGGGCTCGACAGCTCACAACCTGTACGCGCAGCCATCACTAGGATCGTCAATATTAAAATCAAGTGTCTTTAGAACAACACCTAGTACAGGTAAGAGCATCTTACCTGTCAAGTCTGCTTTGGGAGTTCACAACAACTAACCAGGGTAACAAATAATATTACCAAAGTAACTTATTGAAGCAATACACTTGGTTACCCTCAAGGAGCACACACACACACAGACATATATATATATATATATATATATACACACACATATATATACACACACACACACACACACACACACACACACACACACACACACACACACACACACACACACATATATATATATATATATATATATATATATATATATATATATATATATATATATATATAGACATACACACACACACACTAGTTACTGTTAGTTACCACAACGCGAGGAAGCCGAAGAATAACCTGAAATCAATATCGAAGGAAGGAAATGGCAATTGAAATATCGAGTAACTGCTAAGCCAGCCACTTGTGGGAACCGAAAGCGTCACAATATATGGAGCATCGCATTAAGCACTTGGTAACCGCAAACGCCACCGTGAGAGACACAAGACGAGGAAAGAAGGAGAGGACCCGCTCATACCGCGGGAGGGCGGATTTTACAGATGCCACTTTTCTCTGCAATCGGCCGGATCTTGGCGACGTATCCCAAAGGATCCGCGAACTCATCGGGGCTCGGCTTGAATACAGGACACTCCTCGGGAGGCACGAAGTCCTCGCTTTCCACGATCATGACGTCGGTTTCCCCGTAACGTTTCCCCGATTCTATTCCCCTGGATTGGCCTAAACACGGCGAACTAGCAGAAGCATAGGCCTAAAGCAGTGCACCCAAACAAAGCACGGACTGAGTGTATCACTCCGCCGCTTCCGCCAATTCCAGCAACTCAAAAGTTCAAGAAGAAGTTCATTTGCCAAGCAAAAAAACGTGGAAAAGCTAATAACTATTTATTGCCGCACTAACGATTTAATTAACGACATAGCATTGAAATTCTGAAATAAGCTGCTCGAAGCGGAGGATTAATTTTGTGCTCGCAAGAATACAAGCGCGGTAAACTGCACCTCTTAAGGGATAGCGTATGCAATTGCATAAGTCGTGAGAAAAGCATAAGTGTGAAATGTCATACTTTACATGGTGTCCATGAAGTCTTTGTGCAACTTTAAACTTTTATAACTTATGACGTTCACATGATAGAAGTAAATTATAAACTGTGCATGAAATTGTTTCACAAAGTTTTTACTCAATATAGTTCCAATTTTTTTCGGCTTCGACAAAACCGCCATCTTTCGTTTTCTTCGTTCAATCCGATTTTCCAATTTGTTGGATCGGAATGTCCCTATCTGTCTGTGCGTGTGTCTGTCTGTCTGTCTGCGTGTGTCTGTGTATCCGCATCTATATATTCGCCACACTTTACACACATATTTGTCTTGCCCTGGAATAGACTGTGCCCAATTTTTAACTCTCTCGGCCCAAGGCCTCCATTATGACGTCATAATTCGATAATTCGACAAGTACAAAACTTCGTCCAATCAAGATGCAATTTATTGAGCGCCATGTCGGCATAAACTGGTGAAGAAACAAAAAATAATGATGACGTCATCGGTCACGTGGTTCGGCCGCCATCTTGGAAAATCGAAAAAATTTGCACCTCTAAATCTCCGAAAGTGCTGAATAGAAAAAATTGAGACATGGCTCATTGTAAAGAACTCTCCATGGGGAATAAAATATGTTAATGATGACGTCATAGGTGCTTCCATTATGACGTCATAATTCGACAAGTACAAAACTTCATCCAATCAAGATGCAATTTCTTGAGTGCCATGTCGGCATAAACTGGCGGAGAAAAAAAAAATGATGAGGTCATCGGTCACGTGGTTCGGCCGCCATCTTGGAGAAACCGAAAAACTTTGCACCTCTATATCTCCGAAAGTGCTGAATAGAAAAAATTGAGACATGGCTCATTGTAAAGAACTCTCCATGGGGAATAAAATATGTTCATGATGATGTCAGAGGTGCCTCCATTATGACGTCATAATTCGACAAGTACAAAACTTCATCCGATCAAGATGAAATTTCTTGAGCATAATCTAAGAATAAATTCGTTTAGAAAAAAAGAAATAAATAAAAAGTGCATTCCGGCAAGTCCTCCGTCTCTGACCGATTTTTCATTTGTTTGTTTGTTTGTTTGTGAACAAAATATCTCAAAAAGCTGTGGACGGATTCGGACAAAAGTTGGTAGAGATTAAGCACATGTCACAAGGACGAAATGATTAGATTTGGGTGAACATCCGGATTCGGAACCGGCTAGTAGAATGTTTAAGTGATTCTTCACCATTGGGAGATAGGGCCAAAAATGATACATAGCAGGATATCTCAAAAAGTTGTGGACGGACTTGGACGAAACTTGGTGAACAGGTTGTGTGTCTGACAAGGACAAATAGATTCAATTTTGGTGAAGATCTGAATTATGGATTCGGATATAAGAATTATTTAATTTTTTCTAAGTCATTTTTCACCATTGAGTGATATGGCCAACCAGGCGGAGGTATGCTCTCTACCGAGTGCCCTTCTAATTTCGTTGCCCTATGTTCATCAACAGAATGTGGTTTTGATGAGTAAACAAGTTTTACATAATCTCACAAAATGTAGTCCAATGGCGACAGGTCAGGAGAACAAGGTGGACAAGCAATTGATTCACTTGTGTGGGAAGACATCATTCAAGAACCATGGCAAGGAGCCCCAGTCTTACTAGTTCTACAACATTGCAAGGTAATGCTCACCACCACTTTTGGTGATTGCTCAAAAAAAGGACCAATGATGCGTGGCTCTTTGTGAGAGCACAAAAGCGCTTTTGGAGATATAGAGATGCAAAGTTTTTCGGTTTTTCCAAGATGGCGACCGTACCACGTGACCGGTGACGTCATAATTATCCTTTGAAGATTCTACATGCCCAGACGCACCTGTGGTGAAAATTTCCTGTCAATCCATGCAATGACTGCAGTGAAAGTGATTTTTAAAGAAAATAAACCTGAAAAATGGCAGAGCCAGAATCATTGATATGACCTGGGAAGCCCTTGCGAAGTTTCTTCTTCTTCACAAAATGTCAACTTGCAGCTTCTCCATACAAAATGCGATCATGTCATATTTTCGTCAAAGTCGTTGGAATTTCACCAAATCTGTTTTGGTCTTGTTTGTTAATATACCTCAGCGATTGACAAATCTGAAATCAGAATTTTATTTGAGGTCCAAATGACCCCGTGAGGTCGCTCCATACGTTGCCTGCTCGTCTGCACATGTGATAATGAATTCATTCCCCACTCTCAAAGACCTAAGAAAAAGGGTGGTGCGTTTCTTCATCTTCACACAATAACAACTTCCAGCTTCCAGACCGCACATCCAATCATCTTGAAGTTTTGCACACTTGTTCCACTTCATGACTTCTACAATAATATAAAGTTTCACGTCATCAATGAAGCGCTTCAAGAGATATCAATTTTAAAATATTTTCGTTTAATTATTTATATCTGCCAAACCACGTGACCTATCGCAAATTCCGAAAGGTCATTTTAGTAGAGACTGATATGCTGAACACATCTGTGAAGTTTCCCCTCGATAGGATCAACAATGAGGGAGGGGCTAGGTTTTAAATGTTTATGCTTAAAAACGTCATAACTCCGAAACCATGTGACGCATGACAATCGGTTTTTAGAAAATGGGTTTTTTGTGGTTTTTCAGGAATTTCACTCAAAATAATATGGCGGCCGAATCACGTGACAGACGTCATTATAATTTTATTTCTGCATCAATTTATGCTCAAGAAATTTGATGGTGTGGCGGACACAAAAGCCCACTGGCGTGGTGACATCATCCCGCGCACCAAGTGGGCGGTGGCCACGCCCGAGGGGTAGGCGTGGCCTCATGATATACACCGGGCGCCCAGCCCGGAGCGGGCCAGTGTTACAATGAGCTCCTACAATAAAGATGTTTATAAGTTACCGCTTGTCCGCTTCCTCCTTGCTCACAAGCAGCGCGCGTAACGCCGCGCTTTACTGGTGACCCCCTCGACGTTGGATCTGCCGGAGCGATCCTTCCACACGCGACGCCATTGCCATGGCCAACTTCGTCAAACTTCCAGAATTTTGGGAGGCTCAGGCCGAAGTCTGGTTCGTCCAGGCCGAAGCCCAATTTCAGCTTCGGCGCCTCACCGGCGATGACACGCGCTATTGCCACGTCGTCGCCTCCCTCGGGCCCGGCACGGCCGCTCGAGTTGTGTCCGTCCTTCGCCACCCACCGGACGGCCACAAGTACGAGGCACTCAAGCGGCTACTCCTAGCCACGTTCGGCCTCACGGACGACGCACGGGCCGACCGCTTCCTGGATCTCCCCGAGCTCGGTGACACGCGCCCGTCGGTCCGAATGGACCATATGCTGTCACTGTTGGGCGACGAAGCCCCCGGTTCTCTATTCCGGGCGCTTTTCCGGCGCCAACTTCCAGCGCAGGTTCGCCTCGCGTTGGCCGGGACCGGGCTAACGGAACCCCGAGCATTGGCAGCCGAGGCAGACAGGTACTTCGCCGCTTCGGACACGCGGGCGAGAATCGGCGTGGCCGTCACGGCCCTCGAGGCTGATGCTGCTGCCGGGCCTCCTGCTGCTGCCTCCCATGCTGCTGTTCCACAGCATCAGCTTCTACAGCATACGCAGCATGCGTATACGCACCTCGTGAACGCCGCCACGCCCCGCCCACCGCCGCGGCGAAAACCGCCACCGCGGGGAAACCCGCCAACTCCACCGGCCTGGCGGAGCCAGCCGCGCTCCTCCAGCTCCACCACCTGGTGCTGGTTCCACGCCAAGTTCGGCCACGAAGCTCGGCAGTGTCATCCGCCATGCTCCTTCAACCGGTCGGGAAACGCCCGGGCCGGCGCTCAATAGTGGCGATGAGCGCCGGCTTCGCCCGCCCGAACGCCGTTACAGTACCTTCGACCGCGAGTTGCTCGGACTTCACTTGGCGGTCAGGCACTTCCGCCATCTGCTCGAGGGCCGTGCGTTCACTGCCTTCGTCGACCACAAGCCGCTGATCTTCGCGATGGGCAAGGTCACCGAGCCGTGGTCGGCCCGGCAGCAGCGTCACCTCTCGGCCGTGTCCGAGTACACGACGGACATCCAGCACGTCGCGGGGAAGGACAACCCGGTGGCGGATTGCCTTTCCCGGGCCGTCGCCCACGCAGTCCACCTCGGCATCGACTATGCCCAGATGGCAGCGGACCAGGCCGCTGACCCCGACGTCCAGGCCTTGCGGACCGCCGTCACGGGCCTCCGCGTCACCGAGGTGCCGTTCGACGGCCACGGGCCTCGATGTGGACCATCCACCGCCTGTGGCCTGACCCCCACGTCGGGGCCGCCCTCCTGCGGGCGGACCCCCGGCACCGCCCAGCCCCGCCGCCACGCCGCCCCCCGGTCCTGCACCCATCCCAGGGGCAGCTAGGGGCATCCCACCTGACATCCCTGCACCCCGGACACCGCCGATCGCCAGGGGGCGCTTCGGCCGGGTCATTCGTCTGCCCCGCAAACTGGCCCTCCAGGTGCGCGGGAATTCTGGGGGGGGCGCGTGTGGCGGACACAAAAGCCCACTGGCGTGGTGACATCATCCCGCGCACCAAGTGGGCGGTGGCCACGCCCGAGGGGTAGGCGTGGCCTCATGATATACACCGGGCGCCCAGCCCGGAGCGGGCCAGTGTTACAGTGAGCTCCTACAATAAAGATGTTTATAAGTTACCGCTTGTCCGCTTCCTCCTTGCTCACAAGCAGCGCGCGTACCGCCGCGCTTTAATGGGATATTTCTTCTTTCAACAATAAAGACTTCCAGCTTCGAGACAATACAAACAACCATGTTGAAATTTTAAACACGTATTCGACTTGATGAGAGAGAGCTACATTGCATTAAAATGACTAATAATGAAAATGAATAAATAATAATCATTTTTAAAAATAAAAATTAATCAATTGGCTAAGATATACACATAAACCACCACCATTTCATCCGAATCTATAACTTAAAAAAAATATTTAGTCATTAATCGAATAATTAAATAATAAATCGATTCATTGATTAATCAATAAATCAAAAATAGCCTTTACAGCCAAATCACTTGGTCATTGGCATGTCCAAATATCAGCTTCCGAACTCAAAAGGTGCCTGAGATAATGGCCAGAACAGAAAGGAAATAATCACAAGTACAGATACATTCAAAGTACACCGCCCCCATGCCAAATAATAAAATATCCTCCAGCGCAGCATTGCCGGGGCACCCCTGGCACCCAGCAATACCGCAATGCAGTTCAAAGACACTGTATTGGGAGGGAGAGGTATATAACCACCTTTAGAGGCCATTTTTCCCCGCAAGCGGGGGTTGGTCTTTTTCGGGAACCGTGGTTGTTGTTGTTTTTCGGTCCCCTTTTTGAAGCAATGTTTTACGGCCGGATGCCCTTCCTGACGCCAACCCTTTTTGCCGCCTTTAACGACAAACAGGGAATTACCAGTGAACTGGTACTCAATTAGCCGACCTCGGAAGGATGACAGGCTGAGTCAACCCCCCTGGCGCTAATTCAGCGATCGACCGGGATTCGAACCCAGGATCCTAGGATCCTAAGCTGACACCCTAGCCGCTAGCCCAACACCAGGTTTGGGAGGGAGAGGTAGGTGTACAATAATTGATTGATTAATTGTATAATTAAAATCAATAAAAGATTATCACAAAATATTTTCTTAATCAATTGGCTAATAGCATAACGAAACCACTAGTGCTTCATCCGAAGATGTATCTTTTAGAAATTTAATTAAATAATTCATTAATAAAAAATTAAATAATTAATTGATCAATCAATAAATCATTAATCGATTAAATGATTAAACAATAAATCAAAAATACCATTGCTGGCCACATCACTTGGTCACTGTCATGTCCAAATATTAGCTTCCTAGCTTAAAAGGTGCCTTAGATATTGGCCAAATGAGCGAAGGCCCTCGCTCCTCCCCCTCCTAGACTCCCCTCTCACCCCTCCTCCTCAAAGCGTCCTCCCCGCATCTTCCCCCTTCCAACTTTCACCTTCATCTCCCCCAACCTTCTGCCTCGCTCTTCCCCCTCCTCAAATAACACCTCCTCAAATAACAAAAGAAAATAAATAAATGATTAATAATGAAAATAAATAAATAATCATTAAAAAATTACATTATTAATCAATTCAGTCATATAACACATAAACCACCAACATTTCATCAGAATCTGTAACTTTAAAAAAAAAAAATCGTCATTAATCAAATAATTAAATAATTAATCGATTAATTGATTTATTGATTAATTAATAAATCAAAAATAAACTTTGCAGCCAAATCACCTGGTCATTGGCACATCCATATATCAGCTTCCTAACTCAAAAAGTGCCTGAGGTAATGGTCAGAAGAGAAAGGAAATTTAATTAATTAAATAAGTACTTAATTAATCGCTAATAATTAAATAACTCCTCAATTAATTAATCAAAAAACAAAAAATAACGTTTTTGACAATGTACTTGATTACTATTGTGCCGAAATTTCAGCTTCCGAGCTCAAAGGATGGCTGAGATATCGCCCGGACAAACAAACAAACAAACAAATGAAAAATCGGTCAGAGACCGAGGACTTGCCGGACTTCACTTTATCGGCCATTTAGGACAAATATGGCGGCCGAACTACGTGACCGATGACGTCATCATTAACATATTTTATTCCCCATGGAGAGTTCTTTACAATGAATCATGTCTCAATTTTTTTCTCTTCAGCACTTTCGGAGATATAGAGGTGCAAAGTTTTTCGTTTTTTCCAAGATGGCGGCCGAACCACGTGACCGATGACATCATCATTAACACATTTTATTCCTCATGGAGAATTCTTTACAATGAATCATGTCTCAATTTTTTCTGTTCAGCACTTTCAGAGATATAGAGGTGCAAAGTTTTTCGGTTTTTCCAAGATGGCGGCCGAACCACGTGACCGATGACATCATCATTAACACATTTTATTCCCCATGGAGGATTCTTTACAATGAACCATGTCTCAATTTTTTCTATTCAGCACTTTGAAATATAAAGGTGCAAAGTTTTTCGCTTTTTCCAAGACGGCGGCCGAACCACTTGACCGATGATGTCATCAATTGGGCACAGTCTATTCCAGGGCAAGACAAATGTGTGTGCAAAGTTGGGTGATTCTACGTGCAATGATGTAGACATAGTGCTGCAAACAGACAGACAGATGAAAAATCTGTCAGAGACCGAGGACTTGCTGGAATGTACTTTTTTATCGGCCATTTAGGACAAATATGGAGGCCGAACCACGTGACCGATGATATCATTAACATATTTTATTCCCCATGGAGAGTTCTTTACAATGAGCCATGTCTCAATTTTTTCTATTCAGGACTTTTGGAGATGTGGAGGTGCAAAGTTTTTCGGTTTTTCCAAGATGGCGGCCGAACCACGTGACCGATGACGTCATAATTAACATTTTATTCCCCATGGAGAGTTGTTTACAATGAGCCATGTCTCAATTTTTTTCTGTTCAGCACTTTGAGATATCGAGGTGCAAAGTTTTTCGGTTTTTCCAAGATGGCGGCCAAACCACATGACCGATGACGTCATCATTTGGGCACAGTATATTAGAGGGCAAGACAAATACGTGTGCAAAGTTTGGCGATTCTACGTGCAACTATGTGCAGCATGTGCAGCGATTCTATGTGCAGCACTAGACGTAGTGCTGCAAACAGACAAACGAACAGATCAACATACTTGCCGGAATCTTTTCCGGTAAGTAACAAACCAACTGATCAACATACTTGCCAACATACTTAAACAAGAAAACAACAAGAGTGAAAACCGAGTACTCCCTTTCAGCGTGCGTCATTGCCGAGCCCCCTTCGGTGCCCGACAATGACGATATGCAGCACCTGTAGATGGTATAGGAAAGGTGCGGTGTACAACAAACAACCAGAGTGAAAACTGAGTACTCCCTTTCAGCGTGCGTCACTGCTGAGCCCCCTTCGGTGCCCGGCAATGACGTCATGCAGCACCTGGAGATGGCATAGGAAAGGTGCGGTGTACAACAAACAAACAAGAAAGCAAGAAAACAACCAGAGTGAAAACCGAGTACTCCCTTTCAGCGTGCGTCATTGCCGAGCCCCCTTCGGTGCCCGGCAATGACGTCATGCAGCACCTGGAGATGGCATGGGAAAGGAGCGATGCACAACACTCGTTTGTGCTCAAGATCATAACTTATAGACTACGGATTTTTATGTTAAGAAAATAGGCCTTTTATGTTTTGAAAAGCGGATTTTTTTTTTTTTTATGTGAACAAATCCCGAAATTTTTTTTTCCCCCGTTTTATTCATTTTTTATTATTACCAAGTTTTTCAGAAATCAGTCAAAAAAAGAACAAAAAATGGTAAGCTTTTTCCTGCACAACATTAAGCACTCTGGGCTAGTAAACAGGTAAAAAATGACGTTCAGGTACCTTTATTGCAACCGCATTGTTTGATAAGTAGAGGACTAGAAGAAATTGACAAGACCCTTTTAGGAACGGTTAAAGTAGGTGTTTGAAATCATTATCTTGGTAATGTTCTCCTTGGTGAGGCGGTGTCGGCGGTCGGTGAGGACGTTTCTGTAGACGGAGAAGGACCTTTCCACGTCGACGCTGACGATGGGGCAGTACCTCAAGAGGGGGATGTCGGCAAGCTTGACTCCAGCCGGCACACCAACCTCAGATCCGTGCTGATCTCCATCCAGGATCAAAGCCACTGTCCTCAGCACACCAATGTCGGGATTGCGCTGCAGCACCGCCTTGAATTTGGTGAGCAGGATCTCCTTACGGCAGCCTCGGATCTTTTCGAGCTCCTCCTTGGCCTGATCAAGGAGCTGGAAGGCCTTGGCCAGCTCCATGCCGGCCTCCTCCAGCTGCTTAAGGATCTCCGGGATGAACGACACGTGGGCATTTAAGAAGACCAAACTGAGCTTGATGTCCGCCTTTCCGAACAGGTCCTTGGCACTCCGGATTGCCATCGCGTCGTCATCGTTCAGCTGGTCCACAATGTCCTTGACGGCCTCGAAGTGCTCGGCGTAAAACACCGCGGCGTCGATCCACGTCCCCCACCGAGTCAGAATGGGCTCTGGGGGGAGAGAAAGATTGGGCTGCTGCTCCTTCCAAAAGACAACACGCGACGGGGCTTTGACGAACACCTTCTTCGTCGTGGCAATCAGGTCGTTGACATCCTTGAACATTTCTCGGACTGTCTCGCAGACACGGTGGAGCGCGTGGGCAACGCAAGTCACATGCAGCAAATCCGGGAAGAGTTCCTTCAGGGCATGGCCGGCCTTGATCATATAGGCCGCGGCGTCGCTGACGAGGACCTTGAGGCACCTTGAGGCTTGAAATCAGGCCAAAGATAGCGCAGCGTGTCATTGACTGCACGCACGATCTCCCCGGAGTTGGTCTTCTCCAGAAACATGCACTGGACGAGGTGGGGACGAAAGTACCCCTCCTTGGACAAGCGTCCCACGATGATGTTGGCCACATATCGACCTGCCGAATCGGTCGTCTCGTCGACGGACAGCCAGATGGGCTGCTGTCCGAGGTCAGTACGGATCCCCGCCAAGGCCTCGTCGTAGCACTTGTCGAGGTAGTGCTTTCGAATCCAGCTTTCATCGGGGATCTGGAGAGTGATGTGCTTCTCCGGGAACGACCGGAGGGCAGGGTTTTCCAATTTCGACCATGGGATGCCAGCGGCCAGCATGGCCTGGCACAGCTTCTGAGCCACGACGTCGCACTTGTGCCTCTTTCCGCCACCAAAGTCCTCCATGGTGGCTTGCGTGACCGTCCTCTTCTTCTTCAATGCCAAGTTGCTCTTGTGGCGGTCTCCTCGGACATGTTGGGCCAGCTCAGACTTCTGCTTCGCCCGGAAAGTCTTTTCACAAGCTCGACAGAAAGCCGTGTCACTCGACACGTACTTGAAGGTGGCCCCATCGCCGCCAGCGTAGAATTCCTTCAGCCACTTGTCACGAAGAGCAGCACTCATCTTGATAGGAGACTTGTTCACACTTTGTGTACACTCTCTCACTGTAGTACACCGCCTCACTGCTGTACACGCTGGGGACGCAACGCACGCAAGTGGACGCAACGTTTTGTTTTTGAGATCGATCGCAGTTAAAAATTTCGATCGCAGTTAAAAATTTCGAAAAATTCCCTAATTTTTTTTAGCGTTGCCAGACATTTTCGACCAAAAAGGGCATTTTAATTTTTTTTTTCCCGAAAAAGGGCGAAATCTTTTTTTCCTCCGAAAATAGCAAAATAATTTTTTTGCGCGCAAAAAAGCCGTTTTATGTGAAAAAATATTTTTTATTTTTTCACATAAAAATCCGATGTACAAAGCAATGTGACGGCAGTGACCCATTCAGCCCTTTATTGTCCATCTCAAACATTAAGACGAGAATAGAATATCACGTTTATTCGACGAATATGATTTAAAACAATTCAGGATACATTCAGCTTCAACCTGATAGGTCTATATATAAACTTGACATTTGGGGAAAGAGAAATGGATTTATCCAAACAAGTGGAGTGCTAGGATAGCCTCGAGGTGTGCACACTCGACCCACAACTATGGGTTATAATCTCCACCCAGATATAAACGGTCATCCTCACGTTCCGCATGCAAGGCGAGGCATCAATGTGTGTCCCTCGGATGGACGTCAAACTGGGCGTACAATCTGACAGCACTAGTTGCTGGACATTTGAGCCATGGTGCCTTTCGAGAAGAGGAGGCAAGTTATTGTGAGCAGCCGAAACAAAAACCAAAAGGCTACCCTAACCTACAAGGGGGGCACTGCATCAGAGACAGCTGCATATGAAACGTTGGTCTGAACAAGTGCTTGTGTACAACATGGATTTCCTGCAGAGAACCAAGATGTTAATTTGTGGCTAAATTTTTTGAAAACAATAGATACACATGATCACTGGAATGCATGCATGTTTAACAATGAGATAATTTACACAGTTGCACCTGGTTTGTACAATTTCACCTTTATAAGCTTATCCATAATAAGGGGTTTGTATGTGGGTGCAAAGCGTTAAAACTCGGCCTGGGGACCATACAAATCAGTGACCACATCCACAGACTTTTGAAATTCACGAAAGGACCATCTTCAAGTGTTATTTGCACCCTTCCTTTATATCCAAATTCCATCGCTGCCACTTCTGGAATAGCAAGCTGGATAGCTGCCCAAAGAGGGGAACATACTGCCATGGTACCTGAATGACGCTTTCACAGTTAAAACAAAATCTTGCGCGTTATATTCAGGCAAAAATCATTCCAGCTTATTGTTGTAGAAAGTAGTGATGAAGAACAATTATTTAAAATAACAATAAAACAGCATTTGGATCCAAAAACGAGTTTGCAATCTGTCGCAGTTACGGTGATGATACGAGGTCGGAAGCAGCTTATGTAGGATATCCACCACGCTGAGGCTGTACGGGTCTATGCGCTTCAAAGTCTGAGGGAAGAAAGGAAGAAAATAATACCAACAGTACAACCTCAGGCCTGGCCAGCACCTTGGCAAAAGGAAAAACACATTAATGCAGTACTCAATTTTCTGGCAACCTAGTGTCTGGAGTTATAGATCAAACATCAAAAGTGTACTCACATTCTAATTGTACGTACTTTATAGATGTACTCACATTCTAATTGTACGTACTTTATAGACACGCACATTCTAATTGTACATACTTTATAGATGTACTCACATTCTAATTGTACATAATTTATAGACATACTCACATTCTAATTGTACATAATTCATAGATATACGCACATTCTAATCGTACATAATTAGACGTACTCACATTCTAATCGTACATAATTAGACGTACTCACATTCTAATCGTACATAATTAGACGTACTCACATTCTAATTGTACATAATTCATACATGTACTCATATTCTAATCGTACATAATTAGATGTACTCACATTCTAATTGTACATACTTTATAGACGTACTCACATTCTAATCGTACATAATTAGACGTACTCACATTCTAATCGTACATAATTAGACGTACTCACATTCTAATCGTACATAATTAGACGTACTCACATTCTAATTGTACATAATTCATACATGTACTCATATTCTAATCGTACATAATTAGATGTACTCACATTATAATTGTACATACTTTATAGACGTACTCACATTCTAATCGTACATAATTAGACGTACTCACATTCTAATTGTACATACTTTATAGACGTACTCACATTCTAATTGTACATACTTTGACGTACATTCTAATCGTACATAATTAGACGTACTCGCATTCTAATCGTACATACTTTATAGACGTACTCGCATTCTAATTGTACATACTTTATAGACGTACTCGCATTCTAATTGTACATACTTTATAGATGTACTCACATTCTAATTGTACATACTTTATAGACGTACTCACATTCTAATTGTACATACTTTATAGACGTACTCACATTCTAATTGTACATACTTTATAGACGTACTCACATTATAATCGAACATACTTTATAGACGTACATATTCACATTCTAATTGTACTTATAAAGGTTCTGAGTTGAAGAAAAAAAAAAAAAAAAAGATAGAGAAAATGTACTACTGGCTACCACAAAGTGGTGTTTATGGCCTGCGTTAGCACATTCTGTGCAGACAAACAGAGACAGACAGATCCACATGCAATATCCTCTCCTCTGGCAAGGCTAATAAGCAAATTCTGATATAACTAACCACAAGTCCATTTTCATTACAATATCATATTTCAACCTGATGCCACCCATGTGCCTGGCCCAGTGGCCCATTGATCTCCCACCTACTCCTCCAGGAGTTGACAAACTGATGGATTGGATTAATATGATGATGTAATGGAGTCCTGATGGGACGAATGGCCTCCTCTTGCAGTAAAGTTATTTGTGAAATATTGTAGAACATGATAAATGTTGGACAGGACAGCTCCACACAAATATATAATGAATAAATAATAATAATAATAACAACAAGAAAGAGCAGATTGCAGACACTCGTCAGGACATGTTTTAGTGGTTTTAAGGCTTTTGTGTTAAAACAAATATGGCGGGCGAACCACGTGACCGATGACGTCATTATTTAATTTTTTCTATACCAATTTATCCCTACATGACGCACAAGACATTTCATCCTGATCGATGAAGTTTTGTACCTGTTGAATAATGACATCATAATGGAGGCACCTTTGACATCATTAACATATTTTATTCCCCATGGAGAGACTTTACAATGAGCCATGTCAATTTTTTTCTATGCAGCGCTTTCGGAGATAGAGGTGCAAAGGTTTTCGGTTTTCCAAAGATGGCGCCCATACCATGTGACTGATGACATCATAATTATCATTAAAAAAATTATACAGGAGGAATTCACCGATGGTGAAAATTTCCTGTCAATTGGACCAACGGTTGCAGAGAAAATCATATTTATTCTGTGCAGACAAACAAACAGACAAACGAAAAATCACTCAGAGCAACACTTCGCAAAACAGAACAAAGTAGAATGGAACTCAGGAGAGCATCCTTTTGACCTCACAAATAATTGGTAGTTGAATTATGTGACCTGATATGCAAATAGTCTTCAAATTAAGTTAATCGGATGAAAATTGAGAATTTTAGAAATTTGGCCCATGTTGACTTTAAAAATAATTGGTGGTTGAATTCAGTTCACCGATATGAAAATGCCATGAAATTTTCAAGTCAATCGGATGAAAATTGAGGATTTCAGAAATTTGAAATGGTTGTTGACCTTTGGCCTATGTTGACCTTTTGGCCAATGTTGATCTCAAAAATAGTTGGTGGTTGAACTCAGTTCACTGATGTGAAAATCCCATTCAAATTTCAAGTCAATCGGATGAAAATTGAGGATTTTAGAAATTTGAAACGGTTGTTGAACTTTTGGCCTATTTTGATCTCAACAATAGTTGGTGGTTGAATTCAGTTCACCGATATGAAATTCCCATTCAAATTTCAAGTCAATCGGATGAAAATTTTAAATGGTTGTTGACCTTTGGCCTATGTTGACCTTTTTGGCCTACGCTTATCTCAAAAATAGTTGGTGGTTGAATTCAGTTAGCCGATATGTAAATCCTATTCAAATTTCAAGTCAATCGGATGAAAATTGAGGATTTTAGAAATTTCAAAAAGGTGGTTGACCTTTAGCCTATGTTGATCTTGTGACATATGTTGATCTCAAAAATAATTGGTGGTTGCATTCAGTTAACTGATATGTAAATACCATTCAATTTTCAAGTCAATCAGATGAAAATTTAGAATTTTAGATATTCGAAAAAAAGTGGTTGACCTTTGGGCTATGTTGACCTTTTGGCCTTAAAAATACATAGGATTTTGTCGCACCTCGAACTCTACCATTTGGTGAAGTTTCGTGAAGATCGGTTTAAAATTGTGACCTGTAGGCAAGTATAAGCGAGCAGACAGACAAACACAAACACACACAGAAGCACACGAAAAATCACTCAGAGCGACACATGGAAAAAGAGAGCAAAGTACGAGTAGAATAGCACTCAGTGGAGCATCCTTTTGGCCCGAAAAATAATTGGTGGTTGAATTCAGTGACCTGATATGCAAATTGTCTTCAACTTTTGAGTTAATCGGATGATAATTGACAATATTAGAAATTTGGCCCATGTTTACCTCAAAAATAATTGGTGGTTGAATACAGTTAGCTGATATGCAAATCTTATTCAAATTTCAAGTCAATCGGATGAAAATTGAGGATTTTAGAAATTTGAGAAAAGTGGTTGATCTTAGGCCTATGTTGACCTTTTGGTGTATGTTGATCTCAAAAATAGTTGGTGGTTGAATTCAGTTCGCCGATATGAAAATCCCATTCAAATTAAATCAATCGGATTAAAATTGAGGATTTTAGAAATTTGAAATGGTTGACCTTTGGCCTATGTTGACCTCAAAAATAGTGGGTGGTTGAATTCAGTTTGCCGACATGAAAACCGCATTCAAATTTCAAGTCAATCGGATGAAAATTGAGGATTTTTGAAACTTGTAAAAAAAATGGTTGACCTGTGGTCTACGTTGACCTTGTGACCTATGTTAACCTCAAAAATAGTTGGTGGTTGAATTCAGTTAGCCGATATGTAAATCCTTTTCAAATTACAAGTCAATCACATGAAAATTGAGGATTTTAGAAATTTGAAAAAAGTGGTTGACCTTTGGCCTACGCCGATCTCAAAAATAGTTGGTGGTTGAATTCAGTTCGCAGATATGTAAATCCTTTTCAAATTTCAAGTCAATCGGATGAAAATTGAGGATTTTAGAAATTTGAAAAAAAGGGGTTGACCTTTGGCCTACGCCGATCTCAAAATCGTTGGTGGTTGAATTCAGTTAGCGGATATGTCAATCCTATTCAAATATCAAGTCAATCGGATGAAAGAGGATTTTAGAAATTCGGAAAAAAGTGGTTGACCTTTGGCCTATGTTGACCTTTTGCCTTCAAAAATATGTAGGATTTTGTCGGACGACGAACCATTTGGTGAAGTTTCGTGAAGATCGGTTTAAAATTGTGACCTGTAGGCAAGTATAAGTGAGTGGAGAGACACACACACACACACACACACACACACACACACACACACACACACACACACACACACACACACACACACACACACACACACACACACACACACACACACACACACACACACTTTTTTTTTGCCAAGTAATAACGCACAAGACCAACCAATATACTTGAAAAATCTTCGATTTTCACAAGTAACAAGCAAACGAAATCAAATGGACCTCCCTCTCCTCTGGCCAAAAAAAAAAAAAAAAAAAAAAAAGTACCCACTGTCATGTGTGGAACAGAATGTACAATCAATTTGATCACTCCATCCACGTACACCGATAAGTTTTCTGCTTAAAGTCAAACAAAATCTAACACCAAGATGGTATCATTCTGAGTTTGCTCTTCAAAGTGAATCTGATGAAGTCAGTGTCATGTTAAAGGCAAGGCACAACATACGAATCACACAACAAACACTACATGTGCCAGAATACAGTATATGCTCTCCGTGCAGGTGTGAAATTGTTAAAACCAATCAGTTAAATGATGAAGACCATTAGAACATCTTCACGAGTGTTTCCCTGAATATTACAAATGATTAATCTCTTGACATACCAAGAATTACAAATACCTTTACGATTTCACATTTACCAAAGTTCTTGTTTCTCATGTACAGGCAAGTCCCCGGGTTACGAACGCCCGACTTACGAACGCCCGTACTTACGTACCGACCTAAGCCTATTATTTTAAAAAAGCGAGGTTTTTTTTTTTTGTTTGGTTTTTTTTGTATACAAGATCGAGGCTCGTGAAAGAGCTAACATTAATCACACAAAATGTCAAACCGACACACAAAACACAAAATAAGGGGAGCGGTAGACAAGATGGGGAGAGGAGGAAGGACACAAACACAACATTTGAGAGCAGGGACATCGAGAACAATCTTATATTCACAAAAATACCAACGGGGAGAGGGCCTAGACCTAGAGGGACAACCACGAGTCACGTGAACAGGGCAAAAGGTGGAAGGCAAGGAGATGAGTTACACACAATGGTTCGTACTAACGAACGGGCGGACTATTTTGCGTGATGCTCAAAACACCGCGTTTTCAGCGGTTCGTCGGCCCGAGGGAGAACGCCACGCCGTCGTCGCCATTTTAAGTCTTAAGTTTAAGTTTTTTAAGTTTAAGTTTAAGTAAGTTTTAAGTTAAAAAAAAAAAAAAAAAAAAAAAGTCGGATCACGTAAACACTGTTGTGTGCGTTGTGCTTTGACTTAAAATTTGTGTGTTTACCGTCGTAATCATGGCTCCAAAGCGTAAATCTGATGCAAGTGATGGTGATGCATCGAAGAAAAGGAAAACGATCACGATTGAAATGAAAGTGGAAATAATAAAACGATCGGAGAGAGGTGAAACGCCAAACATTGGAAAAGCGTTAGGCTACAGTCGGTCAACGATCGGGACAATTATAAAGGACAAGGGGAGAGTAATGGAGCATGTAAAAGACTCTGTCCCAATGAAAGCGACAATCATCACGAAGCAACGCAGTGGTTTAATTATCGAAATGGAAAGGCTATTGGTAATTTGGTTAGAGGATCAAAATCAGCGTAATATACCTTTAATCATTATCTTTTGTTTTCTATCGAAACAGTTTAAGAAATGTTTCTTTAATGTTTTTTATACCTATAGATGTTTTAGGTAAAATATATACTATATACTAAGACAAACATTTGACTAATTGACGCTAGATGCGAACCGTACGTAACTGTTCCGACTTGCATACAAATTCGACTTACAGACTTAAAAACGGAACTCGTTCGTAACCCGGGGACTGCCTGTATTTCAAAACGTCAAAACGAGCAACAATACAACAAGGTAAATCTTAAAAAGAAAGAAATATGCTGTACCTGTCATGTGTTCATATGGTGGAGGTGCCTCTGGGTATGCGGGGTATAGTGGACCTTGAGGGTATGGCTGCACTGGAGGGTAAGTGGGAGCAATAGGGAAGCCTGGTGCTGAAGGATACACCGGAGCCATTGGGTAAGTGGGTGCTGGATAAGACGGGCCGGATCCATACGAAGTGTATGTTGTTGATAGAAACGGCTGGGGATAAGGACTTTGTACAGATGGCGTTCCCATGTTGAACTGCTCAGCTGCAGGTAAAGGAATATGTGAGTAAAAGGAAGATTCTTTTAGAAAAAGGAATTATGGCTGCAAAAGAAAACTCTGATAGTGGAAGATTCATAATGGTAGCAATGGAAGCGGACATGGATTGGTGGTGCACTGCACATTGAAACCCTGGAGGGAAGAGTGGGATTGTAGCCCCTAAGGCAGCTGACAGGATGGCCGAGAGGTACACACACCCATCTCTTAGCCGTACAGCTTGGATTCAACTCTCAACCCAGACACAAACTGGCATCTCAGTGAAATTCACAGGGAGGTCGATTCCATGTATGTGCCGTCCCTCAGATGGACGTTAAACGGGCGTCCTGTCTGCCAGCATTTGTTGGTGAATGTTAAATATCCCACAGTGTCCTTCGTGAAGAGTAGAGTAGGCAAGGTATTGCCAGCACCATGAACAAATTCCACTTTCCTGCCCTAACCAGCAGAGGGCATTGCATCAGTGACACAGCCACACCTTCTACCAACGATGCAACCAGGATTTTCCAAATTCCTGCCCGAACCAGCAGAGGGCATTCCATCAGTGACACAGCCACACCTTCTACCAACGATGCAACCAGGATTTTCCAAATTCCTGCCCGAACCAGCAGAGGGCATTCCATCAGTGACACAGCCACACCTTCTACCAACGAGGCAACCAGGATTTTCCAAATTCCTGCCCGAACCAGCAGAGGGCATTCCATCAGTGACACAGCCACACCTTCTACCAACGCTGCAAGCAGGAAATTCCAAATTCCTGCCCTAACCAGCAGGGGGCATTCCATCAGTGACAGCCACACCTTCTACCAACGATGCAACCAGGATTTTCCAAATTCCTGCCCGAACCAGCAGAGGGCATTCCATCAGTGACACAGCCACACCTTCTACCAACGATGCAACCAGGATTTTCCAAATTCCTGCCCGAACCAGCAGAGGGCATTGCATCAGTGACACAGCCACACCTTCTACCAACGATGCAAGCAGGAAATTCCAAATTCCTGCCCAAAAAAAGCAGAGGGCATTGCATCAGTGACACAGCCACACCCTCTACCAATGAAGTGATGAGGAAATTCAAAATTCCTGCCCTAACCAGCAGAGGGCATTGCATCAGTGACACAGCCACACCCTCTACCAACAATGCAACCAGGATTTTCCAAATTCCTGCCCAAACCAGCAGGGGGCATTCCATCAGTGACACAGCCACACCCTCTACCAACGATGCAAGCAGGAAATTCCAAATTCCTGCCCTAACCAGCAGGGGGCATTGCATCAGTGACACAGCCACACCCTCCACCAATATGCGGCCAGGAAATTCTAATTCCTGCCCAAACCAGCAGAGGGCATTACATCAGTGACACAGCCACACCCTCCACCAATATGCGACCAGGAAATTCTAATTCCTGCCCTAACCAGCAGAGGGCATTACATCAGTGACACAGCCACACCCTCCACCAATATGCGACCAGGAAATTCCAAATTCCCACCCAAACCAGCAGGGGGCATTGCATCAGTGACACAGCCACACCATCTACCAACGATGCAAGCAGGAAATTCCAAATTCCTGCCCTAACCAGCAGGGGGCATTGCATCAGTGACACAGCCACACCCTCCACCAATATGCGGCCAGGAAATTCTAATTCCTGCCCAAACCAGCAGAGGGCATTACATCAGTGACACAGCCACACCCTCCACCAATATGCGACCAGGAAATTCTAATTCCTGCCCTAACCAGCAGAGGGCATTACATCAGTGACACAGCCACACCCTCCACCAATATGCGACCAGGAAATTCCAAATTCCCACCCAAACCAGCAGGGGGCATTGCATCAGTGACACAGCCACACCATCTACCAACGATGCAAGCAGGAAATTCCAAATTCCTGCCCAAACCAGCAGAGCACATTCCATCAGTGAGAGCCACACCCTCTACCAACGATGCAACCAGAAAATTCCAAATTCCTGCCCTCACCAGCAGAGGGCATTGCATCAGTGACACAGCCACACCCTCGACCAATGAAGTGACCAGGAAATTCCAAATTCCTGCCCTAACCAGCAGAGGGCATTGCATCAGTGACACAGCCACACCATCTACCAATGATGCGACCAGGAAATTCCAAATTCCTGCCCGAACCAGCAGAGGGCATTGCATCAGTGACACAGCCACACCCTCTACCAATGAAGTGATGAGGAAATTCAAAATTCCTGCCCTAACCAGCAGAGGGCATTGCATCAGTGACACAGCCACACCCTCTACCAACGTTGCGACCAGGAAATTCCAAATTCCTGCCCTAACCAGCAGGGGGAATTGCATCAGTGACACAGCCACACCCTCTACCAACGATGCAACCAGGAAATTCCAAATTCCTGCCCAAACCAGCAGGGGGAATTCCATCAGTGACACAGCCACACCATCTACCAATGAAGGGACAAGGAAATTCCAAATTCCTGCCCAAACCAGCAGGGGGCATTGCATCAGTGACACATTCACACCCTCCACCAACGATGCAAGCAGGAAATTCCAAATTCCTGCCCAAACCAGCAGAGGGCATTCCATCAGTGACACAGCCACACCATCTACCAGCGATGCAACCAGGAAATTCCAAATTCCTGCCCAAACCAGCAGGGGGCATTCCATCAGTGATAACCACACCATCTACCAACGATGCAACCAGGAAATTCCAAATTCCTGCCCAAACCAGCAGGGGGCATTCCATCAGTGACAGCCACACCATCTACCAACGATGCAACCAGGAAATTCCAAATTCCTGCCCTCACCAGCAGAGGGCATTGCATCAGTGACAGCCACACCCTCCACCAATGAAGTGACCAGGAAATTCCAAATTCCTGCCCAAACCAGCAGAGGGCATTGCATCAGTGACAGCCACACCCTCGACCAATATGCGACCAGGAAATTCTAATTCCTGCGCTAACCAGCAGAGGGCAATGCATCAGTGACACAGCCACACCCTCGACCAATGAAGTGACCAGGAAATTCCACATTCCTGCCCTAACCAGCAGAGGGCATTGCATCAGTGACACAGGCACACCCTCTACGAATATGCGACCCGAAAATTCTAATTCCTGCCCTAACCAGCAGAGGGCATTCCATCAGTGACAGCCACACCCTCTACCAACGATGCGACCAGGAAATTCCAAATTCCTGCCCAAACCAGCAGAGGGCATTCCATCAGTGACAGCCACACCATCTACCAATGAAGTGACCAGGAAATTCCAAATTCCTGGCCAAACCAGCAGAGGGCATTCCATCAGTGACAGCCACACCATCGACCAATGAAGTGACCAGGAATTCCAAATTCCTGCCCAAACCAGCAGAGGGCATTCCATCAGTGACACAGCCACACCCTCTACCAGTTTTTCCGGTCCGGTCATGAGAGGACGCTGGCGTCACTTGCTCGCCGCTTCTCTGACTGGACCATTGTCCGTATCTTGCTTTCCTGGTGGTCGTGGCGGATTTTTGGCCATTGAGTCTGCCCTCTGCACGGTTCCGGCTCTGCTCTGCTGCTCCTGGCTTCACCTGCTCGGCTCCTTCGCTGTTTCCTCGGGCTCACTCTCGTGGGTTGTGCCCATTGTTTGCAGCGGCGGTGGTGGCGGTTTGCCGCCGTGATCTTGATTAGCGGCGGCGGTCGTTTGCCGCTTTGCCTCCTCAACCTTGGCCTCGTGCTCGTCTCTTCGCTCCTGTCTGCCCTCTACATGGTCCCGGCTCTGCTCCTGGCTTCACCTGCTCGGCTCCTTCGCTGTTTCCTCGGGCCCACTCCCGTGGGTTGTGACGATTGTTTCGCCTCCTCACCCTTGGCCTTGTGCTCGTCCCTTCGCTCCTGCTGGCATGGCTCTGCGGTACTCCGCCGCAAGGCTTCTCCTGCTTAAAACCCGCTCCACCCCATCATGCATCTCTGCAATCAAATCGAATGGACTCCTGCGTCGACCCAGGTACATTCACCGTGGCTCCGGTCGTAAGTTTGTTTATTTACAATCAGGTCACTCCATCCCCATCCTCTGGTCGGCTCAGCGCACTCCCACTCATCGTCCCAACACACCTGGTCACAACAACGCACAAAATCGCACCTCCCATCTGCGAACCCTGGCCAAATCACCTGGATTCATACCCGCCATACAAAACAACATCAAGCTCACCCTGTTCAATACCCGGTCCCTCAACAACAAATGCCTCATCCTGAACGACTACATCCTGGAAAATAAACTGGACTTTCTCTGTCTCACTGAGACCTGGCAACAACCACTGGACTACTACACGCTCAACCTCACCACACCCAATGGATATTCTTACATCAATAAACCACGCTCGGAGGGCCGAGGTGGTGGAATTGCCGTTATTCACCGACAGGACATCAAGACCAACCTCATCTCCATCTCATCTGCTCCATCATTTGAACACCTGGCTTTTAAACTCTGGTCACACACAGTCAGTCATGGCTGTTGTCTACCGCCCTCCCAAACCACACCCATCATTCCTGTCTGACTTCTCCTACTTTCTGACCCAGCTATGTTCCCTCTCCCCCTCAATCCTCCTCCTTGGTGATTTCAATATCCACATGGACTCCACTGACTCCACGCTAACCACTGACTTCACTGATTTACTCACCTGCTTTAACCTCACTCAACATGTCAACTTTCCTACCCATAACCGTGGTCACATTTTGGACCTTGTCTGCTCTACTGGACTAATTTTGCACCATCTCTCTGGCTCCGACCTCACTCTCTCTGACCACCTAGCCATCACTCTGACCATCAACATCCCCACCCCAGCACCAAGGCATTATCGCACTATCAACTTCCGTAAGCTAAACGCTCTTTCACCTACCTCATTCTCATCGACCCTCTCTGAAAAAATGTCCACTTCTCCCTTCGTTGACCTCCACACCCCTTCTGACCTCACTGACTACTACAACCACACTCTCTCCTCCTGCCTTGACCAACTTGCGCCTATAAAAACCAAAACAGTTTCTTTCACCCATTCTGCTCCCTGGTTTACCCCTGAACTCCGCCTGATGAAAACTCGTGCTCGCCAACTTGAAAGACTCCGCAATAAAACAGGTCTCACAGTTCACTCCCAGGCCTACAAGGACCACATGCAACACTATAAAGATGCCCTCTCCCGCGCCCGCTCCGCCTACTACTCTCAAATTATCCACTCTGGCTCCGGAAACCCAAAAGCACTCTTCTCTACAATAAACAAACTCCTCAGCCCCCTGAACACCACCACCCAGTCATTCACAATAGACAACTGCATCTCCTTCCTTTCATTCTTCCAACGCAAAATTGAAAACATCTACAACAGCTTGACCACCGCCGCACCCGCTCCCCCTCAAACCACCTGCCCCCCCTTATCCTGCCATCCCCTGTCTCAATTCTCCCCAGTCTCCCCTACTGACCTCTCTGAACTCATCGGAATGAAAACTGCCACCTGCACTCTTGACCCCATCCCCTCCAGCTTTGTCAAGGCCTCCCTTCCTGCTCTCTCTCCACTTATCATTGCAACAATAAACTCCTCCCTGTCTACAGGCATCGTCCCACCATCCCTCAAAATTGCTGCTGTTACCCCCATTCTGAAAAAACCTGGACTAAACCCTGACACCCTAAATAACTTCAGACCCATCTCCAACCTACCCTTTCTTTCAAAGGTTTTGGAACACGCTGTAGCCACTCAACTCAAACATCACCTCGCTGCCAATAACCTGCATGAAACATTCCAATCCGGATTCCGCTCCAACCACAGTACTGAAACTGCTCTCCTCAAAATCACCAACGACCTTCTCCTCTCCTCTGACGCTGGCAACCTCAACATTCTCATCCTCCTCGACCTCAGCGCCGCCTTTGACACCATCGATCACACCATCCTCCTCACCCGACTTGAAACCACCTTTAACATTACCGGCACTGCCCTCTCTTGGATTAAATCATACCTCTCTGACAGACGTCAGTTCATCTCCATCAATAACTGCAAATCCCCTACTGCTCCCCTCCCCCAAGGTGTCCCCCAAGGTTCAGTTCTTGGCCCCCTCCTCTTCATCCTTTACCTGTCCCCCCTCGGTCACTTAATCCGCCGTCATGGTCTCCAATTCCACTGCTTCACCGATGACATCCAGCTTTTCATCTCCACCAAGTCCATCTCCACCGCCACCCACTCTATCCTGACAAACTGCATCACTGAAATAAAATCCTGGCTTGAAATCAACTTCCTCAAACTTAACTGTGATAAATCTGAAATAATCATCATTGGCCCAAAAACGCTCACCAAGTCCACCCATAACTTTGCCCTCAACATCGACGGTTTCCCAGTATCCACCTCCCCTCACATCCGGAATCTTGGCATCATCTTTGACCAAACCCTCTCCTTCGACAAATACACTAAACAGATCACAAAGACAGCCTTCTTTCACCTGAAAAACATCGCCCGTCTCCGTCCATCCCTCTCCTCCGTGGCTGCAGAAACCCTCATCCACGCCTTCATCACTTCCCGTCTGGACTACTGCAATAGCCTCCTTTATGGTTCACCCTCAACAATCACCAATAAACTCCAATACATTCAGAACTCCGCTGCCCGTCTACTCACCCATTCCCGGACCCGTGACCACATCACCCCCGTCCTTTACAAGCTTCACTGGCTCCCCATCTCCCAGAGAATCCAGTACAAAATCCTCCTCTTGACCTACAAAGCCCTCCATAACCTGGCCCCATCCTACCTGGCTGACCTCCTCTCCAGACACACTCCCACCCACAACCTCTGCTCTGCTGGTACCAACCTCCTGACCCCCCCCCATCCGGACCAAATTTAGATCCTGGGGGGACAGGGCCTTCTCCATCGCTGCTCCCACCCTCTGGAACTCGCTACCTCACACCATCAGAGACTCCTCCTCACTCACCACATTCAAAACATCACTCAAGACCCACCTGTTCAACACTGCATTCAACATTTAACCCACAGCATCTAACCCCTGACTATCTCCTCTCCTTCTCCCTCCTTTGTGCTTTGAATATTTCCCTATTGATTCTTCTTTTTTTGCAATTGTTTTTATGTTTTGCTATGCATTATGTTTTGCACTCTGTCAAAGCGTCTTTGGGCTTCCTGAAAAGCGCTATATAAAATAAATGCATTATTATTATTATTATTATTACCAACGATGCGACCAGGAAATTCCAAATTCCTGCCCAAACCAGCAGAGGGCATTTCATCAGTGACACAGCCACACCGTCTACCAATGATGCGACCAGGAAATTCTAATTCCTGCCCTAACCAGCAGGGGGCATTGCATCAGTGACACAGCCACACCATCTACCAACGATGCGACCAGGAAATTCCAAATTCCTGCACTAACCAGCAGGGGGCATTGCATCAGTGACACAGCCACACCCTCTACCAATGAAGTGATGATGAAATTCAAATTCCTGCCCTAACCAGCAGAGGGCATTGCATCAGTGACAGCCACACCCTCTACCAACGATGCGACCAGGAAATTCCAAATTCCTGCCCTAACCAGCAGAGGGCATTGCATCAGTGACACAGCCACACCCTCTACCAATGAAGTGATCAGGAAATTCCAAATTCCTGCCCAAACCAGCAGAGGGCATTCCATCAGTGACACAGCCACACCCTCTACCAACGATGCGACTCCTCAGTTTTGTGCTACATACGAACAAAGAGCACCTCAGAAATGGTGTCACAGGCAGAAGACAATAGGAAAAGAAAGTTTGCACTTTGAGACTTCAACAAAAAAATAAAAATAAAATTACTGGAAAAATGCATGCATCCTTCAGGAATGAGGGAAGATCTGAGGGTTGAAGGACCAGATGAAGCAAGACCGGAAAAGGTGGAAAAAAAGCCAGAGACCGAAGACCAGCGCGATGGGAGAGCAACAGGCCTGTCCTTGTACTTCAGCTTCTGTGAGACATGCTGATGTCGAGAGCTTTGAATTCCTCAGCCTTCAGGAGAAAAGACATTCCCTAAGGTTTTCATTTTGCACTTCAGGACAAACACCAATACCAGACATCCAGAGTCAAAGCAATTTATACTCCGAGTGCCGATTGGCTCACACCGTTGACAACGGAAGACCTCTCACAAAGCTGCAGTTGAATCAAACCAAATGAAGCGTTTACACTAACTCCTTGTTTGCAAAGAATGGGACGTTGTGTGTGCAAATGTCGCTTCAAGTAAGCACAAGTGTGCCATGCTTTTCGGCCCAGTATCCAAAACCAATCAGCATGATCGTTTTCCGCACATTCTTGATTTTTCAGCAAATTCTGTCCTTCAACCAGTTGGCAATTTTGCGTGATGCGCACCTGGAAATGACTTGCAATAGCCTCCTCTATGGTTCACCCTCAAAAATCACCAATAAACTCCAATACATTCAGAACTCCGCTGCCCGTCTACTCACCCATTCCCGGACCCGTGACCACATCACCCCCGTCCTTTACAAGCTTCACTGGCTCCCCATCCCCCAGAGAATCCAGTACAAAATCCTCCTCTTGACATACAAAGCCCTCCATAACCTGGCCCCATCCTACCTGGCTGACCTCCTCTCCAGACACACTCCCACCCGCAACCTCCGCTCTGCTGGTACCAACCTCCTGACCCCCTCCATCCGGACCAAATTCAGATCCTGGGGGGACAGGGCCTTCTCCATCGCTGCTCCCACCCTCTGGAACTCACTACCTCACACCATCAGAGACTCCTCCTCACTCACCACATTCAAAACATCACTAAAGACCCACCTGTTCAACACTGCATTCAACATTCAACCCACAGCATTTAACCCCTGACTATCACTTCGCCTTCTCCCTCCTTTTGCTTTAAATATTTCCCTATTGATTCTTGTCTTTTTGCAATTGTTGTTTTCATGTATTGTTATGCATTATGTTTTCCACTCTGTCAAAGCGCCTTTGGGCTTCTGGAAAAGCGCTATACAAAATAAATGAATTATTATTATTATTATTATTACTTGTTCACTGTAGCCATCATCATGCAGAATGGCTTTCATTCGATCGATTGCCTCGCCAGGCTTCCAGGGTGAAAGGACAGCCAAGGCTCCAACCACAAGGGTGGCGATGAAGGCAATTTTGTAGTGTGTGGGACAAAACCAGTCCTACTGCGATACTACCCGGAAGAGATTGTGGGATATATAGGTGGGTTTATGAAATGATAACGATGATTCCCTCCACATGTTCAGAGAGACGACACCGAATTTACGTTTAACATTCACAGCTTTTACAGGTGAATACAGGTGAATACTTTACATACTTTACTTTACAGGTGAATACTTTACATTCACAGGTGAATTTACGTTTAACATTCACAGTTCAACATTCACTCACATTTTAAAAAAATTTTTTATTCACAGCCTCCATCCATTGTGGAGAGAAAAGCAGCAGGAAGTCCAAAGTTGACCGAATGGGGCAGAATCCAAACTGATGATCAGAGGAAAGCGAAAGTGATCGATTGCGAAGCCTTGTTTACAATTGGGAGTAGGGACCTAGTGAGCCACCTTTAGAGGCCATTTTTCCCTGCAGAGCAGGGGTTGACCTTTTTCGGGTACCTTGGTCCCCTTTTTGAAGCAATGTTTTATGGCCGGATGCTCTTCATGCCGCCAACCCTGTTAGTCACCTCTTGCCACACACAGGAAATTACCAGTGAACTGGTACTCAATTTGCCGACCTCAGAAGGATGACAGGCTGAGTCAACCCCCCTAGTGTTAATTCAGCGACCGACCGGGATTCGGAACCCAGGATCCTCGGATCCCAAGCCGGCACCCTAACCGCTAAGCCAACGAACCCAGGATCCTAGGATCCCAAGCCGGCACCCTAACCGCTAAGCCAACGAACCCAGGATCCTCAGATCCCAAGCCGGCACCCTAACCGCTAAGCCAACGAACCCATGATCCTAGGATCCCAAGCCGGCACCCTAACCGCTAAGCCAACGAACCCAGGATCCTCGGATCCCAAGCCGGCAGCCTGACTGCTAAGCCAACGAATCCAGGATCCTCGGATCCCAAGCCGGCACCCTAACCGCTAAGCCAACGAACCCATGATCCTCGGATCCCAAGCCGGCAGCCTGACTGCTAAGCCAACGAACCCAGGATCCTCGGATCCCAAGCCGGCAACCTGACTGCTAAGCCAACGAATCCAGGATCCTCGGATCCCAAGCCGGCACCCTAACCGCTAAGCCAACGAATCCAGGATCCTAGGATCCCAAGCTGGCACCCTAACCGCTAAGCAAATGAAGCCAGGATCCTCGGATCCCAAGCCGGCACCCTAACCGCTAAGCCAACGAATCCAGGATCCTCGGATCCCAAGTCGGCACCTTAACGGCTAAGCCAACGAATCCAGGATCCTCGGAACCCAAGCCAGCACCCTAACCGCGAAGCCAACGATCCCAGGATCCTTGGATCCCAAGCCGGCACCCTAACCGCTAAGCCAACGAATCCAGGATCCCAGGATCCCAAGCCGGCACCCTAACCGCTAAGCCAACGAACCCATGATCCTAGGATCCCAAGCCGGCACCCTAACCGCTAAGCCAACGAACCCAGGATCCTAGGATCCCAAGCCGGCACCCTAACCGCTAAGCCAACGAACCCAGGATCCTCGGATCCCAAGCCGGCACCCTAACCGCTAAGCCAACGAACCCATGATCCTAGGATCCCAAGCCGGCACCCTAACCGCTAAGCCAACGAACCCAGGATCCTCGGATCCCAAGCCGGCACCATAACCGCTAAGCCAACGAACCCAGGATCCTCTGATCTCAAGCCGGCACCCTAACCGCTAAGCCAACGAACCCATGATCCTAGGATCCCAAGCCGGCACCCTAACCGCTAAGCCAACGAATCCAGGATCCTAGGACCCCAAGCCGGCACCCTAACCGCTAAGCCAACGAACCCAGGATCCTCAGATCCCAAGCCGGCACCCCAACCGCTAAGCCAACGAATCCAGGATCATCGGATCCCAAGCCGGCACCCGAACGGCCAAGCCAACGAATCCAGGATCCTCGGATCCCAAGCCGGCACCCTAACCGCTAAGCCAACGAACCCAGGATCCTTGGATCCCAAGCCGGCACCCTAACCTTAAAGCCAACGAACCCAGGATCCCAGGATCCCAAGCCGGCACCCTAACCGCTAAGCCAACGAACCCAGGATCCCAGGATCCCAAGCCGGCACCCTAACCGCTAAGCCAACGAACCCAGGATCCTAGGATCCCAAGCTGGCACCCTGACCGCTAAGCCAACGAACCGAGGATCCTAGGATCCCAAGCCGGCACCCTAACCGCTAAGCCAATGAACACAGGATCCTCGGATCCCAAGCCGGCACCCTAACCGCTAAGCCAACAAAGTCTGTTAAACAATATACAGAGCAGCAGTGGAGGCCTGCAAGGATAGATCCATGATGTCGGAATGGAGCTCGAATGTTGGCGGACTATATTGTAACAAACGGGTGAGAGATACTATAGTTGGGAGGGGTGGCAGGACATAGGCAGGACAGGCATTAAGGAGGTAATGGCTGTAAGCCCATTGCACATGGAAGGGGATGTAAAAACAAGCTGTATGGGAGAGGCAACGGGAAGGGCAAAGGGATATAAAACATTCTGTATACCGGTAGTCATGTCAAACAAGTTTTAGTTAAAAGAAGGATAACAAAGAATGAATAAGGGAAGGCTTAAGAGGAAAGTTGGGCCCTTTTAACGCCTCACCAAAACCGTTTTAAACACACAACAATAATGAACCAGACTCGGTGGAGTAATGCTCAGAGAATTCGCTCTGAGTCTGGGAAATCAGTCGTTCAAACTTAACCGTGGCCTCGTCGTACCAAAAACTTCAAAATGGTACGTGCTGCTTCCTTGCTTGACACCAATCATTTAAAAAGGATAGAGAAAGGGCCAACAACCATAGTTTGGCAACCATTGCACGGGCATTGAAGTTCTTTGTGGGACGACCAATAAAATACTCCACATCTGTTCAATATATTTGCGTGGATTAGAAAAAGGTGAGCAGAAGGTTACATCTCAAACAAAGTGTTATGAAGTACGAAGTGAAAATTGAACCATCCCTGGTATGAAGTGAAAATGGCTGCAAACTTAACATTTTTCACCATGTAGTAAGATGTCTGCATATTCTATAATCTATAAGCATGTATGTATTACATTCATGATTCTCTCAAATCTCTAGTAATCACAGAGGTAATGACTGTACACACACACACACACACCATGCATTTAGAGCAGGGGTTAGAGGTAATGACTGTGAATAAATTTATTCAATGATGTTAAAAAAAAAAAACAAGAAGCTGTCATGCGGAGCACGATACTTGCAAAATACACCCCCCACCTCCGCAAGAAAAAGATTCCATCGATATAGCAAATTGTCCATTTCATCAAGATTAAAATTGACAAGCTTGATGAAAGCTCGGGTCAATAGGAAGAAAAGTGATGATTTTTCAGATGAAAATGATGATTTTGGAAGGTTGACCTTCAGTTGACCTTTGACCTCAAAAATAGTTGGTTTCCCTATTTAGTGACAATGTGCAAATGCTGTTCAATTTTCAAGTCAATCGGATGAAAATTGACGGGGTTTTTTCAGATAAAAAGTGATGATTTTGGAAGTTTGACCTTTTCATCTAAAAGATAGTACGTTTCCCAATTTAGTGGCTCGATATGCAAATGATATTCAATTTTCAAGTCAATCGGTTGAGAATTGATGGCTTTTTAGATGAAAATCGATTTTGAAAATTTGACCTTTGACCTTTTGACCTCACAAATAGTTCATTTGCCAATTTATTGACTCAATATACAAATGCTATTCAATTTCCAAGTCAACCGGATTTAAAATGGCGATTTTAGAAATTTGACCTCCAGATGACCTTTGACCTCAAAATCAATAGGCTTCTCAATTGGGACGACCGATACAACTTGAAGTTTCGTGACGATCGGTTTAGAATTGTGACCTGTAGGCCGGTGACAAACAGACAGAACCACAAACAGACAACCACAAATGGAACCGATCAATATACTTGAAAAATCTTCGATTTTGCAAGTAATAAACTCATTGATTTATGGTGTTCAGAATGAGTGAAGAAACATGCAACGGAGAGAGAGAGAGAGCGAGCGAGCGAGAGAGAGAGCGAGAGCGAGAGAGAGAGCGAGAGAGAGAGCGAGAGAGAGCGCGAGAGAGAGAGCGAGCGCGAGAGAGAGCGCGAGAGAGAGAGCGAGCGCGAGAGAGAGCGAGAGCGAGAGAGAGCGAGCGCGAGAGAGAGCGAGCGCGAGAGAGAGCGAGAGCGAGAGAGAGAGCGAGCGCGAGAGAGAGCGAGCGAGAGCGAGAGAGAGCGAGAGAGAGAGCGAGCGCGAGAGAGAGCGAGAGCGAGAGAGAGAGCGAGCGAGAGAGAGAGCGAGAGCGAGAGAGAGAGCGAGCGAGAGAGAGAGCGAGCGAGAGAGAGAGCGAGCGCGAGAGAGAGCGAGCGCGAGAGAGAGCGAGAGCGAGAGAGAGAGCGAGCGAGAGAGAGAGCGAGCGCGAGAGAGAGCGAGAGCGAGAGAGAGAGCGAGCGCGAGAGAGAGCGCGAGAGAGAGAGAGCGAGCGCGAGAGAGAGCGAGAGCGAGAGAGAGAGCGAGCGCGAGAGAGAGCGAGCGCGAGAGAGAGAGAGCGAGCGCGAGAGAGAGCGAGCGAGAGCGAGAGAGAGCGAGAGAGAGAGCGAGCGCGAGAGAGAGCGAGAGCGAGAGAGAGAGCGAGCGAGAGAGAGAGCGAGAGCGAGAGAGAGAGCGAGCGAGAGAGAGAGCGAGCGCGAGAGAGAGCGAGCGCAAGAGAGAGCGAGAGCGAGAGAGAGAGCGAGCGAGAGAGAGAGCGAGCGCGAGAGAGAGCGAGAGCGAGAGAGAGAGCGAGCGCGAGAGAGAGCGAGCGAGAGCGAGAGAGAGCGAGAGAGAGAGCGAGAGCGAGAGAGAGAGCGAGAGAGAGAGCGAGAGAGAGCGAGCGAGCGAGCGAGAGAGAGCGAGAGCGAGAGAGAGAGCGAGAGAGAGAGCGAGAGAGAGAGCGAGAGAGAGCGCGAGAGAGAGAGCGAGCGCGAGAGAGAGCGCGAGAGAGAGAGCGAGCGCGAGAGAGAGCGAGAGCGAGTGAGCGAGCGAGAGAGAGAGAGAGCGAGAGAGAGAGAGAGCGAGAGAGAGAGAGAGAGAGCGAGAGACAGAAAGGAGAGAGGGAGAAGTTAAGATTGCTTGCCGTCTTGCCATATTTAAAGAAAATAATAATAAGCGGCTTCACCACTTAAAAATTCCCAATAATACAATTTCCAAAAAGGAGAATAAAAACAATCATGCAGACAAGGCAAAGGATGAACCGACTTGTGCTTTGCGAGTGCTGTCGACGGCACAGGCGATGCAGAAGACAGCAAGAGCACATGAAGCAGCAAACGACGATGGAGATGACGGCGAGGAAGGCGATCACGCTCGTCACGATGCCCACCACGGTGCCCGCACTGCTGTGGAATCAACACCCCTGGTCCCTCACATTCAAAGTCCACAGATTTACATCGTGTATTTCACACTTATTGCACATTTGGTACCGAATATAACTCCCAGCAATTAGCATCTCTCGGATGTTTAAATAAAATAACGAACTGCATAAGGGAGATGAAACATTTTAAATAAGTTTTAATAAAAATCAGACTGTCTGGAGCACCAGGGGAAAGCCAAAGTTGTGATGGAAACAATGCTCTGATGAAAGGTTTAAAGACGTAATTAACAGACAAAATTATAATTTAACTAACTTACATTAAATTATTTAACTTAAAAAAATTATTAATTAAATTATCTAACTGGAAATGATGTGGTGTGGTGATGTGGCGTGGTGTGATGTGATGATGTGGTGTGGTGGTGTGGTGTGAGGTGATGTGGTGTGGTGTGATGTGGTGTGAGGTGATGTGGTGTGAGGTGATGTGGTGTGAGGTGATGTGGTGTGAGGTGATGTGGTGTGAGGTGATGTGGTGTGAGGTGATGTGGTGCGAGGTGATGTGGTGCGAGGTGATGTGGTGCGAGGTGATGTGGTGCGAGGTGATGTGGTGCGAGGTGATGTGGTGCGAGGTGATGTGGTGCGAGGTGATGTGGTGCGAGGTGATGTGGTGCGAGGTGATGTGGTGCGAGGTGATGTGGTGCGAGGTGATGTGGTGCGAGGTGATGTGGTGCGAGGTGATGTGGTGCGAGGTTATGTGGTGTGAGGTGATGTGGTGTGAGGTGATGTGGTGTGAGGTGATGTGGTGTGGTGTGAGGTGATGTGGTGCGAGGTGATGTGGTGTGAGGTGATGTGGTGAGGTGATGTGGTATGGTGAGGTGATGTGGTGAGGTGATGACGTGATGTGATGACGTGATGTGATGTGATGTGATTGTTCATGTGAAAACGAGGGTCGAAATGATTCTTCATCATCAAATAAAGCCTGGTATTGGCTTAACATCTTCGCGTCTTGAGTTTGAGCCCCTGGCAGCCGTTGAATCAACACCAGGTGAGTAGACTCAGCCTGTGATCCTTCTGATGTCGGCAAAATGAGTACCAGCTTACTGGGAAGAATGAGCCATTCGAGTATCATGCGTAGGAGTGGCGACCCGTCCAGGATGGTGCCCAATAGTCAATAAACGGCTTCGGCAGCTATGTGCGAATAAAGATGCAAAAAGGAGTGCTCTTCTTCTTCTCCTTATTGTACCGTTAAATAACACCATGTGATTTGACTCAGCCTGCCATCCTTCGAAAGTCAGCAAAACGAGTACCGACTTACTAGCAACAGGGACACTGCATCAGCTGCACACCGAGCAATGATGCAACCAGCAGTGAGACCCTGCATATATAATAATAATACATCATTAAATGATGTATTCTCTAACTATTGTGTATTACCTGCAAAAACAGTGGTAATTGGGGTAATTAATATGTCAACCTCAAAATATCTGAATGAGGTAATATCTCCAAACACAGGGATTTAGTAATTTTTCATTAGTAAGTAATGAAAAATTAGTAAGTAATTTTTTCAACACAGGGATTCAAGGCTTAACTGGGGTATATAAAAATAATAAATAAATAAATAGGGGCAATACCCCTGGTGCTCACCTGGTAGAATAAACACTATACTGCACTGACTAAAGGTATTTAAACCAATTTCAATGGTTACTGGAGGACAGGATGTATATCTCATATGTAGAAGCATGTATAATCATACCAACATAATCATGAGACTTTAAACAAAGAAACAAACAAAAAATACCTATTTTGGGGGGCAACCCCCTCCCTCCCACCCCGTGTACCGCCTCAGACTCCAATTTTTCCAATGCCTTGAACAAACATTGGTACATCACGGATGAAGGTTGTGGTGAAGTTTCATCAAAATTGTGTGTAATTTCTGAGAAAAAGCAAATATCTTTTGGGGGGGGGGGGGGGGGGTCAAACCTGGACCCACTTTGACCACCTGTAGACCTTCAAAGGGGCAGATTTTTTTTAATGCCGTGAACAAACTTTGGTACATCGTGGGTGGTGAAGGTTGTGGCCACGTTTCATCGAAAGTGTGTATAGTTTCAGAGGAAAAAGCAAATTCCTATTTCCTAGTCACAACGCAACAAATATCATTTGTGCCAAATTTGGTCGCAATCCCATCAGCGGTTTCGGAGAAGAAGTTTCTAGTGTTTACGGACGGACGGACTGACCATCACATAAGCGCCCCTGAACTTCGTTCCAGATGAGCTAGACATCATGGATTTGGATGCGGATGATGTCAGATGGTGGTGGCCAGCTCTCTTGATGTTCCACAACATGATCAAGGATGGTTGTCGATGCCCATTACTAGTTAATTAAATGATCATGTGACTGCAACATAGCTACTTGAAAAATCCAACCACAGAAGATGATGATGATAGCCGATGCCAAGGATAAGCAATGAAAACTGAAAACATCTATGGTAAGAAAGCAGGACTAACCTCATGTGCATGCTGCAACGTCTCTGTGTATTTTCTGAGATACGTTGGCTTAGAGAGAAGCAGCAGTATCGCCGGTTGCAGTCTCCGCAGCAGAACCCCAAACGGCAGTCGATTCTGTCATGCCATGACCCATTGTTCGTCATGAAAGACAGGCAGTCATTGCCAGCACTGACTGGAAAATAGAAACACACAGAGTATCATACGTTTAAAAGTCTTGTAATGGGGGGCGGGGGGGAATCCAAGCCGTGGTTCCATCAAGTATCCCTCTATGCATAATAATTGTTCTTAGGATTAAAACATTTTGTTTCAAATGGCTAAGGTTCATCACGTCTCATTGAAGACTTGCTGAATGCCCAAGAAGTGCAAACCCTATTAGGATATCAAAGTGCGTCTTGGATGCTGGATATGAAAACAATTGTGAACAGGCCACATATACTAGAATGTATGTATGCATGGGGTATGTACAGTCACGTGAAAAAGTAAGTACACCCCATGTAAAGTTTTGACTTTTTCAACATATAGCTATTTGATCTTCATTTCAACAATATTGATAGATAAAGGTGATATAATATAACAAATATCATGAAACATTTACATTTGGTAGTCCATTGTATAATTTAAATAAACATAAATGCAAATTTCGCAAGTGGAAAAAGTAAGTACACCCTTGGCTCTAATAGGTGGTATTGCCCCCTTTGGCAGAAACAACCTCAAGTAGGCGTTTCTTATAACTGTCTACCAGTCTCTGACATCGACTGGGAGAAATTTTTGCCCACTCCTCCATGCAGAATTATTTCAGCTGTGCGATGTTTGAAGGGGTTTCTTGCATGCACAGGTCGTTTCAAATCCCCCCCTCAACATCTCGATGGGATTTAGATCCGGGCTTTGACTTGGACATTCCAGAACCCTCCATTTCTTTCTTTTCAGCCATTCCTTGGTGGATTTACTGGTATGTTTCGGGTCATTGTCATGTTGCAAGGTCCACCTTCGATTGAGCTTCAACTTTCCGACAGATGGCCTCACATTATCCTCAAGCACCCTCTGGTACAATGAAGAATTCATCGTGGATTATATGATGGTGAGCTGCCCAGGCCCTGATGCAGCAAAGCTGCCCCAAACCATAATATTTCCACCACCATGCTTTACAGTTGGTATCAGGTTCTTGTGGTCAAATGCTGTCTTTGGTTTTTGCCAAACATGTCTTCTGGTAATGTGGCCAACTAGCTCTACCTTTGACTCATTTGTCCAGAGCACATTGTTCCAGAAGTTCTGGTCTTTGCCTCGGTGTTCATTGGCAAACTTTAGTCTTGCCCTGATGTTCTTTCTGGAGAGCAAAGGTTTCCTCCTGGCACACCTCCCATGTCGATCAAATTTGTGCAGTCTCTTTCTAATGGTAGACTCGTGCACTTTGACATCAACAGTGGCAAGAGCTACCTGTAGGTCCCGTGATGACATTCTGGGGTTCATAGAGACTTTTCAGCATCTTGCGGTCTGCTCTCAGGCTGAACTTGCTGGGGCGGCCTGGCCTGAACAAGTTGGCAGTTGTTTGGAATCTTCTCCACTTGTAGATGATCTTCCGGACAGTCGAATGATCGATTTCAAATTGTTTGGAGATCTTTTTAAATCCCTTCCCAGACTCGTAAGCATCTATAACCTTTTTTCTGAAGGCCTCAGAGAGCTCTTTTGATCTCGGCATGGTGTCGCCGCACACTTCAACAACAAAGAGCAAACCAAACTAAATGTCTGAGGTTTAAATAAGACAGGTTCCTCCAAGATCCTCTCTAACGATGTTCTAATCATTTGCACCTGAGCTGGTGCACCTGATTCTAATTTTAGGTATTTGAAGTAGTGATAAATGTAGGGGTGTACTTACTTTTTCCACATGCGAAATTTGCATTTATGTTTATTTAAATTATACAATGGACTACAAAATGTAAATGTGTCATGATATTTGTTATATTATATCACCTTTATCTATCAATATTGTTGAAATGAGGATCAAATGGCTGTATTGAAGGAGTCCGGACTCCAGCAGAATACGAATAAAGGATGGATGGCAAGGCACAAACTCGTCTGAGAAGATGTTTATTCGTAAAACCAACTCGGGAACACTAAAAAGGCCGTTTATCGGGCTGCATTATAAAGCACAACCAGAAACCGAAACCGAAAGCCACGCCTCTCAAGCGAGGCGTGCTTCGGTGGTCACGTGATCCACAGGTGTAGCTTATTATACCCGCACACGCGGCACGCTTTCGCGGTCACGTGACCAGGCACTCTGGCGCCGGGGATCCCCGCCGGTGACGTCACCGGCTGGAGCAAGGACATTCTGATGCCGGTCTTGCTTGGGGGACCCATGGGTCGCTACAGTATGTTGAAATATGTTGAAAAAGTCAAAACTTTACATGGGGTGTTTTCACGTGACGATGTATGTATGCATCATGCATGTATCTATGTATGTATATATATATATGTATATATGTATATATGTATATATGTATATATGTATATATGTATGTGACAGAAATAGCACCTTCTGGTCATGTGTACACTAAAGTCTGTGGAATGCGCACCCAGAATAGGACAAAGGCACACACTGGTGTGTGCAAACTGCGCATGTGTGCTAAAATGGTGATGTGTGCACCCAGAAATGGACAAGGGCACCCTCTGGTGTGTGTAAAAATGGTGGTGTGCACCCAGAATTGGACATAGCACCCACTGGTGTGTGCAAACTGTGCATGTGTGCTAAAATGGCGGTGTGCACCCACAATAGGACAAAGACACCCTCTGGTGTGCGCAAACTGTGCACGTGTGCTAAAATGGTGGTGTGTGCACCCAGAATTGGACAAAGGCACCCTCTGGTGTGTGCAAACTGTGCATGTGTGCTAAAATGGTGGTGTGTACACCCAGAATAGGACAAAGGCACCCTCTGGTGTGTGCAAAAATGGTGGTGTGTGCACCCAGAATTGGACATAGCACCCACTGGTGGTGTGTATGTTAAAATTTTTGTGTGCACACATAGTATCGGACAGGGCCCTCTGATGGCGAGTGCTGAAACTTGGTGTCCCAGAAGAAAGGATCACTGTGGAAATATCACCACTAAATTGCCCACCAAACGTGGGCCGATGCTAGCAAATATAATGAGGGGAGCAAAGCAAGTTTTTTTGTTTGTTTGTTTTTTTTGTATCAAGATCGAAGCTCATTAATAATAATAATAATAATGCATTTATTTTATATAGCGCTTTTCAGGAAGCCCAAAGACGCTTTGACAGAGTGCAAAACATAATGCACAGCAAAACATAAAAACAATTGCAAAAAAAGAAGAATCAATAGGGAAATATTCAAAGCACAAAGGAGGGAGAAGGAGAGGAGATAGTCAGGGGTTAGATGCTGTGGGTTAAATGTTGAATGCAGTGTTGAACAGGTGGGTCTTGAGTGATGTTTTGAATGTGGTGAGTGAGGAGGAGTCTCTGATGGTGTGAGGTAGTGAGTTCCAGAGGGTGGGAGCAGCCATGGAAAAGGCCCTGTCCGTCGTCTACTTCATTCTACATTCATTTCCATCACTTTTCTCAACCAGTCACTTTCATCCTTCCTCAACACATGACCAAACCATCTCAACCTGTTCCTATTCACAGCATCAATCACAGGCTCTATTCCCATCATCTTTCGCAATTAATCATTCGTCTTCCTCTCTCTCAAAGATACTCCACACATCCACCGAACCATTCGCATTTCCACCCTTTCCAGCCTTCGTTGCTACTCTACATTCATGACCCATGTCTCGCTCCCATAAATCATAACACTTCTCACACATGCAGCATACACCTTTCCCTTCAGCTTCAGCTTCAACGACACTCCCCTCCTCATCAGCACGCCACTCAGTTCCCGAAACTTCTTCCATGCACATCTCACTCGAGCAACCGTTGCCGAGTCTGATCCACCTTCTCCATTCAGCATGTCTCCGAGGTAGCAAAATGTTTTCACACCTTCCAGCTTCACGCCGTCTCCAAGATCCAACTCAACATCTCCTCCATCTGCAGCTCCCTCTGTGCACACCTTACATTTGAATGTAGCTGCCACACTGGTTAATGACCCTCTCAGACCACTACATTTTTGATGAACCCACTCAGCGCACATGGTACATTGAATGGAGTTCACTCCGACAGTTTTTTGATCAATTTAATCAATAAAATCAAAGTCAAACACTTGAGGCAAATGCTCTAACACTAGGTATCAATAGGCTACTACTACTACTACTACTACTAATCTGCAGTAGTGACCCCCTGGGTTGGGGTGGGGAGAGTGGGTATTGACCAGTTTGCACTTTCTTCCTTTGGGACAGGCAGAACATGATGTTAAGACAGGAGTTTGTAACGTGCCCTGGTCCCCTCGTTTGCGAGACCTCACCCCGTGCGATTTCTCAAGGGCAAGGTTTCGTAACTCAACCAGCACACATTCAAAACCTGGAAGGGTGAATTCAAGCAGCTTTTGGAGAAATTATGATCAAAATGAGGCAGGAAATGGTCTTGGAGTATCACGAAAGGATGCTCCATACACTGCTTGAAATTGATGGAAATCACGTTGAAATTCATAACGAATTTTGTACACTTCTAAATTCAATAAAAACTTTACAACAAAAACTTGAAATATGTACCTATATCCTGTAAATATTTTGTTCCATTTCATTTCTTAACACTTACAGGGTTCAAAACTGGGAATAGATAAATGGCCACCTTGTTTCATATCAATTGGCTGAGGTGACTTAGTTTTAAATATGACGCGCAGAGATGGTTAATAGGGTGTTAGTGAAGGAATAAAGATCAACAAAAGACAGATGTGAGAATAAAGTAAAAATAAGTAAAACAAACGAAGTGGAAACTTTCGGATGAACCAAAAAAATTAATGACGGGATCAGCAAGGAACTGGTAAGAAATACAAGGAACTCGATGCAGGAGAAGGCCCATCAAATCTGCAGAATCATATCAACATGTTAGTACTTCCCCATCCCTACTACTTACATACCTATCCAACTCGATTTTAATACAATCCACGACTAGTCACTACCCTTGCAGGGAGAACAGTCCTTGCAATAACCACTAACGGCATCAGCCCACGGGTCCTAAAATCCTGCTCTGTAGCTCTTTCACAACCTCTGTTCTTTTCACCCTCTTTTGCTCAAGGTCATCTGCCATCATCTTGGAAATCAGCCAACATCACCGCTTTACAGAAAAAAAATGTGCAAAAACAGATCCTTGCAACTACAGACCAATCAGCCTTCTCCCAATTATATCAGCAAAGTCATGGAATTCATCATTGCTTCGGATATCAAATCTTTCCTCTTCTCCAATGGCTTGATCTCTGATCATCAATTTGGCTTCAGACCTGGTCACTCTACTCTGGACATGCTGCTTCTGCTGTCTCAACAATGGATGGAGGTCCTCAATGACAAACAGGAAATTAGAGCCGTCTCCCTCGACATATCACGTGCCTTCGATACGGTCTGGCACCCCGCTCTGCTCACCAAACTCTCCTCCTTTGGTATCCATGGAAATCTCCACGCATGGCTGGCGGACTTCCTCTCCAGTCGCAGTCAACGAGTGGCCCTGAATGGGTTTCTCTCATCTCTTCTTCCTGCTCAGGCTGGAGTTCCCCAAGGCAGTGTTATGGGCCCTGTGCTTTTTCTGGTCTTCATCAATGATCTCTCCAACTCTCTTGAAAATCCTCTCTATCTCTTTGCTGATGACTCCACTATCTGCCGCTCCATTCCTCATCCCTCAGATCGGCAACTTGCAGCCTCCTCACTCTGCAGACCTGGACAAAATCAGACTGGTCAAACAAGTGGAACATGTCTTTCAATCCTGACAAATCTCACACTCTTACGATGTCTCTTCGAAAAGACAGACTGGAAAACCCTCCCATCTACTTTCTGAACAATCCTCTCCAAGAAGTTCTGTCACTCAACCTTTTGGGTCTCACTATCTGCTATGATCTTTCTTGGGAAAACCACATTTCCAAGCTGGCCTCCGAAGCCAGTCACCGACTGGGCATCCTCCGTCGTATGAAGTCCTTCCTTGGCACACCTGAGCTCCTCACCACATGCAAGGCTTTCATCCGCAGCTCAATGGAATACTGTTCTCCCCTCTGGGCCGGTGCTCCCGCCTCACACCTAGCTCGGCTTCACGCTGTTGAAACCAAAGTTTTTAGAATCATTGGAATCTCCCGCGATGAAGCCGATTCTGAGGGCCTGTCTCTCTCACCGTAGGCAGGTTGGTGGTCTTTGTCTTCTGCCGACTTCTCCGGCCTTGCTGCCCCTGCTCTCTCTGTGCTGTCCCCCAAATATTCCTGCAGGATGCACAAGAACTGCCAGAAAAAACAGACTCTGCTCACCTTCATTCTTTTATTACTCTTTTCTCCCGCCTTTGGAACAAACTCCCACACTCTCTTCAATCCCTCTCCTCCCTCCAGGTCTTTAAAACAGCTGTTCACCACCATCTCCTGTGTTCACTACCATCCCCCATCCAAAACCTTGATCTTTTCTAGCCCTGTTAATACACCCAAAATTCGCCTCTTTCAATCACCAACTTCTTTCCTGAAATTCCTAGTAGTGTTCATTTGCTTTATACCGTGTACCCCTCCCTCGTCCCTCCAGCCCTCCCCCTTCCACAGATCTACCGACGTCCCTGTTCTCTGCCGTTGTTGTGCTTGTGCTTCTCTTGTCCCCCTCTTGTCTCCCACTCCCTTCATTGTACGTTCTATGTGTCTGCGCATGTTTTCATGTTCAATGTGTTTGCTCTTACACGACATATACAAATAAGAAGAAGGAGGAGGAGAAGGAAAAAAAAAAAAAAAAAAAAAGCCTTTTTTTTACCATCCTAAACCTTTACCATCCTTTACCATCCTAAACCATCCTAAAAAAGCCTTTACCATCCTAAACAATGCTTCTTTGTTTTTAATTTTTTTTTTTTTTTTAACTCTTGAAAAGTGCCCCCTTGCTCTGTCGGTGTCAACTTTGCTGAAAATATATTCTGCACTTTTGTCTCTGCCCTTCATCATCTTAAACATCTGTATCATATCCCCTCACAATCGTCTTTTCTAATGTAAGGAGTCCCGTCTCTTCCAGCCGCTCCTCATAGCTCAGTCTAGATAGGCCTGAGATCAATATAGTTGCTCCATGCTGAATGCCCTCTGTGCCATCTATGTCCTACATCAGATGTGTTGACCAAAACTGCACACAATATTCCAGATGAAGCGTCCCCAAATTGCTATACAGTGTTATCACTCACTACCTCTTTCTATTTATAATTTATCCCCCTAAGAACGCAACCTAACACTATTAGCTCTACTTATAGGTACCTGGCACTGGGCTGTCCGTCTATGCCCCGCATGTATTACCACCCCCAGATCCTTCGATCTCCCGAGTCACATGCTTCAAGACTGCCCTTTGCATTATTGTTATTCTTACCTAACATTCGTTCACGTTAAGCTGCATCTGCCAATCTTTTTCCCATTCCAGTAAAGTATCCAGATTTTCCTGAATTGCCTCCTCCTCCTAATCATCCTAATCATCATCATCATCATCATCATCATCATCATCATCATCGCACTCAAGCTTCCCGTCATCTACAAATTTGGAAAACCCACACAACCACACTGTCCAAATCATAGATACAAATGATGAATAATGGTCCTCGAATTGATACCTGGGGTACACCACTACTTACATCCTCCCATTCACCGTCACCCTGTTTACCATCACCAAGCCGGTTTGCTACTCTAGCAGCCACTGCACCCACTCATCTTAATCAGCCTGACATGTGGTACCTTATCAAAAGCTTTATGAAAATCTAGATAAGCGACATCAACCCAATCAAAATTCTTCATAGAACTCCAATTTGTTAAACATGACCTCACAGTCATAAATTCATACTGACAATATTTAATTCGTTTGAAATTATTCAAATGGTTCCCGATCCATTCTCTCATTTATGATTCATTCCAAAACCTTCGTGACAACTGAAGTCCAACAAACAGGTCTGAAGTTTGCCTCATTAGCCTCAGGATCTTTTCTTCAATAACCGTTACGTTTGCTACTCTCCAATTCGCTGCTATCTGTCCTGAGTATGATAGAAGTCACCTCCCGCACACTATTGGATGCAGTCAATCTGACTACGGAGCTTGTAGTCGTGGAACAACAATCTCAAAAAAGCGTAGTCTTTGAGTTAGCTCCACACCAGAGTTTTCAAACCAATTTTCAAACATACCAAAATGAAACCGAGAACACATGCTCTTTCAGAAACTGAACCGTTTTGATCCGATTCGGCATTCTCGATCTACAGGGACGGATACAGGTGCGACGTGGCTCAGGGTTTTCCCGGCTCCGCAGGCCCGACCTGAAAAGTGGATTACAAGCCGACGGATCATCAAAACGAGTTGAAACCTTGTAAAGCAATGAGCAAAATAAATCGAACATGAAGTCAGACCTCGGGTCAAAGGTCAATCCAATAGGGATTTCTTTGGGTACAACAGACGTTCAACGCATTTTCCATAGTGCCAAGGATTAGCAGTTATTCCTGACCCCAGGTATTTTGTTGGATATTTATATAGCATCGCGAGACGTGAGTAATGAACGTAGAGCAGCAACGAAGGCTGGAAAGGGTGGAAATGCGAATGGTTCGGTGGATGTGCGGAGTATCGTTGAGAGAGGAAGACAAATGAAGAATTGCGAAAGATGATGGGAATAGAGCCTGTGATGGATGCTGTGAAGAGGAACAGATTGAGATGGTTTGGTCATGTGTTGAGGAAGGATGAAAGTGGCTGGTTGAGAAGAGTGATGGAAATGAATGTAGAAGGAAGTAGAGGATGGGGAAGACCGAGAAAGACTTGGCAAAAGGTGGTGGAAGAAGAAATGCGGGCAAGGGGGTTAACAAGGAGAGATGCAGAAAATAGGGCAAAATGGAGAAGATTGTCATGGGGACCGCAGGGCTAACCCCCGCTCTAGCAGGGAAAATGGCCTTAAAATGCATGTTGTTGTTGTTGTTGTTGTTGTATAGCGAGAAATGTTTTAAAATCGAGTTAGATAGGTATTCTAAAGTATAGTATCTACAGAAGTACTACAATATGATACGATTGTGCAGACTTGATGGGCCAAATGGCCTTCTCCTGCATTGAAGTTCCTGGTATTTATTGTCAGTTCCTTGCTGATTGTCATTTTTTGTTCATACGAAAGTTTCCACTTGGTTTATCTTTTTTTTTATACTTAACTCACATCTGTCTTTTGTTGATCTTCTTATTCTTTCACCAACACCCTATAACCATCTCTGCTCGTCATAGTTAAAACTCAGTCAGCTCAGCCAATCTATATTACACAGGGGGGGGGCTATTTATCTATTCCTGGTTTTGAAACCCTGTAATTATATTGTGAAAAAAAAAAAAAAAAAATCGAACAAACTATTTACAAGATACAGGTACATATTTCAAGTTTTTGTGGTAAAGATTTTATTGAATTGATGATGCAACTTAGAGTGAAATGTAATAACTAAATATGCAATTAATTTAGTCAACAAACCCAGGTTTTAACTAGAACTCGAGGCAACATACCTCCACCAGATAGGCCAAATCTGCATCCAGACCTGAACCAAAATCGAATCAGCTTGTTCTTGTCACCTACCCAACTCATCCACCAAGTTGTCATAATCAGGCCACAATTTTAAAATATCCTGCTCACAAACGGACAAACAGGTGCGAAAACAACCTCCGTCCACCTTGGGTGGCAGAGGTAATTTTTGCCCTTTGCACAGGTTATCCGAGATCCTTTGCAAATGATAGGTTTATGACATTGTTGACACTTGAGGTTGAAGATCTTCATAATCATCAAGCTTTTGTCCATCATTAAAATGAAATAAAACCACTTTAAGCAACATTATTGTGGACAGAACAGTCCTTCCTTCACCAATTGCTACAGTATTTCCCCACAGTGGGAATTTTTGCAATGGATGCATTTTGGGAATGCTACTCGTCTGGGAAGTATGGAATCGTTTCTCCAGCAATGACAGCACAATGTCTTAATGGCTTTTGGCTGTCAACCAAAACTTGTGGCCTACCACACGTTTATTATCAACTGATCATGGTTGCAGTGCTTTCTCTGAAACAATGAACCGAAGTAACAGGCTGGTTTTCGCTGTGCCCCTTATTGCGCTGCCACTTGCAATTTCTTCCCATACCAACTCACCTGGGATTTGTAATATGGCCGATATGGTATTCTTGCACTGATACTCGAGGCAACATTTCCCATTCTCCTAACTTACCCCCACCTTCAGAGATAGTTTTGAACGATTGTTACTCCCACTTCCAAATTATGCACCATTGATGGTTTCATGGCCCAACACTCCCATCCTGAGAACCTTCCACAACACTCCCACCATCCTATTCTTTCCTATGAGTATTCAGTCTTTGTCTGATTTATTTATGCTGTTTTTTGTTTTTGTTTTCTCCTCCTGTTTCTATGCTTTTTATTTGAAAGCTTACATTGTGTCTTTACAATTTCACAGGAAACAAATTCATTGTGTCACTAGTGGTACAGGAATATGTATGAACATGCCACTCACCTCTCAGCTGTAGGTGCATCCACTTACCTGCCAGCAGGTTCTATCTTTTAAAATGGCTGAAGATATGCCAATTAGAGTAATGCTATGAATGTATAAACAGCACAGCCAAGATGGTTGTTGACAAAGATGGCAGAAAATAAACAAAATGGTAATACACAGACCTTCATGGGTCATCGTTGTTTTGGCTGAGATGGAAATGGCCAAAAATGAAAACACTGGAGAAGTGAACAAAGCAATGGATAAGAGTTGGGATGTGTAAGGTAGCATACGGCAATTATTTTATTACCTGTCTCCTGTGTGTTTTCACCTGTGTCTGTTTGTCTGTCTGGCTGTGAACAGGATATCTCAAAAAGGCATGGACAGATTCGGACAAAACTTGGTGGAGAAGTTGTGTGTGTGTGACAAGGAAGAATCGATTCAATTTTGCTGAAGATTCGAATCCGGATCAGAACCTTTTTTAAAGTGATTCTTCACCATTGAGAGAGGGCTAAAACTGATATGAATGATCGTTTTAAGGCAATTTTCCCCGCTAGAGCAGGGGTTAGCCTTGCGGGCCCCATGACAATCATGGTTCCCTGTTTGAGGCAATGTTTTTATGGCCGGATGCCCTTCCTGACGCCAACACTTGGTCGCCTCTTACGATGCGCAGGGATACGGTGTACCTATTCTAAACTGGGGTACACACCGGGATCATTCATCCCAGCAAGCTGGTACTCAATTTGCCGAGCTCGGAAGGATGACAGGCTGAGTCAACCCCCCTGGCATTAATTCAGCGATCGACCGGGATTCAAACCCAGGATCCTAAGATCCCAAGCCGGCACCCTAACCGCAAAGCCAACACCAGGCTAAAACTGATATATAGCACGATATTCAAAAGGTTAGACTGATTTGGATGAAATTTGGTGGACAGGTTGGGTGTGTGACAAGGAGAAATCGATTCGATTTTGGTGAAGATCTGAATACGGATATGAGAATTATTTAATTTTTTCATTGATTCTTCACCATTGAGAAAATTGGGTGAAAAGCGATTTATAACATGATACTTAAAAAGTTATGAATGAGTTATGACAAAACTTGGTGGATAAGTTGGTTAGGTGACAAGAACAAGCCCATTCGATTTTGGTTCAGGTCTAGATGCAGATCCGGCCTATCATTGGGAAACAAAACAAACTATTCAGGCTGCCGGAGGTATGTGCTCTGGAGTGCCGTTTTAGTACATTCGTATGTTACATTTTGTCTGAAAACATATTTGTATTTAATCTTTAATTTGTATATTTTTATAATACTGCATATTAACCCAGGCCACAAACTGTTGAATTAATTCCATTCAGGCCACTTTAAATAAAGCGACATTTACTGCCTGAACACAATACATCTAGATTCTAGAATCTAGATGTTCTCAAATTATATTTGAGTAGGGAATAGTTCAACAAGTAAGTCCTGGTACAATATGTAATTTATACCTATGTTCCCACATGTTGAACCTAAAAACAAATGTTGGCCACAATGTAAATACCTTTAGAAGGCCACCGTTTGGCCAGCTCACCACAAGCCATGGCGGCAAGATGGGCTGTAGAGCCCCTGGATGAGGTCATTCACATTAGAAGGGCCCACCCTGCAGAGTGTCTGTCACTCTCCCTCAACCCTCCCTAACCACATTGTATGAAACTAGTATTGTCTGCGCCAACAGCGGGTTAGGCCTTATTTTCATTGTATACAAGATTGCGAGTTCCTTCATCCCTTTTCTTGGTTTCTTTGACTGTTCATTACAGTTCTGTACCGTTTATTGATAGTCCTGTCCTTCCTTATTCACCATAATATTTGACTTGTAAATAAAACCCTTTTTCATTTGAAGAAGCATCTTCGTGTTTTGCTGCCTTCCCATGTGAACACCACCAGGTTCAGTGTTTAATTGGGCAATCCTTACGGATTGTAAATTTTGCAATTCTGACAGCAGTGTAGTCAATTTAAACCGTTTTATCCACTCTGATGTTGTACCACCAGCACAGATTGTCTGTGTTAATGAAATCAGATATGACAATACAATCCCATTCACTACCTCGAGGTGGAGGCAATCAAAGTAGTGCTCAGGGATTATTTGTTTTGGTTGGAAGAATGGGTAGGACCAGGTTCCAGGGGTGCACAACAAGCCTAGATTTGGGAAGAGGAAAGATCAACAACATATGGGTTGCTTGAAGAGTGCAGGTGACAACGTGAAGATAAGAACAAAGTAGGGGCAATACCTCTGGGCACTCACCTGGTAGAATAAACAGTATACTACACTGACTAAAGGTATTTTAAACCAATTTCAATGGTTGCTAGAAGACAGGGCAGCTTGTAGAATCATACCAACATAATCACAAGACTTTAAACAAACAAACCTCCCTCCCCCCATCCCCATATACCTCCTCAGACCCCAATTTTTCTAATGCCATGAAGAACATTGGTACATCACGGGTAATTAGGGTTGTGGTCAAGTTTCATTGAAATAGTGCATGTAGTTTCAGAGAAAAGAGCAAATACAGTCAGACCCCGCTATTCGCTGATGATAAAATGCAACCAGTTTCTATATTCGCGTGAAAGTGTACCGTGAATTTGCGGTTTTTCAGGGGCGCAAAAAAAAAATTCACGAGCCGTTAGCTTGACATATGGTATTGTCATGTTCACCGCCGGGATTAAGACCCCTGGGTGACGGATGACCAATCGAGCTTTAACTTCGAGGCGTTCAGTCAAAAACGGTGTTCTTTACACGCGAGGGAAAGGAGAATGACGAACTTACCTTCACGGGTCCCACCGGACGTCTTCGAACCTGCGATGATTAATTCAGGATTTAAAATTTACAAAAATACCGGCTTTATTAAAGAAATGCCGGTAACAAAATAACACAAGGCAAAACTAAGATTCCTAAATGGGACGTCCCCATACAGACTTGCATACAGACAAAGGGAACAATAAAAGTGAAAATAAATGTGTGTGGTTTTAGGTACTTAGCTTAGGAACCTTTTTCCATTGAAACAATGCCCCGCTGTTCACATATTTCGCTATTCGCGGATTTTCCAGGAACATATCCCCTGCGAATAGTGGAGTCCGGTTGTACCTACTTTGGGAGGGGGTGGGGGGTGGCAACACACCCTTACCCCCTCCCCATAGACCCTTTTAGGGCCCGATTTTCTTAATGCTGTGAACAAACCTTAGTCACAACATAAGTATAATTTGTGCCAAGTATGGTCACAACCCCATCAGCGGTTTCGGAGAAGTTGCAAGTGTTTACTATGAGGTGCCATCGCATAAGCTCCTCGGAACTTTGTTCCAGGTGAGCTAAAAAGGAGGAAAGACACTAGCCAAAATATTTAGAGGACGAAGGCTCCCAAATTGCTGACTGTACAAGAGAAGTAGACCCCCTGTGACCTAGTCACTACGAAAATATACCAGCAACCCTCAGTTTTCGATGCCACGACATGTATGGGTGCAAGATGGGATGTGGCAGCCAATATCAAAGATAACATGATCAAGCAATCCAATCTATTCTTTAACGTTATTCATTTAGAAACAAAATCTCAAAGCACTTTACAATGAAGGAAGAGGTAAGAAATAGTGAGGGTGTGCAAATTTAAAAGAAAGCAAGTTCCACATTTGAAGAATGATGGATCTCCAAAAGTATTCATCTTTCATGGTGCACACAACTACTAGGATATTGTCGTCATTAGACCGTAGCTTTCATGAAGAGGTGCAAGGTGTAATTACTAATTGCATCTGCCACTGAAGGTGGATGGAGGTCATGTTTTCACTGCTGTAAGTTTGTTTGTGTCTGTCTGAGCAGGATATCTCGAAGTTACACAGATTCCGATGGGATTCAGTGGACAGATTGGATGCGTGACAAGGTCAAGATTTTGGTGAAAATCTGGATCGAAGATTTAAAAAAAAATAAAAAAATCTTCCAAGTGATTCGTCACCATTGAGAGAGGGCCAAAATGATATTCAGTGTGTAATGGTTGTCCCCCCAAAAAAGTGTGCGCATGTGCGATAACTGTCTTTTCCAGAGACAACCAGTATTCAAAGAACTAGGGCATGCCCGTACTATATATATATATCTAAAATTATATCCCCCCCCTCTATTTACATGAAATGGTTTGGTCCAAAGCGAACGGCTTGCGAGTGGTGACAATCCCCCCCCTCTATTTACATGCAATGGTTTGGTCCAAAGCGAACGGCTTCCGGAGTTTGGTAAAGAAATCGCCATCGCGTGCACAAACGCGCAGGAAAGCGAATGAATCGCAAATTCGGTTTTATTAGTTTTAAAACATCGTTTAACGCCAACATAGTTTGCAAACGTGAAATAAATGAATACGCTCTCAAATGTGCCATCCGAGGCAGAGTGTGTCCGCCACGTTCGGCACACGCGATAGCTCGCTGCTCTCTGATTGGTTGAAGCGTTTTTTGGACATAGCTCGGTAGGTACTTGTCCGATTAATTACAAACCTTGAAAAGGCACATCCTCGGGTCCCCAGCAATATACCTGGCAAGTTTCAAGTATATCGGACCCGTGGTTGTCGAGAAACAGCGGTCACAGACACACAGACACACAGACAGACACACAGAGATTGCTGGAATTATAGATAGATGTAGGGATGGTTTGACACAACTTGTTTCCATCCTTTCTGGAGTAACATCACATCATTTTGCATAAAAAAAAGTTTTTACTTAAAAATATATATATTTAATAATAAAAATTTTTTTGTTTTTAGAAATACTAATTCCTAAATGTTGTATTACAGACTTTATAGACATATTTACATTGTAATGGTACTGCACATACTTTATATTATGGACAATACAACATTCCAAATAGTACGTTGGGGCAAATGTGTCTAGTGGCCCCGCCCCCATCAGGCTAATTGACAGTCGTAGTTCCTCCCACCCCTCTGTAGTCCTTGAGCCAACCGGCCATTTTTTGAAGTGAATGCTCCGGGGGGGGGAGTAATTCTCATTATGATTTTCCATTAGACCAATGTCTCAAGTGTCAGAAAAGGTGTGATGGACATCTGAGAACGGTAGCTTAGTGCCCGGATGGACGCCATCTTTGAAACCACCCAGCTCGAAAATGCCCATTTGGTGGGGTACATTGTTGCACGTGTATCTGGACTTCTATACTAGCTATCGATGTGCGGTTGACGACTAAATATACGTCCGATGTGTACCGTCTAAATAAAAAATAATATGAAGCATTTTGTTTTAGATTAATTATTATAAAAATCAATTATCGAAAAAAAATGATATATTTTTCAATATTTTATTATTAGACTTGTACTTTTTTTAGTGAAACAACACTGGTATGATTTTCCAAATTATGCATTGTGCTACACCGTTTATCTGTCTATAAAAATAACTCAAAAACTAAAACATATCATCCACCACGAGTGTACACAAAAAATATATGAAAAGGCATGCACTTTCCACAAACCGAAACTATGTCAGTTGGAATTTCCCGCCGATAATCAACCCACAGAACCCAGTGCCGAAAGTGACGTCAGTCTATTCTATATCTATATTCTATATCTCAGTCTGAGATTTGTTGCGGTGACCTGATTAATTTCTGAGGGGGGGGGGGGGGGTGGGTGGCTTAAGAACTAAAAGTGAACATGTTAGATGGCGCCACATACAACTCTATTATAGAGTTGTATTGTGGCGCCATCTAACATGTTCACTGACTTGGATGAGTATGTCTATGTAAGCTGGCGAGCTTTTCGGATATCGGAGTAATCTAACGTCAGTCTTTTTGTTCTTTCAGCTGAGATGGCCGGTGTCGAGGCGAAACGGGCGAAGATTGAACCTGAGTCCGGAACGTGCATCCTGTGCAGCAAGAAGTCGCCACTCTCTGAACTAAGCAAGGCAGCGGGCAACAGTTCTTGGAAGACATTGTGTGACGCAGCCGCAGTTAGAAACTTTTATCCAATTCTAAAGCTAGTCCAAGAAGGCGCAGTTGAACTTCCTAATATTCCAATATTATACCATAGGGCTTGTAGATCAGACTTCACTCACAAAAACCACCTAGCTACTTTGACCAATGCAGCTAGAAGTTCTTCAGTTGATACTGGCGATGCGGTGCGACGGCGATCATCACGGGAAGAGACAGGATCAACTTCAACGGTCTACGATGATAAATGCATTTTTTGCCAGCGTGCTTCAAAATTCATAAAAGGCAGTCGTACCCGTGAAACAGTTGTCTTGGCTGTTGAACTTCGAGCAGATAAGACAATAAGAGATGCTGCGACAGCTCGCAATGATGAGAGAGTTTTGGCATTGACTACACGAGATATGGTTGCAGCTGAGGCTCACTACCACTTCTCCTGCTATAGAAACTACACACGGCCCCAAAAACCTCAAGTAGAAACTGACATTGAAGATAATATCGAGAAAAAAGAAATGATACGATGTATATTCAATTTCATTCGCACTGACTTGTTCTTGAACCCGAGGATTGTTCCAATAGTTGATGTTGCAACAGATATCCTGTCTTCAGATACATTTTCAGTTGATGTTCGTGACTCCATCAAGAAGAATCTGCAGCGCACATTACAAAGAGAGTTTGGAGAATCGCTCATCTTCTTCAATGTGAAACACCGTGTATACTTGATGCCCGATAATCTGACAAAGCGAGAGATTGCTGCAGAGTGCGTAAACCTGAAAGCAGAAGTGAAAGCATTTGAACGAACGGACGGTGAAAGTAACATTGTGCGTGCAGCTACTTCACTGCGACACCAGATCAAAGATGCTCATTACAATGAACGTTGGCCGCCTCAGCCAGCAGAACTCACTTCAGATTACGTGAAGATACCAGATTCTCTTCGTGTATTTCTGCATACTTTGATTTGCGGGAGTGGGGGTAGCTCTGCGCGTGCCGACACACTGGTATGGTCGATGGCTCAAGATATCATCAATGCTGTACACCGGGGTACCATCAGAACATCGAAGCATGTCCTACTTCCGTGGGTCATGAAAACGCTCACCGGTAATACAGAGGTCATCAGAATATTGAATCGACTCGGGCACGGATGTTCGTACACAGTTCTGGAAGAAATCGAGACAGCGCTATGCATAGACAAATTAGCAAGTGTGGAGAAAGATACAGTACCACTTCCGTCACATGTGCACCCTTCGGTCCCGACTGTATTAGCATTCGATAACATCGACAGGCTAGAGGAATCGCTGAGTGGTGGCGGAACATCGCATCGCGTCAACGGTATCATCGTCCAACCGAAGTCGCAGTCGTGTTTGCCGCCCCAACCTCCATCGGCAGTATCCAAAGCAGATAAGAAGCGATCTATCCCGTCATCCAGCGATTTAGTTCCAATATACAGCGGTGGGAAACGAGAGGGCCCACCTGCAATCAAGCCTGCAGATCTTTCTGACACTCTTGCAGGTGCAACATCCCTTGCGCAGCGCCGAAATCACGTATGGATTATGACTCGCATGCTGGAACCATGCGACCAGACAATCAGTTCGTGGACTGGTTTCAACATCATGACTAGAGATCGTGTTCAGGTGACGGAAGATGTAGTTGGCTACCTGCCGACTATAAATGCGCCTGCCACAGATATGGCAACAGTGCAAGAAATCCTCAGAGAAGCTCTGAACATCATGTCATCACTTCAGCTTGAGCGTATACCGGTGGTGCTAGACCAGGCACTATTTGCTAAGGCGACCGAAATAGCATGGAAAGATGTCGATCGATATAGAAGAATCGTGCTCATGATGGGGAACTTCCATACCATCTGTAACTTCATGTCGAGCATTGGGAAAATGTTTGGAGATGCAGGCCTTCGGGATGTAGCTGTTGAGTCAGGAGTAATCGCTGAAGGTTCCATCAACAGGGTTCTGGAAGGCAAGCAATACAACCGTGCTGTGCGACTCCACAAGTTGATGTACGAGGCACTAATGCACATCATTTGGAAGGGCTTCCAGGTGTGGATAGAAAGCAATCATCCTGACAAGGAACCCCAGATTCGATGCACTGACCTCAAAATTCGCAGCATCAAGGAGGATGTTTGCCACGAGACTCTCGCTGCTGCTCTCGATGATGATTCATGTGTACAGAGCTTTGACATGTTCGCGAAATACCTACATTTTCTGCGAACCAAACATGGAGACCTGGCTCGCTTCTGGATGATGTATATTGATATGGTAGAGACCCTGCTGGGGTTGATTCGTGCGGATAGAGAAGGCGACTGGATGCTTCACTTGGCTTGTGTCAGAAGAGTGATCCCTTGGTGTTTCGCAATGAACAAGGTGAACTATGCTAGATATCTACCAGTGTACTATGCACAGATGACGCAACTCCACGAAACATGCCCCGAGTTGTACAGGCATTTCAATCAAGGCTACTTCTCCGTACAGCTTAGACCAGGGAATCCATTTGCCAGAATCGCTGTTGATCAGACAACAGAAGAAACAGTAAACAAAGATACGCAAACAGCTGGAGGAACACGAGGTTTTAGTCTTCGACAAGGGGCTGTGTCACGATACTATCTAACTGCAGAAAATCGGGCTACTGCACTGAGGCAACTACGAGAAACTATCCTTGTGAATGGCAGCGACATCTCACGCCAAGGACCCTGACTTGTCTACTTCTCGCATCAAACGTGATGAGTCTGGCGTCACAGCTATCTGTGATCTACTGGAAAATGACTGGACCAATCCATTCGCCGATGATCCGTCATGTCTTCTCAGTATATCTACCGGAGCGGCTGCGAGGGAGGACGTTTCTATTGACCTACTCAACACCCTGCAAAAGGGGGAAGCGGCGTATCAAAGCTTCCAGAAACGTCTTGAAGAGGGAACAGGCTTTCATGACACATTGAACAAGCTAAACTTGAAGACCTTTGTTAAGATCAAGCAGAAAGTTGTGAAGGGCACAAACAAGGAGATCGTCCTGAGAGCTGACAGACAACTGTTTGCCACCATGATACTCATCGCCAAGACAAGGAACCTCGACATGCAACTTGTCCTTTGTCACCCACTAGGGCCGTTACCATGGTCTTTGGCAAACGTTGATGGGTCAATGAAAAAAACGAACAAAGCTGCACTTGCGAAACACATGGAAGGTCTTGTGGAACCAGCCGAGAGCGTTGACAAGCGAAGTGCAACAATAATTGATGCGATGGCTCTCATACAAAAGATGCATGGCGAGAACGACACGTTCGAAGAACTATCTGACCGCATCCTTGCTGCAGCGCTTCACGCTGGTCAAGGCAGTGAGCGCATCGATGTTGTCTTTGACACATACACAGAAGAATCCATCAAAGCAGCTGAGCGTGTGAACCGCGGTTCAAATGAAGGCATCAGTTTCAGCAAGATCAGACCCGCACACAAAATCATGAACTGGCGGCGTCTCCTTGCTTGCAGCCAGACAAAGGAGAAACTGGTTGTGTTTCTGGCGGAGTCGTGGAAACATGAAACAAATCGCGAAAAGCTAGGCAACAGAACACTGTATGTCACCTGTGGTGAAAAATGTGTGGTACTGACCCGCGATAGGTGGAAGTTGGTGCAAGCACTCGAATGTAGCCACGAGGAAGCAGACACGTGTATGTTTCTCCACGCAAAGCACGCCGCTACCCACTACAAGACGATCATCTTAGTGGCAGATGACACCGACGTTCTGATCATCAGTCTTCATCTCAGCAGAACCATCGATAGTCAGCTCTTCATCAGACGAGGAACAAAGGTTCGAGTCAGAATGATCGACGTTGGAAAGTTGGCTGCGGTATTGGGGTCTGGAGTTTGCAGTGCATTGCCAGGGCTTCATGCATGGAGCGGGTGTGACACTGTGAGTGCTCTGGCTAGCCAAGGAAAGATAAAGGCTTTGAAGCTTGTGCAAGCGAATGAGCTGTATCTTCAAGCATTCACAGATCTGGGATCTTCGTGGAATGTACCAACAGACGTCTTCAATAGCATTCAGGCCTTCACGTGTCAGCTGTACGCCAAGAACACGAAGATCGTCGGTGTTAATTCGCTCCGTTATCACATGTTCTGTGCAAAGAAGGGCCAGATCGAATCTGGACAATTGCCGCCTTGTGAAGACTCCTTGATGCAGCATACACTTAGGGCCAACTATCAGGCGGCTATCTGGCGACGCAGCCTTGAAAACCTACCAGACGTCCAAACACCATCAGCAGGACATTGTTGGGAACTCGATGATGGCGGTTCGCTCACAATCCGATGGATGGCGGGTCTACCAGCTCCAGATGTCGTCTTGAATCTCATGCACATGCAGAAGGACGTGTCGACCGTCAGATTGCTCCTGCATACTGAATGGGTTGAAGTGCACTGTTGTGTGTAAGCTGCAGGGATGCTCCAACATGGTGCAGGATGATGCTATCGTGGCTCAGGATGCCAATGACTCTGATGGCGACTCTGATGATTAACTTTGTGTGCACTGTATATTGTATAGCATATGTTGTTCTCTATTATAATGCAGGCCAAATTGCCTGAAAATCTTTATAGACAGATAAACGGTTTAGCAAAATGTATAATTTGGAAGATCATACCGGTGTTATTTGACTAAAACATGACATGTTCAATGATACCTCCGCTTGCTTATTAGGAATATACATCGTATGGTGTTAAAATCAGCTCCATACGTCTTTCCAAACTCTAGTAATGAATAATTAATATAATTGGCGGCCATTTTGAAATCCAAGATGGCCACCAAAGTGCAGATTTCCTATGTAACAATTTCCGCCTGCTTATTAGATATCGTATTGAAGGAGCCGGGGCTCCCACGTCGATCGGAAGAATGGACGCGACAAAAAGCTAGAATTCATCTGAGTTGCTTTAATGAAATCAAACACTCAGGCACTCTGAAAAACCGTTTATCAGTCAGCAATATATATCTATTCCGCCAGGGGGTTTGCCCAGGCCCGGCGCCAGGGGGCGTGGCCCAGCGTCCTGGCTGCGGCCTGGCAAGTTGAGCGCGGGCCTGGGCGTCCTGGACGAGCCCGGCATGGTGATCGCTCCGCGTCCTTGATAGGTGCAAGGCGATTGTGAAAACTCAGCGGCAGCCGCTACAGTATGGTGTTAAAATCCTCTCCGTACGACATTCCTAACTTGCGTTATCGTCAGAATAGATAATGCCAGCGGCGGCCTAAGTCATTTTATGCCTCTTTACATTTATTTGTTGTAAACTCGTGGTGGATGATATGTTTTAGTTTTTGAGTTATTTTTATAGACAGATAAACGGTGTAGCACAATGCATAATTTGGAAAATCATACCAGTGTTGTTTCACTAAAAAAAGTACAAGTCTAATAATAAAATATTGAAAAATATATGATTTTTTTTCGATAATTGATTTTTATAATAATTAATCTAAAACAAAATGCTTCATATTATTTTTTATTTAGACGGTACACATCGGACGTATATTTAGTCGTCAACCGCACATCGATAGCTAGTATAGAAGTCCAGATACACGTGCAACAATGTACCCCACCAAATGGGCATTTTCGAGCTGGGTGGTTTCAAAGATGGCGTCCATCCGGGCACTAAGCTACCGTTCTCAGATGTCCATCACACCTTTTCTGACACTTGAGACATTGGTCGAATGGAAAATCATAATGAGAATTACTCCCCCCGCCGGAGCATTACTTTTGGTCTGGCTCAAGGACTACTGTTCCCTTCCTATTCCTTCACAAAGGAATACAGTTTTGTGTAATTTTCAGGGAACCCTTTCAAGCTATGAAAATTACGATAGAGGACGCTTCACCAAGTAAAACTGTTGGACGGTACCAGAATCATTGGTATTGAGAGAGGCAGCTCGGAAATACACGCGAAAATTACAACGTGAATGATGGGAGAGTGATAAAAGAACAGGGCCATATACGGTATTTTAAAAAAAATTAAATTAAATAAAAAAAAAAATGGAGAATTGCTTTGCAATACATGTCCCCTACCGATCCCAATGAATGTTCTTGTTTCAAGTAATAAGGGCATAACTATTAAAAATTGCTGAAATGCCCCGAAACACACTTGTTCCGTAACTTATCATAATAAGCCATGTACCAAGTTTCAGTTGAATACGTTCAAAGATATGAAAAAACGTGCAGACAACCACATGTGGGACGGACAGACAGCAAACCTTCAGTCCCCTCTGTGTAGGGGACTAATACAAAGTTGGACAGATTGGACAGACAAAGAAGGCTCATTGGAATGGCTAATTGTTCAGTTCAAGTGGGATTGAGAAAATAAATCATAATAAATTCCCAAGACCAGTGACACCACCAATGGCTTTAAGAAAATGGCACGACTTCGTCAATCAGACAAGTTTAGGTTCTGCAAGGGAGAAACAAAGCACAAACCAACTCCGATGAAGATGTAAAAAAAAAAAACAACAACTCATGTCAGAACAGCTGTACACCCAAAGGCACAACAAGGTATGTAGAGTAATCCACGGCACATCTGCAGAAATTTCAACATCGCAGTTCCACAAAACTCGTGGAAGATCATTGAAAACAAGGACATAATGCTATGACCTGATGTATGTATGAAAGTATGACCTGATGATCCCATCCAGCGTGAACATAGAAAACAAAGCATTGTGACCGGACATAGTGCTCAGATAGAAAAAGAAAGAGGGCATTAATTTTTTTTAAAGATTGAAAACAGGGAAAATAGTTAATTGAGGTGGCAGTACCCAGTGATTTTGGTCTAAATAATGCAGAAATCAAGAAAATGACCAAATACCAGGACCTCAAGAATAAAGTGAAAAAGTCCTGGAAGCTGAAGAGTGCCGACATTGTACCAGTGATAATTGGGATAACGGGAATGATAAACAAGAACCTTACATACATACATACATACATATATATATATATATATATATATATATATACATACACACACACATATATATTTACAAACACACACACACATATTTACAAACACACACATATTTACAAACACACACACACACACACACACACACACACACACACACACTTACAAACACACACACATATATTTACAAACACACACATATTTACAAACACACGCACACACAAACACACACACACACATACAAACACACACACACACATACATACAAACACATACATACAAACACACATATACAAACACAAACACACACACATATACACACACACATATACAAACACACACACACACACACATATACAAACACACACACACACACATATACAAACACACACACACACACATATACAAACACACACACACATATATACAAACACACACACACACATCTATCTATAATTCCAGTAATCTCTGTCTGTCTGTCTGTACGTCTGTACGTTTGTCTGTGACCGCTGTTTCTCGACAACCACGGGTCCGATATACTTTTAACTTGCCAGGTATATTGCTGGGGACCCGAGGATGTGCCTTTTCAAGGTTTCATATTAATCGGACAATTACTTACCGAGCTATGTCCAAAAAACGATTCAACCAATCAGAGAGCAGCGAACGATCGCGTGTGCCGAACGTGGCGGGCACACTCTGCCTCGGATGGCACATTTGAGAGCGTATTCATTTATTTCACGTTTGCAAACTATGTTGGCGTTAAACTATGTTTTACAACTAATAAAAACGAATTTGCGATTCATTCGCTTTCCTGCGCGTTTGTGCACGCGATGGCGATTTCTTTACCAAACTCCGGAAGCCGTTCGCTTTGGACCAAACCATTGCATGTAAATAGAGGGGGGGGATTGTCACCACTCGCAAGCCGTTCGCTTTGGACCAAACCATTTCATGTAAATAGAGGGGGGGGATATAATTTTAGATATAGATATAGTACGGGCATGCCCTAGTATATACAAACACACACACACACATATATACAAACACACACACACACATATATACAAACACACACATATATACAAACACACACACACACATATATACAAACACACACACACACATATATACAAACACACACACACACATATATACAAACACACACACACACATATATATACAAACACACACACACACATATATACAAACACACACACATACATACAAACACACACACATACATACAAACACACACACACAAATTTACAAACACACACACATACATACAAACACACACACACAAACACATATTTACAAACACACACACATATTTACAAACACACACATATATACAAACACACACACATATATACAAACACACACACATATATTTACAAACACACACACATATATACAAACACACACACATATATATACAAACACACACACATATATTATATACAAACACACACATATTTACAAACACACACACACACACATTTACAAACACACACATATTTACAAACACACACACACACACATTTACACACACACACACACACATTTACAAACACACACACACATATATTATATACAAACACACACATATTTACAAACACACACACATATTTACAAACACACACACATACTTACAAACACACACACATACTTACAAACACACACATATATTATATACAAACACACACACATATATTATATACAAACACACACACATATATTATATACAAACACACACACATATATACAAACACACACATACAAACACACATATTTACAAACACACACATACTTACAAACACACACACATATTATATACAAACACACATATTTACAAACACACACACATATATTATATACAAACACACACACATATATTATATACAAACACACACATATTTACAAACACACACACACACACACATATTTACAAACACACACACACATTTACAAACACACACACACATATTTACAAACACACACACACACATATTTACAAACACACACACACATATTTACAAACACACACACACATATTTACAAACACACACACATATTTACAAACACACACACACATATTTACAAACACACACACACATATTTACAAACACACACACACATATTTACAAACACACACACACATATTTACACACACACACACACATATTTACACACACACACACACATATTTACACACACACACACACACACACACACACACACACACACACACACACACACACACACACACACACACACACACACACACACACACACACACACACACACACACACACACACACACACACACACACATTACGTAGGAGAGTACCAATGGTACTACCATGTAAATTATTTATTTACAGCAACTATGGTTTATGTTTACAACGAACGCGGAGGCTGGCAGGGTTGAGGACGTCATGATCATGATACGCTGTGAATATTTTCGATCTTCCGATTGCCGCCGATGTCGGTGGATGGCAGAGCTGCAGCCTTACCGAGATGGTGACAGCAGTAAAACACCAGCAGAGCGAGCGCGAGCATGTCGGCGATAGGACAAGGCGTCTCCACCCGGCACCTCTGTGCTGATGAGAACGGTGTGATTCGCACTTCACCCGGGGCTTTCCTCCAGGAGCCGCGCACGTCCGCTTCCCGCTATTCCGTGCGTCGAGCCGACCGTTCAGCTGGCTGGATGATGTCATACGGAGTCCACCCGCTTTATTTAGTCCTGAGCGCTGATTGGTGTCACGTGATTACGCAACCCACGCCCCACGGGCTGCCCAGTGGGGTGGGGGTCGTTGAAGCTCAGCGGCCGCCATGTTGCACATCTCCAAACTCGAATGGAAGCTTCGCAGATCCCTTCAGGCTTGTGTCGTGTATTTTATGATTGCAATCTTTTCGCACATTTCCTTGTGTTATAAGCCAGGCTGTTATATTCACAATGCTTGTCTGAACATTGCGTCACTAAGCAGTTATTTTCAGCTTATTGCTCGTCTTACTATCCATGAGGCCCACACACGACATTCCTCAGGGAGTTCAAACCAAGTTGAGAAACGCTTCGACACGAACCGGTCCGGGACGGATCGCCATCTCTGTCACCTCTCCCCACTCCTCCACCACCCAGCGAAATGAAGTATTAAACATGAAATAGATGCATCGCCGGTCGCCAGAAAGCGGTATGTTCCATTACCAAGCAGCTTGCTATCGCTCGCCAAGCGGCTTCTTTTGTTGGAAATATGTTCGAGGTAATATCTTCCAAATTTCACCAACGTCCGTTTCCACATTCTTGAGTTTTATTAGGAAAACCCTTGAATTCACATTGGTGTCTGTCTGTCCGTTTGCCCAAAATGTGTTGGCGCTCATATCTCAAGGGCTATACATTGAAACTAGCTGAAACTTAGAATATACATCGTACAATACGTCTAATTATTAATGACTTTCGAAACAAATTCAGAATCTGCGCTCATTGAGGGGGTCTATGGGGGATGTCAGGTCAGGTATGGGGGCATGTGCTGGAGCAGCGCGTCGCCGCATCCACTTTCTAACGCTACTCCAGGGGCCTCCATCTGGCCATCCCACAGGCTGATGCCTGGCCCATCCCTATCTCCTTCAGATGCCGATCAACCTGCTGCAACCACGTGCCATGCAGTTGGCCTGTTGGCCTCCTCCACTCACGAGGATCCCTTGCTGAGAGTATCTGGTGAGCTGGATCAGCGTCTGGAAAACGAGCCACATGCCCATACAGGTGCAGCTGACGCTCACGGACCATACAGGTAACAAATATCATCTGAGTCTCTCTCAGCAACCGCTCGTTAGACACATAGTCCGACCAGTGATAGCCAAGGATTCTCCGAAGAGACTTGCTTCCGAAGGCATTAAGTCTCATTTTCTGGCCCTTGGTAAGGGTCCAAGGTCTCCCATCCGTAGAGCAGGACTGGAAGCACCAAGGACTTAAAGACTGACTTTCGTCCTCCTGCATAAGATACCAACCGTGCCACACTCCATGATCCAGTGAATCCATGACTCCCCAGGCCTGACCCAGACGTCTATCAACCTCTGGCTCACAACATGCAGAGACATGAATACGACTGCCAAGGTAAGTGAATCTCTTCGTGACCTCAACATCTTCGCCACAAACTGGCAAACTGGCATTGTCTGTAAAATCAAGGTCAGAGATCTTGGCACTCCCAAACGATGCACCGCAGTCTGGCCTCTCTGACATCCTCCCCAGAATCCAGTTCATACAGGTGCTGAAGAGTGTGGGAGCCAGTACACACCCCTGCCAAACTCCAGTAGCAACTGTAAATAAGTCAGAGATGGAGCCACCACACCTCACAGCACTCTCAGTACCAGAGTATAGTTCAGAGATCAGATTGATCAGTGTTGGTGGCACCCCACGAAGACCAAGAATCCTCCAGAGGGAATCCCGGTTCACCTAACCGAACGCCTTGCGAAGATCAACATAGGCTGCAAGCAGCCCCTGACAAAACTCTCGCTTGCATTCTGTGGGGACCCGAAGCGCAAGGATACGGTCAATCATTGACCTCTTTGGTGTAAAGCCTGACTGCTCGCTGGTGCTCGAGCAGATGGTGGCGAACCCTCTCAAGAATGATCCAAACAAAGACCTTTCCTGACACCGAGAGTAGTGACACCCCTTGATAGTTGTTGCAGTCCTGGTGATCACCCTTCCCTTTCCAGAGAGGGACAACAAGACCCCTCTTCCAGTCAGTTGGGATGATGCCTGTGCTCAAAACAGAGCACAGAACTGCATGCAACGACTCAAGTACAGCATTTCCACCAGCCTTGAGAAGCTCAGCAATCAGCATGGATGCAACAAATCCCAGGAGCTTTTCCCCCTTTCAACCAGTTCACCACTGCCTGTGTTTCCACAAGCGAAGGTGGTTCACAGTTAATTGGGGGGTTAGCATTTGGGATGGCAACACCGCTGACATCCAACTCAACAGCCGGTGGGTCAGCCTGGTACAGCTGCTCAAAGTAACCGACCCAGTGGGCCTTCACTTCAGACTCCTCTGTCAAGAAACCACCACCCTCTGCTCTAACTGCAGTACACCTAGGGACAGGTTTAGAGGAACACAATGCATGGATTCCTCTGTAAACAGGACGAGAATCACATGTCCACAAGAAATGCTCTACCCTTTCACAGATTCCTCGCACATAGGCCTCCTTGTCCACCATCAACGAATGTACAGTTTTACGCCTCAGCTCCCGGAACAGTTCAGCTCTGCCATCAAGCCTGGCCCTGCGACTCTGGTCGACGGTATCGAGCGTACCCTGACAGACAAAGGTCTTCTTCGCCTGATGGTGGGTTCCAAGACAGCAAGGATGGTGATCTTGAAGGCACTCCACAACTCCTCCAGATCCCTCAAAGCATCCAGATCCCCCCACCCCCCCAAACCCCACTCAACCTGCTCACAAACTCCTCAGCTACCCTCTCCTCCTTGAGCTTGACCACATCTGGGATGATAGCATTCTCTTGGATTTGAGCTGCAACTTCAGAGTTCCTACAACAAGCTTGTGGTCAGTGTTGAGGAACTGAGCACTCCGGTAGACCCTGCAGTTCTGGAGCATCCGCCATCGGCCATCAATGAGCACATGGTCAATCTCCTTTGCCACACCACCAGCATTGGAATACCAAGTGCAGCGATGAGGCTGTGGGCGCTGAAACCATGAGCCAACCATCCTAAGTCTATGACTTCTTGCAAAAGCCAAGGAACTTAGTGTTATTCTGGTTCACAGTCCCAGATCCATGGGGACCAACACATGCCTCATAACCATCCCTGTCAGTGCCAGTCAATGCATTGAAATCCCCCAAGACTAGAAGAGTATCTCTCCTGGGACACTGATCAACCACACTCAAGCGTGGCGTCGAATGCCTCCTTCACAGAGAGATCACTTTCCTTAGTTGGAGCATAGTGAAAGAAATGGGGTACCCAAGGCAGGTCCTAAGTTCACAGATGATGGTAATCCAATATACTTCAAGTGTTGGGGTGTCAGGCATATCGCAAGGAGATGTACACTGAGATGCAGGGAACAAGGGAAGTTCCCCAAAGAGTTCTGAACTGCAGGAAGACCCAACTGTCTCGGTTGCTATAAACCGAATAGTGATCGGACAGAACATAGGTCTAGGTACAGACCTGAGTCAGGACCGACTCCTGGAGAGGGCAGTGGGAAAATGCCCGGTGGTTGACATAAAATAAGAGGGGTCACAGCTTCTTGCTTACCGCCACACAGGTTGTGTCATGTTTTATGAAGGAAATGTTTGATATGTTTGAATTTAATGGACGGATGGTTTTGGATTTAGTGGTTGAGTACATGTTCTGGAATGTTCTGGGGGAGAATTCCGAAGGAGATCTTAGTGTTGGTTTGTGAGGAAATACCTCACGTGTTTGTAAGTAAATCAAAGTTTCCTCCAATACTAATTAGTGTTGTAAACTCATGGTTGGAAGTTAATGGTGAGCAAGATTGTAAAAGGTTGGGATTACATGATTGTAGGTGTACTGAAACGAGTCCAAAGATGGCTTCTTCAAGAAATGTTTTATTTCTTTAAATGGCTTTAATGTACCAAAAAGCACAGGACGATACATGTACCAAAGATGGTGGTCTTGACCCGAGGAATGCGTTCCCTTCCCTTGCTCTCGGGCCACCTCCGCTTTGGCCTTGCCTTTGCCACAGTTTTGTGCCGACGCACTCTATTTTGTGAAGTTCTGATGAAAGTTACAAAGTTTTATTTTGCCACTCTACATCAGAACGATTCCAGATTAAGTAAGCCCAAATGAAGTTGTGTGTCCGAGTTTACAGGGAAACATATGGAATACAAGGTTTGTTAATAACGTTTGTTTTTAAGCAATTTGTAATTTGTAAAGCGAAGTGTATTCGATGCCTTCAAGTTTAAAAATGAACAACAGAAGTAAATCAGTCAAGGCAGGTACTCTCCCCTCTCAAGTCAAGGTAGAAGCGTCACTCTCACACCTGCCCCCCCCCCCTACCCTCCCTCCATCTTCTCACCTGTGTGCGATTCTCTCCCCCTCTCTGCTGTGCAGTGTGTGTGATGAGCGGGGAAGAGTGGGGAAGGTTTGAGGTGTTGAAGTCACATTTTACATCATGTGGAATTACACATTGCAAACTATTTCCCATGTGCACGCACATGCATTCACATGTTATGTGAAGCAAATACATTGTGTAGATTACGTCATTTCTGGACCTGATGAGTTGCCAGTAACTATTTTGTAAAACTCTTGGTGCAGCATCTAACTCAATATGTCAAAATGTCATACACATCTTTGCCCATGGGTTTCCCACAGGTGCTCCACCAGTATATTATTTAATACCTCCACTTGAAGTTGTAGTCAGGGTTTTTTTTTTGTGCAAATTAGGTGGGTGGTCTTTCCGTCTTCTACCGACTCCTATCCGGCCTAGCGCCCCCAGCTCTGTCTGTGTTCTGTCGCCCAAATATTCCTGCAGGTCGCACAAGATCTGCCTGCAACCCTCTTCTGGTGAAATTGCCAAAATCAAGACTCTCTGCTCACCCTCACTCCTTCATTCCTCTTTTCTCCCGCCTCTGGAACAAACTCCCTCACTCTCTTAAATCCCACTCCACCCTCCAGGTCTATAAAACAGCTGTTCACCACCATCTCTTATCTTCCCCCATCCAAAACCTTGATCTCTTCTACCCCGTTAATTCACCCCAGATCCACTTTTTTTTGAAATCCCGATTTCTTTCTTTCCTGGAACTTCTAGCAGTGTCCATGTGTTTTATACCTCTCCCTCTCCCCAAGCCCTCTCCCTCCCACAGATCTTCCATTGTCCCTGTTCTCTGCTGTTTTACTTGTTTGCTTCCCTCTCTCTCCCCATCTTGTCTCCCACTCCCTTTATTGTATGTTTTGTTTGTCCGATTGTTTTTTTTGTGATTCATGTTAGCTCCTACACGAGCCTCGATCTGTATACAAAAAATAATAATAATAATAATAATAAAATAAAAAATTGTTTACACGCTTGCCGATTGCCTCAATGGCCGAAGTTTGGACAATACATCACCCACGTTATGTTATGGACCTTGACAAGTTTATATCCTTTCGTTGATTCTCCCTTTTGTTCTTCATCTTTTAGCCAATTGTAAAAGTAGGGTACACACGCTCCTTTCCGAGTCTGACCTCTCTCTGTCTTTCTCTTTCTCTTTCTCTTTCTCTTTCTCTTTCTCTTTCTCTTTCTCTTTCTCTTTCTCTTTCTCTTTCTCTTTCTCTCTCTCTCTCTTTCTCTTTCTCTTTCTCTCTCTCTCTCTCTCTCTCTCTCTCTCTCTCTCTCTCTCTCTCTCTCTCTCTCTCTCACGTTTGGATCATTTCACGTGACAAAATGAGACATTTTAAAAGAAACAACCTTATCAAGACAACAATGAAAGTTGACATGAAAATTTCATAAAAGTGTACCAAGTGGATAAAGGGAAAGCAAAAGTGGAGAAGAACAGATTCCAGGGAAAGACAGACAGGTGAAATGGGCCTGATGAATAGCCAGCGATATTTACGGTAAATGTAAGTTGTGAAAGATGAGCTTTAAAGCACCCAAGAGCAGCTCCACAGATACCAAAACAGGAATCAAGATGGCCATGTAGTGTAGCATGGTCAACTGTGCAAAAGTAGCAAACTAGTCCAAAAGTATTACAATTATTGTAACTGTTCCTTGGTGCACTTTGTGCAAAATATCATTGGTGACCTTCAGAAGAACAGTGTCGATGCTATGTAACTGTTTGGAATCATCAAATATTTGGAATAACTGTTTGGAAGGTTACAAAAAGGAAAGGTTACAAAAGAGGATTTCTGATGTAATCATTTCAGAGGCTGCTTGACATTCTCGAATTTTGCAAATGAGTCATTTTAAACGACCCCACACTCAGTTGAGTGAATACCTCCTCCAGCCTGGCAGTTTACGTTTTGTATCCACCGATAGGTCGAAACTGGATCCGCACCTGAACCAAAATGGGATGGTCTTGGTCTTGTCGCCTATCGAACTCATCCACCGAGTTTCCAACGAGATTAGCGCTCACGGCCGCCAGTGGCCTATGTTACACGTGCTGTGATTGGACAACATTTATTTAAAAGATCATCAGCATTTTGGGTGTTTTTTTACACATTTTGAAAATATGTGCAACGTTTGTGCTTGACGAGTTTCAGATATGAATTCTGTGATATTTTTACACAACATATTATAAATGCAGGTAGATATGCGAGGTGGGTCACAAAAGGAAATAAAACAGGGGCTCGGCCCACGGTATAAAAAAGGTATAATATTTTTGAGATGAGCAGATCCAAAAGCCAATGAGCTGGGTTTCTGGGATATTGCGTTGCAAGCACGTGGTAGGGAAACCATGATGAAGTTGAAGTAGATGTCGATTTTAAACGAGGTAGCCGCAACTTGAAGGTTGTGAATTTGTTGGCATCTCCAAACCTATGGAAGTAATGGCAAATAGGGAGATAGATTAATAATCAAAATGAATGGAAGTTGTTTGTCGCTCACACTTAATCCCAAAATTAGTTTGTTTGTCCGAACTTCATTAGCCCTTATACATTCTCTATTTGAAGAATTTTATCAATGCTCAATTTCTTCCATCATATTAATACATCAATTTAATATTTCACTTTGAAATGCTTTTCTGGCACTTCAATAATTAGTAGGTAAACAAATTAAGCTCATGGAAGACCAAAGGGGCAGAGGGAGAAATGATAACTATAGTTATAGTTGGGGCACATTTGAACCCAACAAGTAGATTCAGGAAAAGAGTGGAGAGGAGCAGTGGAGGAAACACTAATCTGCAAACTCGATGATATTCATAGAATACTTACCCTGCACAGTCGACTTGGTGTGAGCCAACTCTTCTGTTTTTGAAAAAAAAAAAATCTTTCATCCAATATGGCTGCCAGACCATGTGAGCGATGACATCATAAATATATATTCTCTAATATAATTGTTGCAGAGATCACGCTCAATAAATTTCAAACTGATCAGACTAAGCGTTATCCCTGTCGAATTATGACGTCAGAATTATGGCACCAATGACGTCATCGTTAACAACACCTATTCCCCAATATGGAGTTATTTACAATGAGCCACGTTTCAATTTTTTCCGTGCAGCGGTTTTGGAGATATAGAGGTGCAACATTTTTCGGTTTTTCCAAGATGGTGCCTGTACCACATGACCAATGACGTCATGATTATCATTAAAATATTCTAAATGAGGAAGCACTCCGATGGTGAAAATTTCGTGTCCATCAGACCAACAGTTGCTGAAAAAACCTTAATAATGATCGGATAAGTGGGAGGATAAGTGGGAGGATAAGTGGGAGGACGGTGGGAGGGATTTTCGAAGCTCCACACGGTCTCCACGTTTTTCGAAGTTAAGTCTGTTCACAATTGTATTTTGTCGAAACTGTATTTATCTTTCGGTGTGTGAAGTTATTGTGTGCAACTTTGGTTGTTTCTCGGTGTTTATCTTTCATAAATTGATCGTCTGTTTGCCGTGTCGCGAGCAAGGCCTTTGCCGCGTCGCGAACGATTTGAAATCGAAGTTAAGTGATTGTTCCCATTTGTATTTTCGTTAAAACTGTATTTATTTATGGTGTTGTACGTATATTGTGTCCCGACGAAGATTTTTCGGTGCAAATCTTTCATACCTGTATTGAAAATCGTGTTAATTTGTGTCGTGTCTTGAGGCCTTGTACAGTGTGCACTGTACAACCTTGAGGCTTTGTTTTTCTCTCAGCGGTCCGTCGTTTGTGATCCAATAACTTTCGTTCTCTGTATTCCCAGGCTTTTCACCCATAGCCTACTTCCTTGTGTAAATCTCAACTCAAAAAAAACAAAAAAAAAAAAAAAAAAAAACATTTCCTTCTCTGTTCTCATTCGTTTATTCATTCTTATTCGTTCGTTCGTTCTTCGACCACGTGTTTCTCCCCCATTTCCCCAGATAGTTTTCACTCATTAACCTTCAATGTTTACACTTTCCCCTCAAGTTATGTATTCCGTCATATTTTGAATCACCTTTTTCTTCTTCTTCTTTAAAAGGCTGCTTTTGACTTGCTCACCAAATCAATTCATCCCCAAAAAAATATAAATCTCCTATAGTGCCTTTTTTCTACATTCCCTAAACTCTCCTGCACTCCATCCTCCATCCAGCGTCCTTAAACGTATTTTTAACTCGAAGGTCACAAGAAACTCATTTTGCAATAAATGTTCGTTTCCCATAAATCGTACACTTTCAAAAATCCAATCTCACCCCTCCCCTCCAAATCTTCCCCATAACCCCTCCCCTCCAAATCTTCCCCATCACCCCTCCCCTCCAAATCTTCCCCATCACCCATCCCTTTCAAATCTCCCCCCTTGCCCCCTCCCTCCTAAACTACCCCCTCACCCCTCCCTGCCAAGACGCCCCCTCGCCCCTCCCCTCCTAGACTCCTGCCTCACCCCTCCCCTCCAAATCTCCCCCATATCCCATCCCTTTCAAATCCCTCCCCTTGTCCCTTCCCTCCCAAACTCCCCCCTCACCCCTCCCCTTCAAATCTCCCCACCCTCATTGCTTCTCAATTTCCCCCCTCTCACTCCCCCTCCTCAAAGCGTCCTCCCCGCTTCTTCCCCCTTCAAACTCTCACCTCCATCTCCCCCAACCTTCTGCCTCGCTCTTCCCCCTCCTCAAATAACACCTCATTGTGGCTCACCCAATCACCATCAAACCTTTTGTCCGCCCCATCCTTCCCTTTCTCCGAGCTATTCTGAAATCTCTGACACACCTTCAACAGCTCTCCCTACCTCTTCCACCTCTTCCACATCTTACCCTACCCCTCCTCCCCCCTGTTCTGTATCTGATGCTCCCCCTTCCTCTTCATTAACGGTATGGACCTCATACATCCGGGGCCTTCGTTCAAACTTAACTGATCTCTCCATACAGGTTGCTTCTGTCAAACCAGACGTGATCTGCTTAACAGAAACTTTCCTCCTTTATGATGTCTCTGATTCCATAGTATCTCTCCCGGGCTACTCCCTCCTCCGGTATGATAGACCTGAGCCTCGTCCTGGAGGCGGGGTTGCTATCTTTATCAAAAACTCTCTTCCTCACTCGCCCTGCACTGCACTCTCTCCACCTCACCCCCAGGAATACCTCTGGCTACGGCTTCCCCTTCGCTCCCACCTCTTGTTCATATGTGTGTTGTACCGTCCACCAAACAGTGATGACTCCATCTACATCTCGCTGTCTGATGATATGGACCAACTTCTATCTACTCATCCCAACTCTCTCTTCCTCATATGTGGTGATTTCAACTGTCATCATGCCAGTTGGCTGGGTGTGGGTACCTCTCTCACCAGCCATGGCTCCTCAGCAAAGGACTTCTGCGACTCACTGGGACTGACACAATCTGTCAATTTCCCGACCCGGATCTCAGTCAACGGAACATCTTCTCTTCTGGACTTGGTTATGACTAACTTCCCTGAAAATGTCTGCTGCTCTTCTTCTGCTCCGATCGGATCATCTGATCATGTCCTTGTTAAAGTGGACATCTCTCTGACCATCCTCAGGGAGCCTGCTCAGCGTCGACGAGTCTGGCATTTCACTCAGGCCAACTGGCACGGTCTTCAAGCAGCCATCAATCATCTGGACTGGTCTCCCATCTCTACCACCTCTGACATCAACTCATCCTGGGAATTCTTCCAAAGTAAATTGCTCTCTCTCATGCACAGATTTATCCCATCTCGTCTTCAGTTGTCATACCCTTCCTCCCGTCCATGGTACACGGAATCTTGTGGTGAGGCTGTTGCCCAGAAACAACTTGCCTTCGTCTCCTGGAAAGCAAATCCAACAGAAGGAAATCTCATTTCCTTTCACAAAGCCCGAAACAAGTGTGTGTCCACCCTCAGGAAAGCCACGAAACAATATCTCTCCGTTCTCAAGACCGAACTCTCTTATCTGTCTCCCTCTTCCAAATCCTGGTGGCGTTTGGTCAAATCCGTTTCTGGTGTTTGTTCCCCCTCCATCCCCTCCCTTACCTCAAAAGGCTACACAGCTGACTCCGCACGTGAAAAAGCTGAATGCCTCAACTCTGTGTTTGCCTCTAAATCTTGTGTCCCAAACCCATCCCTCTCTGTACCCACCATACCCAGTCGTACCCTGCTGCTCCTGGACTCCGTGTCCTTTCCTCCTGACAAGGTGGAAAAGTTTCTGTCAACCCTCGACTCTGATTCTGCAACTGGACCCGACGGCATCAGCCCACGGGTCCTAAAATCCTGCTCTGCTGCTCTATCTCACCCTCTCTCTGTTCTCTTCACCCTCTCTTTTGCTCAAGGTCAACTGCCATCTGCTTGGAAATCAGCCAACATCACCGCTTTGCACAAAAAAGGTGCAAAAACAGATCCTAGCAACTACAGACCAATCAGCCTTCTCCCAATTATCAGCAAAGTCATGGAATCCATCATTGCTTTGGATATGAAATCTTTCCTATTCTCCAATGGCTTGATCTCTGATCATCAATTTGGTTTCAGACCAGGTCACTCTACTCTGGACATGCTGCTTCTGCTGTCTCAACAATGGATGGAGGTCCTCAATGCCAAACAGGAAATTAGAGCTGTCTCCCTCGACATATCACGTGCCTTCGACACGGTCTGGCACCCCGCTCTGCTCACCAAACTCTCCTCCTTTGGTATCCATGGAAATCTCCACGCATGGCTGGCGGACTTCCTCTCTAGTTGTCGTCAACGTGTGGCCCTGAATGGGTTTCTCTCATCTCCTCTTCCTGTTCAGGCTGGAGTTCCCCAAGGCAGTGTTCTGGGCCCCGTGCTTTTTCTGGTCTTCATCAATGATCTCTCTGACTCTCTCGAAAATCCTCTCTATCTCTTTGCTGATGACTCCACTCTCTGCCGCTCCATTCCTCTTCCCTCAGATCGGCAGTCTGCTGCCTCCTCACTCTCTGAAGACCTGGACAAAATCACAGACTGGTCAAACAAGTGGAACATGTCTTTCAATCCTGACAAATCTCACACTCTTACTATGTCTCTCCGAAAAGATCGACTGGACAACCCTCCCATCTACTTTCTCAACAATCCTCTCCAAGAAGTTCTGTCGCTCAAGATTTTGGGTCTCACTATCTGCCATGATCTTTCTTGGGAAAACCACATTTCCAAGCTGGCCTCCAAAGCCAGTCGCCGACTGGGCATCCTCCGTCGTGCGAAGTCCTTCCTCGGCACACCTGAGCTCCTCACCACATACAAGGCTTTCATCCGCAGCTCAATGGAATACTGTTCTCCCATATGGGCCGGTGCTCCTGCCTCACACCTAGCTCGGCTTCACGCTGTTGAAACCAAAGCTTTCAGAATTATTGGAATCTCCCGCAATGAAGCTATCTCTGAGGGCCTTTCACTCACTCACCGCAGGCAGGTAGGTGGCCTTTCTGTCTTCTACCGACTCCTCTCCGGCCTTGCACCCCCAGCTCTCTCTGTGCTCTGTCCCCCAAATATTCCTACAGGTCGCACAAGATCTGCCAGCAACCCTCTGATGGTTAAACTGCCGAAATCTCGGCTCTCTGCTCACCTCACTCTTTCATTCCTCTTTTCTCCCGCCTCTGGAACAAACTCCCTCACTCCCTTCAATCCCACTCCTCCCTCCAGGTCTTTAAAACAGCTGTTCACCACCATCTCTTATCTTCCCCCATCCAAAACCTTGATCTTTTCTACCCCCGCTAATTCACCCCAGATCCACCTTGTTTGAAATTCCAACTTCTTTCCTGGAAGTCCTGGCAGTGTCCATATGTTTTATACCTCTCCCACCGCCCCCTTCCCATGCCCCCCCCCCCCAAAGCCCTCGCCCTCTCAGATCTCTCGATGTCTCCATGTCTCTCGGTCCCTGCTCTCAAATGTTGTGTTTGTGTCCTTCCCCCTCTCTCCCCATCTTGTCTACCGCTCCCGATGTTATATGTTTTATGTGTCGGTTTGTCTTTCTGTGTGATTAATGTTCGCTCTTTCACGAGCCTCGATCTTGTATTTAAAAAAAATAAAAAAAAAAATAAAAAAAAAAGTGTTGTATTTGTCAAATGATGACGTCATAACGTAGGCACCGATTATATCATCATTAACATATCTTATTCCCCATGGGGAGTCGGTGACAATGAGTCAGGTCTCAATTTTTTCCATGGAGTGGTTCCAGAGATTATAGAGGTGCGAAGTTTTTCAAAGATGGCGCCTGTACCACGTGACCTATGACGTCATAATTATGAATATAAAAATTCTACAGGAGCAAGCTTTGGTGAAACTTTCATGTCAATCGGACCAACGGTTGCCGAGAAAATGAATTTTTAAAATGCAGACAGGCACATGGCACAAGGCATACAAACGTACCCGAATGCTTAACCCCACTTTTCGCTTCGCGAGCGCAGGGTAATTACGTGGGTTGGGTTGGTGAAGGTAAAAAATAAACATTGTGGGGAAGAAACGGGGGTGACATATGGGAGGTGGTGCACCACTTGCTTAAAGTTCTGGAGGTTCAGCTGCAATTGAACGGTCAGTAAACTGTCGGTCAGGAATGTTTAGACTGGAGGAAAGGAAGTAAAAAAAACACAAAGGGACCACCAAACTGTTTATGCAGTGCTTTGGCATCATTGTTGATGTTTTCAGAGATGAGTAAATCACAGAATGGAAGGCATCAAACTCTGGATTCCATAGAATGAATGAACTACAATGGCACTCAGTAGAGCATACCTCCGCCAGGCTGAACAGTTTATGTTTTGTATCCCACAGTCCACTGATAGGCCGGATGTGAATCCAGACCTGAACCAAAATCTAATCGACTTGTTCTTGTCACCTACCCAACTCATCCGCCAAGTTTTGTCGTAATCCGTCCACGTTTTCAGACATCCTGCGATGTATCGTTTTTGACCCGATCACTTTTTGACCCGATTTTGGTGAAGAATCACTTAAAAATTAAAAAATTCTCGTATCCGAATCCATATTCGGATCTTCACCAAAAATGAATGGATTCTTTCTTATTGCACCCCCGCCCAATCCACCAAGCGTTTTGAGATATACTGTTCACAGACAGACAGACAAACAAACAACGATGAAAACATAACCTCAGTCCACCTTCAGTGACGAAGGTAGTTAAGAATGTTGGAGCATGTGGATTTTGAAATAATAAAATGAATATAATCAAATACCATAATTCAAGAAGACTATAATAATAATAATAATAATAATAATAATAATAATAATGATAATTATGGTTCACCACAATGGTGATGGTTCACCACCACGGGTGAAGAGAGTGAAGTTCTGTCCCACCACGGACGGGGCTCCCTCTAACCCTAACAACCCCCATCCAAAAAACCTTGATCTTTTCTGCCCCCCCCCCCCCCCCCCCATTATTCACCCCAGATCCACTTTTCTGAAATACCGACTTCTTTCCTGGAAGAAATATCGACTTTTTTTTGATCTCGCGAGATCTTTGTCGGCGAGGGCACTGTTTTTCGAAGCTGTACACGCTCTCCACGCTTTCGAAGTTAAGTAATTGTTCACAATTGTATTTTTGTCGAAACTGTATTTATCTATCGGTGTGTGTACCTATAAATGTGTCCCAAGGAAGATTCTCGGTGTTAATCTTTCATACCTGTATAAAAAATCGTGGGTTATTTCGTGCCGCGTTTTTTTACGGCCTAGTACCTGGTTTCCTACCTTGAGGCTTTGTTTCGCTCAGTGGTCGATTGTGGTCCATTTACTTTCGTTCTCTCAGTTTTTCCCAGTATTTTCACCCCATACTTCCTTGTTTAAAATCTCAACAACAACAAAAAAAATTCCTTCTTTGTTCTTATTCATTGTTCTTATTCGTTTATTCATTGTTCTTATTCGTTCGTTCTTCGACCATGTGTTTCACCCCCATTTCCCCAGATAGTTTTCTCTGTTAAACTTTAAAATGTTTAAACTTTCCCCTGAAGTACTGTATTCTGTCGTATATTATAACACCTTTTTCTTCTCCTTCTTTAAAAGGTTGCTTTCGACTTGCTCACCAAATCTATTCATTCCAAAAAAAAATTCCAACTCTTACAGTGCCTCTTGTGCCTCTTCCATACATTCCCTAAACTCAACTGCACTCCACCCCCTCTCCACCCCCCCCAACCCCCACACCTCCAGCGTCCTTAAACGTATTTTTAACTCGAAGGTCACAAGAAACTCATTTTGCAATAAATGTTCGTTTCCCATTAATCGTGCACTTTCTAAAATCCAATCTCACCCCTCCCCTCCAAATCCTCCCCATCACCCCTCCCTTTCAAATCTCCCCTCTTGCCCCTCCCCACCAAATCTTCCCCATCACCCCTCCCTTTCAAATCTCCCCCCTTGCCCCTCCCCTCCAAATCTTCCCCATCACCCATCCCTTTCAAATCTCCCCCCTTGCCCCTTCCCTCCTAAACTCCCCCCTCACCCCTCCCCTCCAAATCTCCCCCATCGCCCATCGCTTTCAAATCCACCCCCTTGCCCCTTCCCTCCTAAACTCCCCCCTAACCCCTCCCCTCATAAACTCCCCCCTCGCCCCTACCCTTCAAATCTCTACACCCTCATTTTTTCTCCATTTCCCTTCTCCCACCCCTCCTCAAAGCATCCTCCCCGCTTCTTCCCCCTTCCAACTCTCACCTCCATCTCCCCCAACCTTCTGCCTCGCTCTGCCTCCCCCCCCTTAAATATAACACCTCACTGTGCCTCACCCAATCACCATCAAACCTTTTGCCCGCCCCATCTTTCCCTTTCTCCTAGCTATTCTGATATCTCTGACACACCTCCAACAGCTCTCCCTACCTCTTCCTCCTCTTCCACATCTTACCCTAAGCCTCCTGTCCCCCTGTCCTGCACCCGATGCTCCCCCTTCCTCTTCATTCACGTTATGGACCTCAAACATCCGGGGACTTCGCTCAAACTTGACTGATCTCTCCATGCAGGTTGCTTCTGACAAACCAGACTTGATCTGCTTAACAGAAACTTTCCTCCTTCATGATGTCTCTGATTCCTTAATATCTCTCCCGGGTTACTCCCTCCTCCGTTATGATAGACCTGAGCCTCGTGCTGGAGGTGGGGTAGCCAACTTTATCAAAAACTCTCTTCCTCACTCGCCCTGCATTGCCCTCTCTCCACCTCACCCCCAGGAGTACCTCTGGCTATGGCTTCCTCTCCGCTCCCACCTTTTGTTCATATATGTTCTGTGACATCTTGGATATACTCTATGAGTGATTTTTCATCTGTATATTTATCTGTGAGCAGGATATCTCAAAAACTTGGCTATGGATTCGGATGACACTTGTTGGACAGGTTTGACAAGGAGAAGTATTGTGTGACAAGGCCGAAGTGATTCAATTTTCAAATTTCTAAAGTGATTCTTCACCATTGAGTGATAGGGCCAAAATGATATCCAGGACAGCATGATATCTCAAAATATTGCAGATGGGTCAGAAGAAAACTAGGCGGATGAGTTGGTTAGGTAGCAAGAACAAGCCAATTGGATTTTGGTCCAGGTCCGAATCCAGATCCGGCCTATCAGTTTGAAACAAAACGTAAACTGTTCAGTCTGGCGGAGGGATACGCTCTACCGAGTGCAATTCTAGTTACCCTCGCCAGAGGATAGGAAATTGCATTTGAGTCCGTTTGTCTGTTTGTTTGTTTGTCTGTCTGTCTGTGTGTCTGTGTTTGTCCGCACAGAATAAATATGATTTTCTCTGCAACCGTTGGTCCGATTGACAGGAAATTTTCAACATAGGTGCAACTCCACCTGTAGAATTTTTTAATGATAATTATGACATCATAGGTCACGTGGGTCGGCCGCCATCTTGGAAAAAACGGAAAACTTTGCACCTCTATATCTCCGAAAGCGCTGAATAGAAAAAATTGAGACATGGTTCATTGCAAAGAACTCTCCGTGCGGAATAAAATATGTTAATGATGACGTCATAGGTGCCTCCATTATGACGTCATAATTCGACAAGTACAAAACTTCATCCAATCAACATGAAATTTATTGAGCGTCATGTCGGCATAAACTGGTGGAGGAACAAAAATGAAGACGTCATCGGTCACGTGGTTCGGCCGCCATCTTGGAAAAATCGAAAACATCTGCACCTCTGTATCTCCGAAAGCGCTGCACAGAACAAATTGAGACATGGCTCATTGTGAAGAACTCTCCATGTGGAATAACATCTGTAAATGATGATGTCATATGTGCCTCCATTATTCTAGGGATAAATTGGTGGAGAAAAAATAATAATGATGACGTCATCGGTCATGTGGTTCGGTCGCCATATTTGTTTTAACACAAAAGCCTTAAAAACCACTGAAAATACATCCTGGTGAGGGTCTGCAATCTCTGATTGCTCTTTCTTGTTTCCTCCTGTTTTGTTTCACATTGATTTCCCAAAAAAATATTTGAGCATGCTAACTTACATTCATATGATGATATTCCATAACCACACTTTTCCACAAAGCAAAATATTAACTTTAAATTGCTTCATGTAACGTCATACCTGACGCTGACATGTCGGTTGTTGGCGTTGCAGGACAGGTTTGGTAAGGTCTTTGTCGGTATGACAGTTTTGAAGAGTTGGTTGGACAGGTTGGGCTGCTTGACTGAGCGGAACTTATATCAGCCATGGCGTCAGCGGATGCTGAGTAAGACATAATGGCTGTTAGAAGGGTAAAGGGAGGGTGAGCACCTGGAGTTCCCATGTTCATTTGCTAACGTGAAAACAAAAAGCAATGCCAAACAATATTGTTATGTCTGGGGGTAGAGCAAAATCTAGAGCTAGGTAGATCTGTATAGGTAGGTATTCGACTGTCGCGATAGCGAATCCACCTGTAATAAGTTCTTCATGTTTAGGCGTTTGTCGGGGTAAGATGTATAATTGTGGATCTACCAGGAGATTCGTGTGATAGTTAGATCGGGATTAAAAGATAACGCCCCTGTGAGTCTCACCTGGTCATCAAACCCTTGTCCATTATGGCACTGCAAACCACATAAACACTTAGTTAGGTCCCTAGCGCAACATTAAATAATTCCTCCCCCCTGACATAACTTTGGAAGAGAATAGATGGGAAATCTGGCTGGAACACCGCCACAATCGGCCACCACCATTTACACCTCCACAAGGCCTACCAATCTCGGATAGCACGTGCTATGAAGAAGAGGAAGGAGTAGAGAGAGCGGCAGTGACGCAGTGGGCATGCCCCTGTGCGAGCCGGGGGAGGCTCTGATAGGCTGAGGGGTGCGCCAATGTGACGTCATCGGCCAAGAGATATTAGCGAGGGTCGGACGCCATTTTCGGAAGTGCAGTTGAAATGAGACGAGAGCAGTAGAGTTGAGTTGAGTTGGCTGCCAGGCGAGTTGAGGGAGTTGAGTTCTGCAGTTGAGTGCAGTTCGGAGGTGCGCTGAACTAAGTTCAGTCCCGGTGTGAGTTGAGAGGAGAGCAGAGCCCTGACTTGAGTCAAGAGTTCGAGTGCAGTTCGGAAGAGTCTGGAGAAAGCGAACTCGGATTTGAACCATAGCGTGCAGTCGCACCTGCGCTCTCTCTCCCCCTTTTCGCCATTCGTCTTGGTTCTGGAGTTTGTGCTCTCGTTGGAGATCGACGACACGTGGTGCTTTTGGTGCGTGGTGCTCGGCCTTGTAGGACTTGGAGCGAGGGACCTCGTGGTGTGCGATCGGGCCGGAAGGAGCGGTGTTGGACAGCAGCCACAAAGACGACGAAAGACCAGATAAGCCCGCATCCGCGTACATTTTGAACGACGTGACGTGTACTTTTCATAATTCATCTCCCTCGTTTTGTGTTTGCTATCAGTCGTGTGGGGACGTCCCGATTTAGGATATTAGATTTACCGGCGCGTGCTTTTTCACTGTCTTGCTTTTATTTAATAAATCCTTGTATTATTTTCTGGATATATCTGAACGCAGTTTCCTGGATGTTTGATTTTCATAGCTAAGACTGCGGGGTTCTCGTCGTTTCCCTCCATCTTGCGCGCTTTGATTGGAATCCGCTATTGAGGTTTCACCTCGGGAGAGTAAAGCCTCGTAATCGGCCATCCGCAACTTTGATGTTAATCGGAGTTGCGTGACAATATCTAAAGCGGTGAAGATGTTACCATGCATGGAGAGATGAATTATTGAAGAGAAATCTAATGCGAAGAATAGTCAAGGATTTATTGAGGGACAGAAGGTATAGGACGAGTCAAATGAGAGTGGGGCCAAAGAGAAACAAGACAAGGTGAGGTCACTCTTGTTGAGTTACTCATGATTTCTGCTGTTACTCAGATATACTAATCCACATTTTGAATTTTGTGTCAGCATTTGATTTTTAGTGAGGTTTATTTTTTGTAGACAAAGTGACTCGAGGAGGAGCTAGAATATAGAACGGATCAGGACGAAGTGACATCATATAGTCACTTTTATTTGCATTGACATAATGGTCACTGGAAATAAAACTTGGATTTTAATCGGAATTTATTTTTGCATGTACAGGCGGAGCTCGTGGAGGAGCTGTAACTTAGAAAGGATCAGTACACAACATAACAAAATGAAGAGAAAAAGGAAAGGGGAAACACACCAAAACAATGGTGTTGAGGCTCAAAATAGAGAGAGACTTCGAAGATAATGGATGTGAGGAAGAATGAGGACCAGGGGAGGACACAGGGGGTGGACAAGATGGATACAGTTCAAGCAAACTTTCAGGAAGGAAAACAGGAACGAGAAAGAGGTGAGTTAACAGTGGTAGAAAATATCATGGTTTTGGATGGGGGATGACCTGAGATGGTGATGAACAGCTATATTGGAACCTCGGGAGTGAAGGGGGTAAAGACAAAGCACGGAAAGAGCGGAGGGTGCAAGACCAGAAAGAAGGCGGTAGACGACAGAGAGACCACCGATCTGTCTGCGATGGTGAAGTGATCGGTCCATAAATTTAGCTTCATTGCAGGAGATTCCAATGACCTTGAAGGCCTTGGATTCCACAGCATCATGCTGAGCAAGATGTATGGCAGGGAGTCAGCCAATAGCGGAGAGCAGTACTCCATCATGCTGCGGATGGGTGAAGGCCTTGCAAGTGGATTGGAGTTCAGGTGTGCCAAGGAAGATCTTTGTACGATAGAGGATGCCCATTTGGTGGCTGGCTTTGGATGCCAACCCTCCACGAACCCCCTGGAACAACCCCATGGAAACCCTGTTGTAAAGGATACCTGCTGTCATGGAATAATCCCGTTGGAAAGCTAGTAAATAATCGATTTATTTGAGTCAAAAATTTCAAAGCTTAAAAATGTCATGTCCATTTAGTCATAACAAGAATGACCCTCTGTGGTCACAACCTGCGACAAAATCCGGCGAGGGCTTATTGGGAAATGTGCATTTAAAGCACTCTTAAAAGATGGCAGTGCGATTGGGAAACACACATTTAATGCGCTATTAAAAGATGAACACTACATCTCTCACCCAAGAGATTTGCATGGTTGTTGTTGTTCTTGGGGGGGGGGGGGGGAGGGCGTTTTGAAATGTGCACCCATAGGTTGGACAGCTGTCGGATCCCACCCAAACTTTTCGCATGACTCCACTCACCATGGCCATGGCACCCTGACTAAATAATATGACCATCGTGGTTTTCTGGTGGCCTAACACATCTAGGCTGTAGGTGTAGGCCTTAGTTGATTATACACTGCCCAGGTTTATTGCATCAGATTTCCATTGACTTTGTTTGGGTCGGGTGTTACTCATAATGAGGTACCCAGAAAAATCGAATCATATGTTGACTAAAAATTATTAGTGAGGTTTAATCAAGCCCGTCAACACGCACAGTATGCGGCTCTCCAAAAAAAAATAGCATTACATAATTTTTGAACGGCCCCATATTGGAGTTAAACAATCCTTGCCCATGATGAATCCGCTCGTTCTGATATAACAGTGGCGGAGGCTGACATGGATGAGTGGTGTCGAGTTAATCTTTTAATAGTGTATTAAATGTGTGTTTCCTAATCACGCTGTTCATCTTTTAAGAATGGTTTAAATGTGTGCTTCCCAATCGGCCCATTACTGGATTTTGTCGCAGGTTGCGACCACAGTGCAGTCATTCTTGTTATTTAATACTTTAATACCGAATTGGGGCGTTCTCACGGAATATTGTGGAGGTAATCATGGCATCTTAACCTTTACAAACACTTACATTGCCGGTGTCACGTACACCTCAAAATGTCGAAACGGTGCATGATAACCATTTAAAAAATGATCTCATGAAATGGCAGTGTATTTGTCAATATTTAACACGAACAATAGTTCTCCTGAGCGGACCGCTATTGTCGATAAGGTAAACAGGTACCACGTGTCATGGTGTCCACATCATCACTTTACGTAGAATTTCCGTTTCTACCAATACACATTCCAAAAAATTGCTCAGTTGAGGTGAAATATCTACGAACCCGTCGGAGATGGGTACCTTGCTGGTTTATATTATTCTAGGACAGCAGGAACTCTTTAGCAATAAAGTGTGATGGACACGGAAGGAGCACACAAAATTATATATAGTAATACTTCTCGAAGCAACAGAAAAATATATAAAAGTACATGGAATGATAACACCACCAGCAACGTGTTATAAATGATCCTTTTTAGCGTGTTTCACTACATTTTACCACCTTATAGAGACTCAGATAGTTATGCAATATGTTTGTGAAGTGCATCGTGCTCTCGTCTGATTAAACCCGTCAGCAAAGCGAAGGTTAGAAATTGAGAGTTAGAAAACAGATAAAGGAGGTAGAAAAAATATAATGTTTAAATATCAGTACAGAAATAGTCACAGCTCATGAATATCATGAACCCAATAAGAGGATTAAGCACTTGCATGAAAGTAAGAATTCAGATAAAGATAAAATCTCAAACCAAGCGAAACATCAATTCAGGGAGAGACCTTCATGATAGGACATTACCATGGACCACTATAACTATCGGGGACGCCTCTTCGTGGTGGTTGTACCCTCCATGGTGTCGGGGGCCAAATCTTCCCCATTCTTCCCTGCTGCCCGGATTCATCATGGCAGCGCAGTCATGGTCAGAGAGCTGATTGGTCCCCATGGGCCGGCCCTTTCCCTCTTGTCTCTCTCTCTAACTCTGTCGTGGCCCTGACTTTGTGAAGGTGGGGGTACACCATCCTGGATGTGGGGGATCTCTGTGTCGCTCCTGGGAGATCTATTGGCTGTCTCCGTGCCGCGGGCTTGTTCGAGGGAACTGTCCGGGGCTATACAACAACAATAACAACCATGGTGGATCACAACTCAACAAGGACATTGTGAGTGAAAGATCTGTGTTGGTACACACTGAGGAAATAACCCTGGTAAAAGGAAGATGTTAAAAAAAACAAAGTGCAAGAAAGAAGTGGGGGGGGGGGGGGGGCGAATTGTAGAAGAAGAGTATGATGAGAGGATTTTAAAGGAAGAGGAGATGAGATGTAAAAGAGAATTAGACCAGTTGGGTGAAAGTGACTGACTGGTTGTCTGAAAGCGTCTTCGCCGTTGCCAGCAATTGTACACCATCCAGGCAGTAGTGATGCAAATGACGAAAGCAGCAATGACGCCGATCACGATTCCTGCCACGATGGTTCCACTGCAGAAAAGAAAAGAAAAAAGGTCCATGCGATTCATCAATTGCCACCCTTACCTGCAAGCAAGCATACCAGCACCCTCAGATTGAGCATCCCACCACTCTATATCCAAGACCATATAATCGAGCATACCGTACCCATCACCTGTTAGTCGAGCATACATAACTAGACGAGTTATACGCACTTGCCTCTAAGCCGTCTAACCTGGGTTCCAATCTCGGTTCACACATAAACTGCCACCCAGGTGCTTGCGTGCAGGGTCAGCCATCAATGTGTGTGCCATCCCTCAGATGGATGTTAAACTGGACATCCTGTCTGACAAAATTATTTGGTGGACGTTAAAGATCCCATGGTGTCCTTTGCGAGGAGTATGTGAGTTACCACTGTCACCCTGAACAAATTAAACATTCCTGCCTGAACTGCAGGTAGCAGGTGGTCTTGCCTTGGAGATTCTTTGACACCAGGTTACATTATAGGCCGTAATCTATTGCTTCCGCAAATGGCTAGAAAAACGTTTTTGCGCTACCCAAATGCAAACTACGTGGAAATAGTTCTTTCCCATACATTTTAATGCACCGATTTCAAAAAATTACTTCCACAAGCAATAATCCCTCACACAGAGGAGTTGTCGGATCGAGTATCATCTCCATCAGGGTCGTACTGGTCAGCCAAGTTTTGAAGTGGTATTTTTTTTTAATTCAATTTGTATATTTTATGTTATTTTCAAGTTTTCAAGGCCAACATCTCAAGTGATACCCAAATTCTTCAGGGTCTGGAGGTGAAGCTGAAAAATATGACCGTGGGTCCTGAAGTTCATTTTGATCAGGAGCAACAGTCACTCAAACCCCCCACAGACACCCTGAGACGCTCATATTTTAATGTCGTGAACAAACTTTTGTCTATCACGGGTGATGAAGGGCTTTTTTTGTACACCGCTCCTTTCCTATTCCATCTCTAGGTGCAGCATGACGTCATCGCCGGGCCCCAAAGGAGGCCCGGAGATGACACATGCTGAAAGGAAGTACTCAGTTTTCGCTCCGGTTTCTTGTTTTCTTTCTTTCTTGTTTTGTTTGTCCGGGCGATATCTCAGCCATCCTTTGAGTTAGGAAGCTGAAATTTCGGCACAATAGTGAGCAAGTACTTTGTCAAAAACAACGTTTTATATTTTTTGATTAATCAATTAATTGATTAATTATTTAATTATTATTGATATATTAAATACTTATTTCTTTTCTCATCTAGGCAATATCTCAGGCACCTTTTGAGCTAGGAAGCTGATATTTGAACATGACAATGACCAAGTGATTTGGATGTAAAGGGTATTTTTATTTTTTAATTAATCAATTAATCGATTAATTATTAAATTAGTCGATTTATTTTATTTTATTTTTTTAAGTTATAGATTCGGATGAAACGGTGGTGGTTTAGGTATTATATTCGCCAATTGATTAATAATAATTTAATTATTTTACCAAATATTGATGGGGTCAATACATCTTCAGTCGGCATCAGATATGCAGCTTGTGGCCAAGTTTCATCAAAATTGTGTGTTTGGTTCAAGTGAATACAAAATAAAAAACACAAAATAAAAAAGTAGATAACTACAGATGGTATTCATAGAATACTTACCCTGCGCAGTCAACTTGTTGCGAGCCAACTCTTCTGTTTTTGAACGGTTTTTTTCTTTGATCCAATATGGCTGCCAGACCACGTGAGCGATGACATCATAAATTTATATTCTCTAATATAATTGTTGCATAGATCACGATCAATAAATTTCAAACTGATCAGACTAAGCATTGTCCCTGTAAAATTATGACGTTATAATTACGACACAAATTACATCATCGACAGCAATGACGTCATCATTAACAACACTTATTCCCCATGTATAGTTCTTTACAATGAGCCACATTTCAATTTTTTTCCATGGAGCGGTTTCGGAGATATAGTGGTGTGAAGTGTTTCGATTTTTCCAAGATGGCGCTTTACCACGTGTCCAATGACGTCATAATTATCATAAAAACATTATACAGGAGGGGCCGCTCATATGCTGAAAAATTATTGTCCATCGGACGAACAGTTGCAGCGAAATATTTTTTTGAAATACTGATCAGATCAAGCGTTGTACTTGTCGAATTATGACGTCATAATGAAGGCTGTTACACTCGTGGGGTGGATTGTTTAATGATTGTACTCTCGTGGGGCTGGGCTGGCAATGACGAGAAGCTGTGATCGTTTGGGGTGTATCTTATGTGAAATTCCGGGCCGGCTGTGAAACCAGATTTGCTCTTTTCTTTCTTCCTTCCCTTTCGACTTCATTTTTATTCTTTTGTTGAAAAACAAACAAAGATTTTCCTTATCGACCTTCTCCCTCCCACTGGAGCTCTACATAATTGAATAGAGAAAGAATATTTGGGAAGAAAGAAAGAAGAGAAGAAGAGGAGGAAGAAGAGTGTGTCGGATCAGTGGAGAAAGGCAAAAACCGAACGCAGCACGTACGGTCCAAGTTTTGATGAGAAACTCGGCCTGTGTGAGCTTTTTGAGGATTTGATTAATCTCTATGAGGGCTGCCTGTTGGAGGGACAGTCGGTGCAGGAGAGATTTGGGTGGAGGAGAGTTTTCTCGGTGCACGTGGGATCGTGAGGAAAAGTGGAAGAGGGAGCCAGAAGCTTTTGCTCCTCATCAAGTTTCGTCTGAGCCGGCCGGAGGCAACGTGCGGCTTCATGGTCATGCAGGAACTGCTCTGGGCAAGTCGTTCGTGGAGTTTGAGGACACCCACTGAGAAAGAGAAGAGTGGAGGGGAGGCGCCACCCTTGGGACACGTGGCTGGGGCGAGGCAGCTAGGATGCCATCTGAAACAGGCCCGAATTCCCCTCCCCTTCTCCCCTCGTCCCCTCCCAGTTGTATTTTAGCGTTTATTTCCTTTATATCCTGGCGAATATTTATTTGTTATTTTGCTACCCTCTCCCTCCCCTTTGGGATTAGCTAGGGATAGCGGGTGGGTCGTTTAATTGTCTTGTCTGTTTTGTCTTGGCGCCTGTCTGTCCTTTAATTACTTGATCTTTGCCGCTGCATATCAGCGGGATTTCTTTTCCTTATGATTTATCTTTTCCTTGGTGTTGCACCCTGTGTTTTTTCTTGATTTTGAGTAAAGTATTTGCATTTATTCCCCTGTTTTGAATTTGCATTGCATTTCTGGATTGGCATACTGTGTGTTGAAGATTTGGGGGTGTAAAATTGCGCCAGCATTTGGATGGTAGCTTCGCTCGGTCACTTCTGAATGCTCATACGGCGCAACCCACCCACGGGGAACGTATTGGTCTCCCGAGCACATCGATTAGAATCTCCAGAGCAATAGGCAGTACCCCGAGCCCTTCAGACAAGGGCCAGGTCGTAACAAAGGCACCGATGACATAATCATCAACATATCTTATTCCCCATGGGGGAGTGTAAATGACAACATCGCATAATTATATTTGCCGTTCGTGGTTGTTAAATATAGCCTCATTATATGATATATTTTCATTTTCTTTGTACTGCAACTGGTAATGTTAAATTTAATCAACTGCTATCTCGATTGATTTCTGACGCATTTCCGGTCATCACATCACAACTCACAAGATTGTGTACATACATAATCAGTAAATAGTGCTGTATATTACCCCTGATTTGTATCGATATACTTTAGGTTGAACAATTTGTTACCACAATATGTGTTTGTCAAGCCCAGTGTCATGCATTAGAATAGTTTGTAATGTACGTGTGTGATTATTTAGACCATGTTCGAAAGTAGTCCGAACGGCTTTTATTCATTCGCCACACGTCTTTGAACGGGAGAACGGCCTATTAATCCAAGCACAGCAACTCGTCTTTCGAGCCCAGCATAAAGAGGCAACAAGGTATTCTTTCATTATAATTCAGTGAATAAATATGTCGGGCATCTATGGAACAAAGTATTTTGTGGTTTCAAGGGTTTTAATGTCAAGCTTCAGTATTATTTAATTTCGGTTCTCTCCTCAGCCCTCATGTTTCTGGGCCCAAGCCGTGTGCTTTTGAGTTCATGCATCATGCTATATGTCTCTGGCAATTGGAAAGTTGAACTATTGAGGTATATATCCGATAATGTGACATTGTTCTAACTATTTGTATTTTGTTTGCACCGTAATAGTTTATACGGTGCCAATAGGAGTTCGAAACTTCCTTACGGTGTGCAAGCGCCGTATTGTGAGAAGAATAAAGTTCAAGACACCCGTATTGAGATCTTTGCTCGTGATTATGCTGAGGCATCTACAGGGAGTATTTGACAATAAGCCTTGTTTCATCTTTTTCCATTTCGCGGTGCAACGTTTTTCCAAGATGGCGTCCGGATCACGTGACATATGATGTCATAATTATGAATTTAAAAAATTCTACAGGCGGAAGCGATCCTGTGGTAAAATTTGATGTCAATCTTGACTGTTGCCAAGAAAATGAATTTAAAAAATGCGGACACGCCACCGTCGCCACACGTACAGATGCAGCCGAATGCCTAACCCTGATTTTTGCTTCGCGAGCGCAGGGTAAATATACCAATGCCGGAGGAGAGAAAATCGGAAAACGTTTAGCAATCTGGGTGAAAGATTCCATCGAGATAAAGTGGAGACGTTAAGGAGGGAATTAAATTAATAAATGTAGATGATTAGTTATGGATCGAGATTAGAGATTGTAAAAACAGGATTATTTTATAGGGCGGTTACGTGAAGGAGGAAGGAAGGGTACGTGGAGTAAGAAAGGGTAGGTGAGGAAGGAAGGAAGGGTACATGGAGTAAGAAAGGGTACGTGGAGTAGGAAAGGGTACGTGAAGGAGGAAGGAAGGGTACGTGAAGGAGGAATGAAGGGTACATGGAGTAAGAAAGGGTACGTGAAGGAGGAAGGAAGGACTACGTGAAGGGGGAAGGAAGGACGTACGTGAAGGAGGAAGGAAGAACGTAGTGGCAGCGGAGATGGTGGATAATTTTAAATGGGATTTAGATATGTAACTGGATGCATTGGAGATGGAGGAGTGTGGGAATATTGGCTTGTGTGTGATCTGTACCCACACAAGCCAATATCCCCACACTCCTCTATCTCCAATATCCCCACACTCCTCTATCTCCAATATCCCCACACTCCTCTATCTCCAATATCCCCACACTCCTCTATCTCCAATATCCCCACACTCCTCTATCTCCAATATCCCCACACTCCTCTATCTCCAATATCCCCACACTCCTCTATCTCCAATATCCCCACACTCCTCTATCTCCAATATCCCCACACTCCTCTATCTCCAATATCCCCACACTCCTCTATCTCCAATATCCCCACACTCCTCTATCTCCAATGGTAGGTAACTTGCATGTGTATGGGTATGTATGTCATACACATACAGGTGTTGATGCATCGCAGGCATGATGGGCTGAATGGCCTCCTCCTGCGCCAAAGTTCCTTCCGTATCCTTGTGTGTGCATCTGCAACTCTTTCATCTTAGTCTCCACTCTGTACGTCTGTACAAATCTCTCCTCTTTCGTTCTTAAGGCCAAAGCATCTGCTCCATACAGAACAGTCCTATTACCCTCGCCAGAGAAGAGGGTATTGCATTTGAGTCTGTTTGTTTGTCCGCACAGAATAAATATGATTTTCTCTGCAACCGTTGGTCCGATTGACAGGAAATTTTCACCATAGGCACACCTGTATAATTGTTTAAAAATTATAATTATGACTTCATAGGCCACGTGGTTCGGCCGCCATCTTGGAAAAACGGGAAAAAATTGCACCTCCATATCTCCGAAAGTGCTGCCGAGAAAAAATTGAGACCGCGCATTGTAAAGAACTCTCCATGTGGAATAACATATGTTAATGATGATGTCATAGGTGCCTCTATTATGACGTCATAATTCGACAAGCACAAAACTTCATCCGATCAAGATGAAATTTCTTGAGCATCATCTAGGGATAAATTGGTGGAGAATCGGCCACGTGCTTCGGACGCCATATTTGTTTTACTACAAAAGCCTTAAAACCACTGCAAACACGTCCTGGCGAGGGTCTGCAATCTCTGATTGCCCTTTCTTGTTACCCTGCGCTCGCGAAGTGAAAAGCAGGGTTAAGCATTCAGGTGCGTATGTGTGCCATGTGCTGTATGTGTGCCGTGTGCCGTATGTGCGTGTCTGCATTAAAAAAAAAAAATTCTCGGCAACCGTTGGTCCGATTGACACTAAATTTTACCATAGAAGCGCCTCCGCCTGTAGCATTTTTTTAATTCATAATTATGACGTCATAGGTCACATGGTACGGACGCCATCTTGGAAAAACGTTACACCTCTATATCTCCCAAACCGTTCAATGGAAAAAATTGAAACGTGGCTCATTGTCAAGTACTCACCATGGGGAATAAGATATGTTGATGGTGATTCCATCGGTGCCTTAATTATGACGTCATAATTCGACAAGTACAACGCTTGATCTGATCAGTATGAATAAAACAAAAATTCCTCTGCAGCTGTTTGTCCGATGGACACTAAATTTTCAAAATATGTGCGGCTCCTGTATAATTTTAAAATTATAATTATAACGTCATAGGTCACGTGATACAGACGCCATCCTGGAAAAAAGCAAAAAAAGCTGCACCTCTATATCTCCGAAACTGCTCCATGGAAAAAATTGAAACGTGGCTCATTGTCAAGTACTCTCCTTGGGGAATAAAATATGTTAATGATGATGTCCTCGGTGCCTTCGTTATGACGTCATAATTCGACAAGAACAACACTTATCTGATCATTGTGAATTTTTTTTTCTCAGGAACTGTTGGTCTGATGGGCACGAAATTTTCACCATAGGAGCGCCTCCTCATGTAGAATATTTTAATGATAATCATGACGTCATAGGTCATGTGGTACAGGCGCCATCTTGGAAAAACCGAAAAATGTTGCACCTCCATATCTCCAAAACCGCTGCATGGAAAAAATTGAAACGGCTCATTGTAACGAACTCCATATGGGGAATAGGTGTTGTTAAAGATGACGTCATTGGTGCCATAATTATGACGTCATAATTCGACAGGGACAACGCTTAGTCTGATCAGTTTGAAAGTATTGAGCGTGATCTATGCAACAATTATATTAGAGAATATAAATTTATGATGTCATCGCTCACGTGGTCTGGCAGCCATATTGGATCAAAGAAAAAATAAAGGGTTCAAAAAGAGAAGAGTTGGCTCATAACAAGTTGACTGCACAGGGTAAGTATTCTATGAATACCATGTAGTTACCTCTGCAAACGAAAGTGGATCGAGGTTATGTTTTCACTCCTGTCTGCCTGACTTAAAAGGGATATCTCAAAACGTTAATGACAAATTCAGATGAAATTTGGTGCACAGGTCGTGTGTGTGATCAGGACAAATTGATTATCTTTTGGTGAAGATCCTGATCTGGACACTACAACTTAAAAAAAAAAACTATATGTGATTTTGAGAGAATGCGGCCACAAACGATGTATAGGACGATATTTCAAACAGAGGTGGACGGGTTATGACAAAACTTGGTGGATGAGTTGGGTCGGTGACAAGAAGAAGCCGATTAGATTTTGGTTCAGGTCCAGATCCAGATCTGGCCTATTGGTGGGATACAAAATGTAAACTGGTCAGTAGAGACACCAGAGAGGGGAGTAATTGCCCCTCTTGCCAGTAAGGGCATGGGCGGGCACAAAGTGCCTTATCACACGAACATTCGAAAAGATCTGACGACATTGCTGAAATAACAGAGTGTAAGAAGTTTCTAGAATGCATCGCATACTTTGAATCACAATCATTTTGTCTCCGCAAGTCTTTCGGAGCCTTCACGAGACAGACCTCAAAATTTCCTCAAAAGTATTCACCCATTCCAATTTGTCCTGTATTTAGTCAATTTTCACTGGGGTGATACACCGCATGTATCCTTTTTAGTTTGACTTGAGGCCTCAATATCGTGTTCAATTTACACATTGCTGCTTACTCCTCAGTCACATTTGCTCTACGGCTAGGATACGGCGGCCGTACCCCCCCTAAATTGACAGAAACGTGCGGCGGCCGCAGAGTTTCTGAGGTGGCCTCAGGGTGGCCCTAGGGTGTATGGCTATCTTTTACAGGCCGTAGGGGTCGCCGTGGAATTATAGCGCGGAGTTATAACTTTTTGCATTTCTAGGTCGGCCGTAGCAATTCGACAAGCCATAGCCATGACAACTGTAAGTGCTGTTATACATATGAAAAAGAACTGGTATATATACCCACTCGTTACCGTCCGTCTGGCCGCACGTTCGCCTTAGGGCCCCCCTGCGGTCGCCTTGCGGGCACCTTGAGGCTACCTTGCGTCTGCCTTGAAAATTCTATGGCTGCCGCAGGGACGCCCTAAGGTCACCGTGCGACATCAAATCAAAGACCGTACGGCACCGCCACGTTTTCGGTCTCCACAATTTCTAAATACCCCGTGCGGCTACCCGAAAAATAAAAGCATATGTGACTGCTACATTGTGTGACCTTGGAAATACTGCGGCCGCCCTATAATTGCTAGTGGCCGTAGATTTTTTAGACCCTAAGGCCGCGGAGCCAAATGTGACTGAAGCATTATCTCCAGATTACCCTAAATTAATAAAGGGAAGGATTTTTTTTTGCCTCTCAAATAAATTCTGCCCCTTTGCCCTTCCACCGCTCCCTCCGTCCCTGCTGTTCAGCCTAGAGGAGGTGTGCGCTCTATCTACCAAGTGCCGTTCTAGTTATTACTTTGTAGATCTTCTTCCTATTCAGCCTAACCAGAATCATTCGATTAAAAATCACCACGGACACACTCACGTTCACACTCAAATTCTCCGAATACTGCTGTATCGCATACACCAAAAACAGGTCATCACAAACCCACAAGTGTTACTTGTGAGCATCAAATGCTAATGTACTGTCCATCCCATTGCAGAGTACTGTACAGGAAGTGCTATAAAAGTTCAGCGATTTCAAATTGTGCAATAAAACCGATACACAATGGCCTACAAGTATCGATAGGCACCGAAGGATCTTTGATATCCACTAAAAAGGCCAGACAAATCGGTCTAATAATCCATCCAAAAGGATGGCAGTTTGGGATTCAAACCTGTATAGCCCAGCGGCTAAGTCGAAAAATATTTCACTTTGTGGAGAAATTATGAAACTTTGCAGACAGGTGGAGGACCCCAGTAGGAACATTTTTCGATTAGGACCCAACTCTGAAACGCCCCCTGGTGGCCGATAGAAATACGATTGCAGTGGCTAACCCCCCCCCCATGACAATTTGGGTGAACAGGTGATCAGTTAGCACCCCATATGATTTTACTTAGCACCCCATATTATTTCAGTGCTGCCATCTGTTTGCATTAGTTTAGGTTAAGACAGAAGATTTCCTTTTTTATGCAATAAAGTTCTTTGCAGACATCAAAGTTCGTTATCATTATTGTATTAACGCATGTTTTCTTTTACAGGTGGAAAACCATAAACCATGTCCAGGTCATTCAAGATCGTTCCTTTTCAAGTCAATCGGATGAAAATTGAGGATTTTAGAAATTTGGCCTATGTTGACCTTTTGGCCAATGTTGACCTCAAAAATAATTGGTGGTTGTATTCAGTGACCTGATATGTAAATGCTCTTCAAATTTCAAGTCAATCAGATGAAAATTGAGGATTTTAGAAATTTGACAAAGTTGTTGACCTTTGGCCTATGTTGACCTTTTAGCCTATGTTGACCTCAAAAATAATTGGTAGTTGTATTCAGTGACCTGATATGTAAATGCTCTTCAAATTTCAAGTCAATCAGATGAAAATTGAGGATTTTAGAAATTTGACAAAGTTGTTGACCTTTGGCCTATGTTGACCTTTTGGCCTATGTTGACCTCAAAAATAATTGGTGGTTGTATTCAGTGACGTGATATGTAAATGCTCTTCAAATTTCAAGTCAATCAGATGAAAATTGAGGATTTAAGAAATTTGACAAAGTTGTTGACCTTTGGCCTATGCTGAGTTGGGTCCTAATCGAAAAATGTTCCTACTGGGGTCCCCGACCTGTGTGTAAAGTTTCATAATTTCTCCACAAAGTGAAATATACTGCCATATTTTTCGACTTAGCCGCTGGGCTAGTAGGACTGCAGGTCAAAGTACCCAGGCAAAGTATGCTGTATATGAGCGATCCTGTTTGCCCCACTATGGTTCGAGTGTTGGTAGAATTGCTCAACACAATTGTTATTGAAATACACAAGCTTTAAATAATAAGAAAGTTTACCTTGGAATGTTTCCATTGCAGTCATTCTGAGCGGCGTCTGAGATCACGTCACTGTGCGACGAGCAGCAGTAACGCCAGACACAGTCTCCGCAACAAAACAGGCCTTGCACACAGTCAAACCCTCTGGATGGGTTTCCACTGATATCAAAGAAGGATTGACAGTTGTCTGCCCAAGCTGTGGAAAAAGAAAACAACATTGATCAGATGATTTCACAAATTGTTCGTTAATAGTTCAGGCTAAGGCCTACCAAAAATGCTTCAAATTTATTTATTTACGAGCCTACTTTTGTTGCAGTCCAAAAGCTCTTTCCTCACATGAACACCTCGCTGCAAAGTCATCAAGCCATGTGTCTTGTAAAGTACGAGTACTACGTCATTTCTGATGAAAAATAGAATTACAAATCCATTGAATTACAAATTGACAAATCCATTGTCAAACAAACCTTCCTATCTATCTATTTCCAGCAACTGGAACATGAGGTTCAGTGTCTTGATGTATTAGGCTGATAACCTGCAGCCATGACCTCTCCTGGGCTCACCTCCAGATCCAGCTACAGCCTGGGCATCCTCTGCCATTCCAAGGAATTCCTTCCTTTACCATTCCAAAAACGACCTCCAGCATCACAAGGTCTTTATCTTGAGCTCAATGAAGTCCTGCTCTCACATATTTGCTGGAGCTCTGCATCATCTCTGTCTCTATGGATTTTCAAGAACTCTCAACATTACTGGAATATTCTGCAATGAGTTATAAGCACTAGGTGTCTTGTTCTCACATCACAAACAAGTTGTTGACACCTCCGTTTTTTCACACACCTTTCTTCCCCTTTTCAAAAAGCAGATTTTTTTTTAGTTCCTCAAAAACTCTTAGACCTTTCTTTCTTTCTTTCTTTCTTTCTTTCTCCTCTATCTTTTTCTATCTTTCTTTCTCTCTCTTTCTTTCTTTCTCTTTCTCTTTCTTTCTTTTTCTTTTTCTTTTTCTCTTTCTTTTTCTCTTTCTCTTTCTCTTTCTCTCTCTCTCTCTCTCTCTCTCTCTCTCTCTCTCTCTCTCTCTCTCTCTCTCTCTCTCTCTCTCTCTCTCTCTCTCTCTCTCCACTTTTCTGTGAACTCCGCGTGCCTCACCACACGTCGTTTCAGAGGGGTAGGCATCTTTGACCATTTCGGTGTCTTTTGGGTCTTCATGGTGTTTTGGGTCTTCAGGGTCTTTTGGATCAGCTGGGCCTTTAAGGGTATTTTGGGTCTTTGAGGTGTTTTTGGGTCTTCAGGGTCTTCTGGGTCTTTGGTGTCTTCAGAGGCTTTTGGGTCTGCGGGGTCTTCAGGGGCTTTTTGGGTCTTCGGAGTGTTTTGGGTCTTCGGGGTGTTTTGGGTCTTCGGGGTGTTTTGGGTCTTCAGGGCGTTTTGGGTCTTCGGGGTGTTTTGGGTCTTCGGGGCGTTTTGGGTCTTCGGGGCGTTTTGGGTCTTCGGGGCGTTTTGGGTCTTCGGGGTGTTTTGGGTCTTCGGGGTGTTTTGGGTCTTCGGGGATCTTGGTGGTCTGAAGGGTCTTGGGGAATTGAAGGGTCGTCAAAGGTCTGAGAGGTCTCAGCAGTCTTAACGCAATTAAGAGGGTTAATTAAGAGGGTGGTAATTTTATTTGAAGAAGAAGAAGACGTTTTAGTTACATATAAACATACATACATACATACATAGTGAACCATATACGTTTGCTCTATTATAATAAAGGTATAATAAGATGCAGCCCTTTCAATTAAGGCCTGGCCTCGATGAGGACGACCTAGTCCATGACTGGAGCCTTCAACATAAAAAAAAAATTGCATTAAACAAATAAAATCTCCCAAATAACCTCACTCACCACCCTCCACTCTACTCTACTCCCCGCCCCACTCCTCCCCCCCTCTCCCCCCAGTTTAACTCCTCAACTCACCCAGTTCAACTACGCAACTCCTCAACCCCCCCCTCCCCCCCAGTTCAACTCCTCAACCCCCCCCCCCCCCCCCCCAGTTCAACACATCAACTCCCCAACTCCCCCAGTTCAACTCCTCAACTCTCACAGTTCAACTCCTCAACTCTCCCAGTTCAACTCCTCAACTCTTCAACTCCCCTAGTTCAACTCCTCAACTCCCCCAGTTCAACTCCCCAACTCCCCCAGTTCAACTCCTCAACTCCCCCAGTACAACTCCTCAACTCCCCCAGTTCAACTCCTCAACTCCCCCAGTACAACTCCTCACCTCCCCCAGCTCAACTCCTCACCTCCACCAGCTCAACTCCTCACCGCCCCCAGCTCAACTCCTCACCTCCCCCAGTTCAACTCCTCACCTCTCCCAGCTCAACTCCTCAACTTCCCCAGCTCAACTCCTCAACTTTCTCATTCTACCGCACGAGAACCAACTTTCTGATTCAACAATTCTCACCAACTCTACGTCCCGAGCTGCCGTGGACAGTCCGCGTCCCTCAGCTGCTGTTCCTCGCAACCCTGCCCTATTGTTTCTCCGCCGAGCCTCTCAACCCTTGCGCCATGCCCGCAGTTGTGAGCAGATTAAGGCGGTTGTGGCAGTTTTTATTGGAGCACACCATCGTGAGGCGTTATTTTTGCTGTCCTTCCCATTACACCCACTTACCCCCTATCTCGTCCCCTAACAATATGTATTTTACAATGGAAACTGATGCTTCCCCCCCCCCCTCCGCCCCCCCCCTCAAAGCATGTAGCTAATGTCGACAGTAGATGCTCAGAGTGCGCCTGATGGCATCTAATATCTTCCAGAGCCCTTAATAAGTGGGCCCAGGACCCCAGACGGTAATGGCTGTGTGCTCCCAGCATCATGTCACCATGCCCTTGATTTATGGTCCACTCCCCCCTTTCAATAAAATCCTGTATCCACCCCTGCAGATGTTGGTAAGTGGAGCCATGACCATTTATATTTGTTGACAAAGATTGGTTTTCTCCAAACTATTTTTGGAACCAGGTTGTAGAGATGGACTTTGTGAGTCGAAGCATAATCATCAGCTATTGTTGCTGCGGTGTGCAATTCCTCTACCTTCCGTTCAAATGTGTCCGAATATCACAATGCACACGCTCCTTAAACTCCTCCACTCATATCAATCAACTGCCTCAATCTGTCAAATTCGTTCACAATTTCCTTGGAAGTACAGTGCACCACCTACCAAACAAAGTCTCTTTTCCCGAGCAAATTCCACATGAGGTTCACCATCTTTCTTCCTGCAATGCCTGAACTTCTGCCCGACAGCCTCTGGAACCAATTCATATGCTTTAAGAAATGTTGTTTTTACCTCGTCATACTGTGCGCACAGATCAACAGGTAAAGCCTAGTACATATCTTGAGCTTTCCATGCAAAAACACTTTGTAATAACTCAGGCCAAGACTCCTTAGGCCATTGCAATGTTTGTGCCACTTTCTCAAAATAAAGGAAGTACTTATCTACTTCTCTCTCATTAATGGGTGGAACAAGTCTCACATTTCTGGAAATTTCACTATCTGCCATGATCTTTCTTGGGAAAACCACATTTCCAAGCTGGCCTTCAAAGCCAGTCGCCGACTGGGCATGCTCCGTCGTGCGAAGTCCTTCCTCGGCACACCTGAGCTCCTCACCACATACAAGGCTTTCATCCACAGCTCAATGGAATACTGCTCTCCCCTCTGGGCCGGTGCTCCTGCCTCACACCTAGCTCGGCTTCACGCTGTTGAAACCAAAGCGTTCAGAATCATTGGAATCTCCCGCGATGAAGATAACTCCAAGGGCCTTTCACTCACTCACCACAGGCAGGTTGGTGGTCTTTCTGTCTTCCACCGACTCCTCTCTGGCCTTGCTCCCCCGACTCTCTCTGTGCTCTGTCCCACAAATATTCCTACAGGTCGCACAAGATCTGCCAGCAACCCTCTGATGGTTAAACTGCCGAAATCTACGCTCTCTGCTCACCTTCACTCTTTCATTCCTCTTTTCTCCCGCCTCTGGAACAAACTCCCACACTCCCTTCAATCCCACTCCTCCCTCCAGGTCTTTAAAACAGCTGTTCACCACCATCTCTTATCTTTCCCCATCCAAAACCTTGATCTTTTCTACCCCCGCTAATTCACCCCAGATCCACCTTGTTTGAAATTCCAACTTCTTTCCTGGAAGTCCCGGCAGTGTCCATATGTTTTATACCTCTCCCACCCCTCCCCCCTTCCCTTGCCTCCCCCCCCCCCCAAAGCCCTCTCCCTCCCACAGATCTCTCGATGTCCCTGCTCTCAGATGTTGTGTTTGTGTTCCTCCCCCTCTCGCCCCATCTTGTCTACCGCTCCCCATGTTATATGTTTTATGTGTCGGTTTGTCTTTCTGTGTGATTAATGTTCGCTCTTTCACGAGCCTCGATCTTGTATACAAAAAAAAGAAGGAAAAAAAAGGTCACAAGACTTTGGACTGGTCGACGGAGATATGTGGTGGGACGTAGTCTTAATTCCCTTCTCTGTTTCAAATTCCCTTGGTTTAATCTCCACCTCTTTAATCTCCATTTCTTTAATCTTCGCCCATTCTTGCGCTTTTTATTTATTCCGTATCTCCAATTATTACCTCTGCCACCAAAGGTGGAGGGAGATTATGTTTTTTTTTAATGGAGTTAAGTCTTTGGAGTCAAGTCTGTCTCAGATCCTTGGTCAGAGTTAAAGTTGCACATCTGCAAAGCAAGACTGGAAACAACAAGGCCTTAAACTCTTAAAGACTCAGACTTTCATGCTCCTGCATAGGTAGCAAAAGCTCCACATCCCATGGTCCAGTGAATCCATGACTCTCCAGGCCCGACCCAGACGTCTATCGACCTCCAGCTCACAACATGCTGCGACATGAATATCATTGCCAAGGTAACTGAATCTCTATGTGACCATAAAATCCTCGGCACAGACAGGTACAATAGCAGCATCCAAGATGTCATTGAAAGCCTGGATCTAGTTCCTGACCCAGGAGACCCATAAACCCAGTGGCTCTGACTCATCATTCAGAACCTTGAGGGTCCCTGCAAGGATATCCAGAGTCTCCGCAAAGTTTACTGCAACATCTGTGAAAACAAGGTCACTCCCAAACGCACATCTTGACACTCCCAAACGATGCACCACAGCTCGATCTCTCCAACATCCTCCCCAGAATCAGGTCCATACAAGCACTGAAACGTTTGTGGGCCATTACACACCCCTGATGAACTCCAGTAACAACTGAAATAAGTCAGAGATGGAAGCACTTCACCTAACAACACTCTCAGTACCAGAGTATAGTTCAGAAATGAGATAATCAGATAATCCACAAAGACCTAGGCATCCCCACTGAATCGAATGCTTTGCTGAGATCAACATGGGCTGCAAGCAGACCCTGCTGAAACCCTCGTCTGCGTTCGGTGAGGACCCGAAGAGCAAGGATACTGTCAATCGTTGACCTCTTTGGTGTAAAGCCACACTTCTCTGGGCGCTGATGCCCAAGGAGATGATGGCGAACCCTATCAATAATTATGGAAGAGTACTGAGATGACGGAGGGTGAAAAGGCAATGAATGAACCGACATTGGAGGCAGTGGGGTCACATTTGGTCACAAGCAGGGGAATAAATGAACAGGAAAATAACAGAGGGAGGGAGAGGGAACACAATAACCCGCAAGAATATTGGTCGAGGTATATCAATTTATTTATGCAAGAATACGGCAGCTCTAAAAATGAACATTCGAGTTTTTAGAGATTTTGAGCAAGTGTTTGATCACAGAAAATCGCTGCAACCAACCGAGAAAGTTGACCACAATAAAGGAGTTAGTGATGATCGGGTGGAGCTCCAACCTCACCAAGGTGGTGACAGCAATACAGCACCATCGCTGCGAGCACCAGCATGTCGCCGAGTGGAGAAAATGTCTTCACCTGGAGGTTCTACGGAATTGCAGTGAGGATACTACAATTACATCAAGCAATGACTTCTCGATAAACCCCATTCTTCCCCTCCCTCATCTTATCAACATTCTTACAGTGACGTCTAACCAGATATAATCAACGTGCCAGCATTGGATGTTTTTTTTCTTTGTTTCACTCTTGTTGGCCTTTTCCTCACTCATGTCGTCCGTTGCTTGTTTTGTACTTCTCCACAAAAGACATTTCATCAAAGAAACCACGAAATTCCATCAAGCAAAGACTAAAGTCTTCTCATCTTCAGAACCACCCAAATTCTGCTCAATGTTTTATTAGTTGTATTTGGAGCTCCAACTCATATTTTGACTTGATGCCCTCACGGGATGTCGAATTTTAAACATTTTACGCAAACGGTTAAAGTTTATAATTTAAAAAATCTGGACTTACTAGTGGGTAAAGGTGACGTTTCGGCCTTAGTCACGGCAGATGTTGAAGTGAAGAAGGAGGTTGAGAATCGCCACGGGACCTCCACCCGTGGTGGGGCGAGTTGTTCTGTAGACCAATCCAGGCGTCATGTGACGGTCGCAGACGGCGAGGAAGAGATGGGTTGACATCACGGTTTGCTCGGCCAAATTGATGAGAGGCACGGACATCTATCTTCAGAGCACCCGGTTAAATCCGAGGACCCACAAGCAGTGTAGAATCGCTTTTGAAGGCCATTTTTCCCCGCAGAGCAGGGATTGGCCTTTTTCGGGCACCGTGGTCCCCTTTTTGAAGCAATGTTTTATGGCCGGATGCCCTTCCTGCCGCCAACCCTGTTAATCGCCTCTTGCGACACGCAGGGAATTACCAGTGAACTGGTACTGCCGACCTCGGAAGGATGACAGGATGAATCAACCCCCCTGGCGTTAATTCAGCGATCGACCGGGATTAGGATCCTATGATCCCAAGCCGCACCCTAACCGCTAAGCCAACACCAGGCTATGATCCACAAGCAGTGTCACGTGGCATATAGGCCTGGAAACTCTCTGGACCGTGGACTGAGCTGGCGGTTGCGCTCGCTTTGACATGACCATCGGGGCTCAAACTTTCTTTTCTTCCCTGTCTGCAGTTTTTGTTTTTCAACATTTCCATCTCAATATTTGGTTGAGAAATTATATTGCCCTTATTTTTCTGCCAATGCAGAGCAAGTCTAATCCTTAAAAGACAAGTTTTATATTGTGCGTAATCAATTAGGATGACCAATATCAGTGTTTTTGACTTTAGAAGGATTTTGCTTCAACATATATTGGCAACAGCATACATTCAACAAGGCAGTTGCAGGAGAAGTACATGGAGAAGAGGAAGAAGTTGTTTCTTGGGTTTGTTCATCTGGAGAAAGCATTCGATAGGGTTCCATGCAAAGTATTGATATGGGCATTGAGGAAGTTAGGAGTGGAGGAATGGTTGATCAGAGTCGTGATGGCAATGTACAAAAGAGCGTGCACAGCTGTAAGGAAGAAGGACGGGAACAGTGGTGAGTTTGAGGTGAAGGTGGGAGTGCATCAGGGGTCGGTACTAAGTCCACTACTATTTGTAGCTGTGATGGAGGTGCTGGCTCGGAACGTAAAGGAGGGTTTACCGTGGGAGTTGTTGTATGCAGATGATCTGGTGTTGATTGCAGAAAGTATGGATGCACTGAAGGAGAAGATGAACAAGTGGAAGGAATGTATGGAGACAAAAGGTCTGAAGGTGAATATCGGGAAAACGAAGGTGATGGCAAGTGGTAAAGCATGCGGTGAGGTGGAAAGAACTGGGAAGTGGCCGTGTGCTGTGTGCAGGAAGGGTGTCGGAGTGAATTCCATTCAATGTACAATGTGCGCTGAGTGGGTTCATCAAAAATGTAGTGGTTTGAGAGGGTCATTAACCAGTGTGGCAGCTACATTCAAGTGTAAGGTGTGCACAGACAGAGCTGCAGATGGAGGAAATGTTGAGTTGGATCTTGGAGACGGCGTGAAGCTGGAAGGTGTGAAAACATTTTGTTACCTCGGAGACATGCTGAATGGAGAAGGTGGATCAGACTCGGCAATGGTTGCTCGAGTGAGATGTGCATGGAAGAAGTTTCGGGAACTGAGTGGCGTGCTGATGAGGAGGGGAGTGTCGTTGAAGCTGAAGGGAAAGGTGTATGCTGCATGTGTGAGAAGTGTTATGATTCATGGGAGCGAGACATGGGTAATGAACGTAGAGCAGCAACGAAGGCTGGAAAGGGTGGAAATGCGAATGGTTCGGTGGATGTGTGGAGTATCGTTGAGAGAGAGGAAGACAAATGATGAATTCCGAAAGATGATGGGAATAGAGCCTGTGATGGATGCTGTGAAGAGGAACAGGTTGAGATGGTTTGGTCATGTGTTGAGGAAGGATGAAAGTGACTGGTTGAGAAGAGTGATGGAAATGAATGTAGAAGGACGAAAAGACCGACTGGACAACCCTCCCATCCACTTTCTGAATAATCCTCTCCAAGAAGTTCTGTCACTCAAGCTTTTGGGTCTCACTATCTGCCATGATCTTTCCTGGGAAAACCACATTTCAAATCTGGCCTCCAAAGCCAGTCGCCGACTGGGCATCCTCCATCGTGCGAAGTCCTTCCTTGGCACACCTGAGCTCCTCACCACATACAAGGCTTTCATCCGCAGCTCAATGGAATACTGCTCTCCCCTCTGGGCTGGTGCTCCTGCCTCACACCTAGCTCGTCTTCACGCTGTTGAAACCAAAGCATTCAGAATCATTGGAATCTACTGCGATGAAGCTAACTCCAAGGGCCTCTCACTCACTCACCGCAGGCAGGTTGGTGGTCTTTCCGTCTTCTACCGACTCCTCTCTGGCCTTGCCCCCCAGCTCTCTCTGGGCTCTGTCCCGCAAATATTCCTACAGGTCGCACAAGATCTGCCTGCAACCCTCTTATGGTTAAACTGCCAAAATCAAGACTCCCTGCTCACCTTCACTCCTTCATTCCTCTTTTCTCCCACCTCTGGAACAAACTCCCTCACTCTCTTCAACCCCACTCCACCCTCCAGGTCTTTAAAACAGCTGTTCACCACCATCTCTTATCTTGCCCCATCCAAAACCTTGATCTTTTCTACCCCCGCTAATTTCACCCCAAATCCACTTTTTTGAAATACCAACTTCTGTCCTGGAAGTCCTTGGTGTCCTTGTGTTTTATACTGCTCCCACCACCCCCCCCCCCTTCCCACGCCTCCTCCCCCCAAGCCCTCTCCCTCCCACTCAGCTCCCTGCTCTCAAATGTTGTGTGCTCTCAAGTGTTTGTGTGCTTCCCCTTCTCTCCCCATCTTGTCTTCCGCTCCCTCTTTTTATATATTTTGTTTGTCTGGTTGATTTGTTTGTGAAGTAAATGTCAGCTCTTTCACGAGCCTCGATTCAGTATACAAAAAAAAAAAAAGTAGAGGACGGGGAAGACCGAGAAAGACTTGGCTAAAGATGGTCGAAGAAGAAATGCGGGCAAGGGGATTAACAAGGAGAGATGCAAAAAATAGGGCAAAATGGAGAAGATTGTCATGGAGACCGCAAGGCTAACCCCCGCTCTTGCAGGGAAAATGGCCTTAAAATGCCTGTTGTTGTGTTGTGTGTTGAAATGGCTGAAAAGAGTAAACAACTGAAACAGCTAGAACGGTAGAAGTAGAGTGCATACCTCCACCAGGCTGAAAACTTTATATTTTGTATCCCACTGATAGACCAGATCTGGACCTGGACCTGAACCCAAATCGAAATTGGCTTGTTCTTGTCATTTAACCAACTCTTCCACCAAGTTTTGTCATAACCCGTCCACAACTTTTTGAAATATCATGCAATATATCATTTTTGGCCATATCTCTCAAGAGTGAAGAATCAGTTTTTAAAAATTATCGGATACGGATCTTCACCAAAATTGAATCAATTCGTCCTTGTCACACACCTAACCAGTCCAACAAGTTTCGTCCGAGTCCAACCATAACTTTTGAGATATCCTGTTCACAAACATACAAACAAACATTTGGACAGCCAGGAACCACCTTTGGAAGCCATTTTCCCATTTTCCCGCTCTGCGGGGGTTGGCCTTTATTTTGGCGCCTTGGTCCCTTTTTTGAAGCAATGTTTTATGGCCGGATGCCCTTCCTGCCGCCAAACCTGTTAGTCACCTCTTGCGACACACAGGGAATTACCAGTGAGCTGGTACTCAATTTGCCGACCTCAGAAGGATGACAGGCTGAGTCAACCCACCTAGTGTTAATTGAGCGATCGACCGGGATTCGAACCCAGGAACCCAGGATCCCAACCGGCACCCTAACCGCTAGGCCAACACCAGACATTTAGACAGCCAGGACCGCTAGGCCAGTACCAGGCATTTAGACAGCCAGGACCGCTAGGCCAACACCAGGCATTTACACAGCCAGGACCGCTAGGCCAACACCAGGCATTTACACAGCCAGGACCGCTAGGCCAACACCAGGCATTTAGACAGCCAGGACCGCGAGGCCAAGACCAGGCATTTACACAGCCAGGACCGCCAGGCCAACACCAGGCATTTAGACAGCCAGGCCAACACCAGGCATTTGACAGCCAGGACCGCGAGGCCAAGACCAGGCATTTAGACAGCCAGGACCACTAGGCCAAGACCAGGCATTTACACAGCCAGGACCGCTAGGCCAACACCAGGCATTTAGACAGCCAGGCCAACACCAGGCATTTAGACAACCAGGACCGCCAGGCCAACACCAGGCATTTAAACAGCCAGGCCAACACCAGGCATTTAGACAGCCAGGACCGTTAGGCCAAGACCAGGCATTTACACAGCCAGGACCGCCAGGCCAACACCAGGCATTTAGACAACCAGGACCACTAGGCCAACACCAGGCATTTAGACAGCCACGACCGCGAGGCCAATACCAGGCATTTAGACAGCCAGGACCGCTAGGCCAACACCAGGCATTTAGACAGCCAGGACCGCTGGGCCAACACCAGGCATTTAGACAGCCAGGACCGCTAGGCCAATACCAGGCATTTAGACAGCCAGGACCGCTAGGCCAACACCAGGCATTTAGACAGCCAGGACCGCTGGGCCAACACCAGGCATTTAGACAGCCAGGACCGCTGGGCCAACACCAGGCATTTAGACAGCCAGTACCGCGAGGCCAACACCAGGCATTTAGACAGCCAGGACCACGAGGCCAACACCAGGCATTTAGACAGCCAGGACCGCTGGGCCAACACCAGGCATTTAGACAGCCAGGACCGCTGGGCCAACACCAGGCATTTAGACAGCCAGGACCGCTAGGCCAACACCAGGCATTTAGACAGCCAGGACCGCTGGGCCAACACCAGGCATTTAGACAGCCAGGACCACTAGGCCAACACCAGGCATTTAGACAGCCACGACCGCTAGGCCAATACCAGGCATTTAGACAGCCAGGACCGCTAGGCCAACACCAGGCATTTAGACAGCCAGGACCGCTGGGCCAACACCAGGCATTTAGACAGCCAGGACCGCTGGGCCAACACCAGGCATTTAGACAGCCAGTACCGCTAGGCCAACACCAGGCATTTAGACAGCCAGGACCACGAGGCCAACACCAGGTATTTAGACAGCCAGGACCGCTGGGCCAACACCAGGCATTTAGACAGCCAGGACTGCTGGGCCAACACCAGGCATTTAGACAGCCAAGACCGCTGGGCCAACACCAGGCATTTAGACAGCCAGGACCGCTGGGCCAACACCAGGCATTTAGACAGCCAGGACCGCTAGGCCAAGACCAGGCATTTCGACAGCCAGGACCGCAAGGCCAAGACCAGGCATTTAGACAGCCAGGACCGCTAGGCCAACACCAGGCATTTAGACAGCCAGTACCGCTAGGCTAACACCAGGCATTTAGACAGCCAGTACCGCTAGGCTAACACCAGGCATTTAGACAGCCAGTACTGCTAGGCTAACACCATGCATTTACACAGCCAGGACCGCTAGGCCAACACCAGGCATTTAGACAGCCAGTACCGCTAGGCTAACACCAGGCATTTAGACAGCCAGGACCGCTAGGCCAAGACCAGGCATTTAGACCGCCAGGACCGCTAGGCCAACACCAGGCATTTAGACAGCCAGTACCGCTAGGCTAACACCAGGCATTTAGACAGCCAGGACCGCGAGGCCAACACCAGGCATTTAGACAGCCAGGACCGCTAGGCCAAGACCAGGCATTTAGACAGCCAGGACCGCTTGGCCAACACCAGGCATTTAGACAGCCAGGACCGCTAGGCCAACACCAGGCATTTAGACAGCCAGTACCGCTAGGCTAACACCAGGCATTTAGACAGCCAGGACCGCGAGGCCAACACCAGGCATTTACACAGCCAGGACCGCTAGGCCAACACCAGGCATTTAGACAGCCAGTACCGCTAGGCTAACACCAGGCATTTAGACAGCCAGTACCGCTAGGCTAACACCAGGCATTTAGACAGCCAGTACTGCTCGGCTAACACCATGCATTTACACAGCCAGGACCGCTAGGCCAACACCAGGCATTTAGACAGCCAGTACCGCTAGGCTAACACCAGGCATTTAGACAGCCAGGACCGCTAGGCCAAGACCAGGCATTTAGACAGCCAGGACCGCTAGGCCAAGACCAGGCATTTACACAGCCAGGACCGCTAGGCCAACACCAGGCATTTAGACAGCCAGTACCGCTAGGCTAACACCAGGCATTTAGACAGCCAGGACCGCTAGGCCAACACCAGGCATTTACACAGCCAGGACCGCTAGGCCAACACCAGGCATTTACACAGCCAGGACCGCCAGGCCAACACCAGGCATTTAGACAGCCAGGACCGCTAGGCCAACACCAGACATTGAGACAGCCAGGACCGCGAGGCCAACACCAGGCATTTAGACAGCCAGGACCGCTAGGCCAAGACCAGGCATTTACACAGCCAGGACCGCCAGGCCAACACCAGGCATTTAGACAGCCAGGCCAACACCAGGCATTTGACAGCCAGGACCGCTAGGCCAAGACCAGGCATTTAGACAGCCAGGACCGCTAGGCCAAGACCAGGCATTTACACAGCCAGGACTGCCAGGCCAACACCAGGCATTTAGACAACCAGGACCGCTAGGCCAACACCAGGCATTTAGACAGCCAGGCCAACACCAGGCATTTAGACAACCAGGACCGCCAGGCCAACACCAGGCATTTAAACAGCCAGGCCAACACCAGGCATTTAGACAGCCAGGACCGTTAGGCCAAGACCAGGCATTTAGACAGCCAGGACCGCTAGGCCAAGACCAGGCATTTACACAGCCAGGACCGCCAGGCCAACACCAGGCATTTAGACAACCAGGACCACTAGGCCAACACCAGGCATTTAGACAGCCACGACCGCGAGGCCAATACCAGGCATTTAGACAGCCAGGACCGCTAGGCCAACACCAGGCATTTAGACAGCCAGGACCGCTGGGCCAACACCAGGCATTTAGACAGCCAGGACCGCTAGGCCAACACCAGGCATTTAGACAGCCACGACCACTAGGCCACTACCAGGCATTTAGACAGCCAGGACCGCTAGGCCAACACCAGGCATTTAGACAGCCAGGACCGCTGGGCCAACACCAGGCATTTAGACAGCCAGGACCGCTGGGCCAACACCAGGCATTTAGACAGCCAGGACCACGAGGCCAACACCAGGCATTTAGACAGCCAGGACCGCTGGGCCAACACCAGGCATTTAGACAGCCAGGACTGCTGGGCCAACACCAGGCATTTAGACAGCCAAGACCGCTGGGCCAACACCAGGCATTTAGACAGCCAGGACCGCTGGGCCAACACCAGGCATTTAGACAGCCAGGACCGCTAGGCCAACACCAGGCATTTAGACAGCCAGGACCGCTGGGCCAACACCAGGCATTTAGACAGCCAGGACCACTAGGCCAACACCAGGCATTTAGACAGCCACGACCGCTAGGCCAATACCAGGCATTTAGACAGCCAGGACCGCTAGGCCAACACCAGGCATTTAGACAGCCAGGACCGCTGGGCCAACACCAGGCATTTAGACAGCCAGGACCGCTGGGCCAACACCAGGCATTTAGACAGCCAGTACCGCTAGGCCAACACCAGGCATTTAGACAGCCAGGACCACGAGGCCAACACCAGGCATTTAGACAGCCAGGACCGCTGGGCCAACACCAGGCATTTAGACAGCCAGGACTGCTGGGCCAACACCAGGCATTTAGACAGCCAAGACCGCTGGGCCAACACCAGGCATTTAGACAGCCAGGACCGCTGGGCCAACACCAGGCATTTAGACAGCCAGGACCGCTAGGCCAAGACCAGGCATTTCGACAGCCAGGACCGCTAGGCCAAGACCAGGCATTTAGACAGCCAGGACCGCTAGGCCAACACCAGGCATTTAGACAGCCAGTACCGCTAGGCTAACACCAGGCATTTAGACAGCCAGTACCGGTAGGCTAACACCAGGCATTTAGACAGCCACGACCGCTAGGCCAACACCAGGCATTTAGACAGCCAGTACCGCTAGGCCAAGACCAGGCATTTAGACAGCCAGGACCGCTGGGCCAACACCAGGCATTTAGACAGCCAGGACCGCTAGGCCAAGACCAGGCATTTCGACAGCCAGGACCGCTAGGCCAAGACCAGGCATTTAGACAGCCAGGACCGCTAGGCCAACACCAGGCATTTAGACAGCCAGTACCGCTAGGCTAACACCAGGCATTTAGACAGCCAGTACCGGTAGGCTAACACCAGGCATTTAGACAGCCACGACCGCTAGGCCAACACCAGGCATTTAGACAGCCAGTACCGCTAGGCCAAGACCAGGCATTTAGACAGCCAGGACCGCTAGGCCAAGACCAGGCATTTAGACAGCCAGGACCGCTTGGCCAACACCAGGCATTTAGACAGCCAGTACCGCTAGGCTAACACCAGGCATTTAGACAGCCAGTACCGGTAGGCTAACACCAGGCATTTACACAGCCAGGAGTTACATGACCTCACATCACCTTTTGTGGTGGAGGTAAGAATTTGTTTGTCACAACTGATGATCTCAAACAAAATGCCATAAGTTGAATTTTGACATTGGTCCTCATGGACACATGAGGTTGTGGGTGCGGTGCCAACTGGGCGTGTTCCTCTTCGCAGACACGTCACTGGCACATTAAAGCGATTTGTTTACATGTCGGCTTGTTTGTCTTGTCTGTCCTCCTCCATCCACGTTGGTGCTGGTAAGTGGGTCGTTTCGGGTCAATGGTTCTCAAATTATATCATTAGAAATGTCTTTCATGGTTTGATATGAAATAACAGATGCAATGTATGGAGCACGAGTATTACAAACATTATTATGTCTGAAAGAATAATAAATTCACTGTTTTAAGGACATGCTGAAGACTAATTGTGAGGTATAAATACAACAGCTAAAGTAAACGAATGATTTAAACGTTACGGTGCAAAAGTAGTGCACTTACCATAGAACTTTCGAGAAGACTGGGTTCGATTCCCGACCGACTGTAAACTGTCCGACTGGGGTATTACAGACAAGGTGTTGTATCACAAAGTGTGCTGTCCCTCGGGTGTACGTTAAACGTTAAACATTGGTTGTTGGACAAAGACACCATGGCGTTTTTCACGAAGAGTTGGCAACTTATCACCGACACCCTGGCCAAATTCAAAATGTCCTGACACCTCCAGGTGAACATCAGGCCTGGCCATCCAGTTTGTGAAAGACTTGGGGAAAAAAAACCGTTGTCTGGTCGATCCCACATTTTGGGAATAATTAGGGCTTTTAATGTAGTATTAGTGCAAGTAGTAGTAGTAGTAGTAGCTGTAGTTGTAGTAATTGTAGTAGTAGTAGTAGTAGTGGTGGTAATAGTAGTAGTAATAGTCAAAGTTGTAGTAGTAGTAGTTGCTGTAGTTGTAGTAGCTGTAGTTGTAGTAATTGTAGTAGTAGTAGTAGTGGTAATAGTAGTAATAGTCATAGTTGTAGTAGTAGTAGTAGTGGTAATAGTAGTAGTAATATTCATAGTTGTAGTCGTAGTCCAGGCATTAGCTAGCAGTAGTTGTAGTAGTGGTAATAGCAGTCGTAATAGTAGTACTAATAATAGCAATACTAGTTGTTGTTTCGTATGCAGCCCGTGACTGCTGGTTGCATCATTTTTCTGGAAGCGCGTTTGTGCCGCTGATGCAGTGCCCCGATTACCAATGAGCTGGTGCCCAATTTGCCGACCCCGGAAGGATGACAGGCTGAGCCAACACACCTGGTGTTATTTCACGGCACCATGGAGGATCAAACTCAAGCCAGCCACGTTAACCGTTAAACCAAGACCAGGAGACAAGTTTGAATTGTAAAATTTGAAGGGTTTAGATTTTGAATTTTAGATCGTTTTTCATTACTTTTTAGACACAAAAAGTAAATAAATCAAGGCTAAGTGTGGATGTTTAGACATTAGAAATTTGGTATGATTGACCCAATGACGTCATCGTGCATAGTTTATGAACTGGATAACACCAAAAGTATGAATGTACTGTATCATAGTCATGCTTTGAGAGGTACTATTATCGTGCCAAGGCAGTGATTCATCCTCATCGAAGGTGTGTGGCATAATATTAATAACATGGCGGCCCAACCTTTTACACTTAAAAGCCAAACTTGAATGGTGAGTTTGTCACTGCTGGACCAGAAAGTTGTCCATGCTTTGTTTTTGAAATCTCTCCTTCCGGATTCTCTTCTTTCTCTCACTGGTTTTGGATGATCAGCTGATCTGGTATCATTCTGTCATCCACTATTCGTACAAACAAGGAATGGTACTTTTGCTAAACAAGAGTATGACCTTCACCATTGTGTCGGCATGCATCCGTTGTTTGCTTTGCATAGCTTTGAGACTTGACAAACTAGTTCTGTCCCCTCTCACCTGTGAAAGCAATTTTATGTTGCAAGTTTGTTGAAAGTTTCTAATTGGCTCGTAGAATCTGCCACTTGACTCGTCTGCCACTCATGTTTCATACAGTTGAGCCGAGCTTTGTTTCGAACTGTGCATTGTATGATACAACATACGATACACCAATGCAGTACGATACAGCATACGATACAATATACAACATACGATAGTACAACATACGATACAATGTACAACATACGATACAATGTACAACATACGATACAATGTACATCATACGATACACCAATGCAGTACAATATACAACACACGATACACCAAGGCAGTACAATACAGCGTACGATACACCAATGCAGTAGAATATACAACATACTGTTGCGGTTTTGCGAATAAAGGCAGCCCCCCTATAGTTAGTTACACCACAATATGTAGCCTCCTATAGTTAATTATTTCTTATTAAATGTGAAGCATAGGCCCTTTCCAGTGTTTAGAAAGAAAACAAATAATGCGTTGAGTCAGGTAGGATGACTGTTGGCCTCGTTGCAGCCTAAAGTGCCTCGTTATGGGACGAGACTAGGCCCTGCAGGCCTGAAAGAGGAATAAAACCTTCCCCGAAGGAGGAACGAGACATTCCTGGGAGGAGGAGCAGCGAGCAACCAATGGGAGCCAAAGGGAAGGCATGGGGGAGTGGCCGAGGGTGGCCAATGAGGGGCGTGTCACATCACGTGACCCCCGGCGGCCAATTGAGACCCATGGAACATTCAGGAAGGGGTTGGGGTGTTATAAAAACCCGGCCCATAAACACTCTCTCTTGCTGGGTTCCTGCTATCTTGATCGGTCCTCTGGTTCCTGCGCTCTCTGGTTCCTGCTCCTGGTTCGTCTTAACCACGTCGTCCCTGCCGCAATCGTCTCCGGCTGTTGCCGCCTTTGGTTGGAGCGATTCCTGGGGCTTTTGTCCACCAAGCCCATTCACACGAGCTGCACGACCAAGCCCATCCGGGCGAGCTGCACGACCGAGCCCATTTGGGCAAGATGCACGAAGCGGCTGTGCTTCCCTGCGCATTACTCCTCTTCCCCCCTTTCCCGAACGAATGAGGGCCCTTGTCTGGGCATGTAGGTAAGGCTGTTAAGATTCTTTGCTTTGTCTGTGCTCTATACATACCTGTAAATAAATACTGTGTTTGGTACTTCCAACCTGGCCGCCGTTGTCATTTTCCATCCATTGACCTAGCATCGCCCGAATTAAAACCGCTCGATCGGGTCCGATAGTGTAACGGCATGGGTCACATGACGCCAACCGCTCGGGTGTCAGGAATAAGTGTGACTTGTGCGGGGTTCAGTCCCCATCCTCACGGCTGCGTGTGTCCGAAGGTATTCGGATTGTGACCACTAACCCTTCCACGCGCAGCTACGGGCTCAGCAGCTGGAGTTGCCTAGCAATCCGTCAACCACGAGTGTAGTAGTGGACGGCGGCCTCAGTGGACCCGGAGTTCGTGGGGGAACGGGGCATAAAACCCCCCTTGTACGTCGACGAACCCAGGATTCGCAACAATACGATACACCAAGGCAGTAGAATATACAACACACGATACACCAAGGCAGTACGATACAGCATACGATACACCAAGGCAGTACAATACAACACACGATACACCAAGGCAGTACAATATACAATACACAATACACCAAGGCAGTACGATACAGCGTACAATACACCAAGGCAGTACAATATACAACACACAATACACAAAAACAGTACGATGCAGCGTACAATACACCGAGGCACTACAATATACAACACACAATACACCCAGGCAGTACAATATACAACACGCAATACACCAAGGCAGTACAATACAACACACAATACACCAAGGCAGTGCAATATACAACACACAATACACCAAGGCAGTACAACATACAACACACAATACACCAAGGCAGTACAATATACAACACACAATACACCAAGGCAGTACAATATACAACACACAATACACCAAGGCAGTGCAATATACAACACACAATACACCAAGGCAGTACAATATACAACACACAATACACCAAGGCAGTACGATACAGCGTACAATACACCAAGGCAGTACAATATACAACACACAATATACCAAAACAGTACGATACAGCGTACAATACACCAAGGCAGTACAATATACAACACACAATACACCAAAACAGTACGATACAGTGTACAATACACCGAGGCAGTACAATATACAACTTGTTGTGAAAATAAACCAAATCCACAACTTTGTACCATAGGTAGGTTTAATCTCAATCAGATCTTTAGTATCATCCTGCAAAATACAATCATGCAATAGATATCAGGATCTTGGCATCATATAGGGAGGATCGAGTATATTAGTCAATGCAAGCAAGCCTAGAATACATGTGCGAGTACGTACCATTCAGGACTACAAGTCATAGTAAAATGTCACAGGAGTGGCCCCACGTCACGGACGTCCGAGGTCTTTCGACGCCCCTCTGCGGTTTAAGTGGGCATCACTCCTGGGTTCAACTTTGATATACATTTTCACTACATTCTCCCCACCGTTAGAACTACACTGCCGCTAGGCAGGAATCAAGCGTGCGTCAGCATTAATTGATTGGGGACGTCATTCCGTGTCAGTCGGTCCATCCGTAGCGGTCAGGGTGGCGAATTACTCTGCCAGCACGGGTCCGGAAACTACCGGGTACGGCCTCCCCAATCCCAGAGTCCCCTGCATCGGAGTAGCCGCTGGAGGCAGGTGTCGGAGGGGGCACCTCAGGGCCTTCATGCAGGGGTGTATTTGACGAAGGAAGGGATGGCAGATGTTCCATAGAGGAACAAAGAAGCTTTGGGGGAGTCCATAGACTCGTAGATCGGTTCGTCGATATCCCCATAAGGGTCGATGACCCCACATGGGGCGAGATGGCGTACGGAGACAGTGGACTCGCGTCCATCTGCCGTCATCACACGAGCATGCTCGGGATTAGCCTGGAGTACCTGCACCTTATCCACTAAGGGGTCGTACTTGCTTGTGCGAACCGCACGTTTGAGATAGGCCGGCCCCGGCTCAGCGAGCCAACTGGGTAAAGCTCGGATACTACCCGAGCTTCTAGGGTGGTGGAACAGTCTCTCGTGAGGAGTCTGGTTGGTGGCCGTACATAGTAGAGCCCTGATCGAGTTCAGCGCCGCAGGTAGCGACCAAGCCCATTTATCGAGGCCACGGCCGAGGGTCCTGAGACTTAGCATGACGGCCCTCCATATAATCCCATTGAAGCGTTCGACCTGCCCATTCGCCTGGGGCCTGTACGGTGTGGTGTAACTCGAAGCGACATTATTTTGGAGCAAGTAACTCGTCATGTCCTGGGACAGGAACACCGCACCCCGATCGGTATGCACGTAGGCCGGATACCCGAACATAGAAAACAAATTCTGCAGGCACCGTATGACCGTGGCAGCCGTCATATCCACGCACGTGTAAGCAAAAGGGAATCGCGAGTACTCATCAACGATAGTGAGCAGATAACGAGAGGTACTCGACACCGGCAGCGGCCCTTTGAAATCCATTGCCAATCTCTCCCACGGTCTAGTAGCCCTAACCAGCGTCCCTATGGGAGGGTTGTAAAAACGCGGTTTGAGTTCCGCACATATAGCGCAGTCGCGGCAGATCCGGCGGATGTCCTCAATCGAGTACGGCAGATTACCACTACGCACAAAATGAGCGAAACGCGTCACCCCAGGATGACACATAGTGCCGTGCAAAGCGCGCAGACCCTCCAGAGTTACGATACCCACGCACGTAGCCGGCCTCGATAAGGCGTCGGCGACCAGGTTATCCTTCCCCGGGCGATATTTGATGGTGTAGCAGAAGTCGGCGAGTTCGATACGCCAGCGAGTGATTTTCTCATTCTTAATACGTTGAGCATGTAGGGTGTCGTACATGAATGCTACGCTTTGTTGGTCCGTGATGATTTGGAAGCATCGCCCGAGTAAGTACGGTCGCCATCGCCGAATCGACTCAACGATGGCGTACGCTTCCTTTTCGACAGACGAATGCCTCCGCTCAGCGGAGGTGAGAGTCTGCGAAAAGAAAGCCACCGGGCGCCCCCCCTGGGAGAGTGTCGCCGCTATCGCATGATCTGAGGCATCACTTTCGAAGACGAAAGATTCGCTCTCGTCGATCGTCGCTACAGCGGCGCCTGCGATGTCGGCCTTAAGGCCCCCGAAGGCTGCCAAGGCGGCTGGGCCCATGGGGAACGTGTCGCAGGCCACAAGGGGGCGGAGCTTCACGGAGAAATTTTGTACCCACTTCGAATAGTGGGCGAACAGCCCGAGAGCGCGCTTCAGCGAAGCTCGATCACTAGGCGGAGCCATATCGAGCAAAGGTCGCAGACGCTCCTTATCTGGAGAGACAGAGCCATGGATCACGGTGTACCCCAGAAGATCTATCGTGCGTAGAGAGTAACGACACTTAGCCTCATTCATGGTTAGGCGATACCTCTGCGCGACCTCGAGGAAGCGCTTCAGATTAGCATCATGATGCCCCTGGTCATACCCACAAACCATAAGATTGTCCAGATACACAAAGACATCTGTCAAGTTCTCCTTAGTAACGAGGTCGTCCATAGCCCTCTGAAAACAGGCGACCCCGTTCGTTACCCCAAAAGGTAATCGGGTGAACTGGTATAACCTTTGACCCGATTCAAAGGCGGTATAGATGTGATCAGCTCTAGAGATGGGGATCTGATGATACGCACTACGCAGATCGAGAGTGCTGTAGACTGAGTACTGGGCCACCTGTTGTACCAGCGCGTCCATCCCTGGTAACGGGTAGGCGTCCAGCTGTGTAAAGCGATTAACCGTCTGTGAATAGTCGATTACCATGCGTTGGCGATGGGCTTCACTTTGCACCACTTAGACCTGGGCCCGCCACGGCGACCGGCTAGGTTCTATGATACCCTCTTTAAGAGCTGGGCCGTTTCTTCCGCAATGAATTGCGCGTCCGCTCGTGAGTAGCGCCGTGATTTCACCGCTACAGGAGTGCAGTCAGTGGTCAGGTTGGGGAACAGCGAAAGAGGCTCAATTTCCATTTTCGCTAGTGCACACACAGCAAGCGTGTCAGTCCCACCGAATTCCATTTCCAAACGTCCATGTCGCTTAAGAAAATCGTGTCCTAACAGAATGTCGGCACATAAAGCAGGCAAGACCATGAGATGTACATCTGGAAACATGCGTCCCTTTATCACAAGTTTCAATCGACATTCCCCTTTTGTGCTGAGCCGAAGCCCTTGGGAGGCCATGAAGATCCGTCATGTTGTCCCGAGGACCGGCCACCCATGTTTACGCACCAGTTGTTGATCGATAAAACTATCCGTAGATCCCGTGTCGACGAAAGCCCGCGCAAAAATGCCTTCGACCATTAGTGGAATAATGGCTTGAGCAAGGCCGGAAGAACCGGCAGGTATTGAGCCATCCGGGCGAAAAGATCACGCCTCGCGTGTGGAGCCCACGCCGGCTGCAGTTTTCCGGTCGTTTGAGCGGCCTCCGGAGGGCCCTCGTGTCAAAGGCATAGTTGGAGCTTCAGGAGCTTGTAGTCCGTACGAGCAGCCGTCAGAGGGCGCTCGTGTCACGCGAGAAGGATCGCAGCTATCTGTAGTTTCACGTGCTGAGGCAAGAGCGTGTAGTTCGTACGTGCTGCCGTCGGAGGGCGCTCGTGTCACGTGCTTTGTTTGCGTCAAAGCGGGAGCTTGTCGTTCGTTTGAGTTGCCTTCGGTGGGCGTTCGGATTCCAGTCAAGGACGGTCGCTCCGCGGTCGGTCGCGTTCGTGCCATTTGTTGTGGCGGCCGATGTATCTCACCAAGATCGAGCGTGCAGCCAGGGGCCCACGAGGAGGAGGACTGCTCATCAAAGTTGGGTGAGGCGCCCTGCTCTGTGCTCGGTCCATTGGCTCGGCGATAAGCCCATTCAAGGTCGCGCGAGTTCGTGCGCCCCGCGCGGTCTTCCGATAGACTTTTGCAAAATGTCCTTTAGTTGAACACAAATGGCATATTGCTTCTCGAGCCGGACACGCTGACCTGGGATGCTGTCGGTTGCCACAGAAGTAACAAGTTGCATTTCGTACAGGCCTTGGCCTGGCCGCCGTAGCCGCAGCCAAGCCCGAATCCGAGTCCACCTCGGGAGCGGCTAAGGGCTCCGCTAGCGTGGTCGGGTCCGCTGGCGCTCCCGTATCCTCGGCGGTAGCCCTCTCCAGTCGCGCGAGTTGAGAAGTCCCCGCGACGACCCGTGTGTGGTCATAGGCAGTAGATTGTTCCCGGGCCTCAGTGTAGACGTGAGCCACCCATGGAGCCTCCGCGAACGTCAGGTCAGCTGTCTCCAAAAGTCTGAGCCTGAGAGCAGGAGCACTGATACCAGAGACGAAAGCGTCTCGGACAAGATCGTCCTGGACTTGCTCGTGAGTGCGGACCATTTGGGTACTGTCCGCTAGCAGTTGTCGTAGCTCCTGAGCGAAGCGGTCTATCGACTCGGTGGGCTGTTGCCGCCGCGATGATGGTCTATCGAGCAGATACCTGGTGTATACCACGCTCCGTTTCTTAATGTAAATACGCTTTAGCTCCGCCACAGCGGCATCGTACGTCGTACATTGCCCAATGCTCCGGTAGACGTGGTGGTCCACTTTAGTCTGCAGAACGTCCAGTTTCGTTTCAGCAGTGGGAACGGTCTCCTGGGCTTTGAACTGGTTCTCCAGTGACCTGAGCCAGTGAGTTAACTCAGAGCCCGAGTCCGCAGCTTGTGGGTCGGCGCTGAAGGTCGGTACATGGATCATCCTGTGTCCCGCCATTTTCGTAGATCTTGATTGAGATTAAATGTTGTGAAAATAAACCAAATCCACAACTTTGTACCATAGGTAGGTTTAATCTCAATCAGATCTTTAGTATCATCCTGCAAAATACAATCATGCAATAGATATCAGGATCTTGGCATCATATAGGGAGGATCGAGTATATTAGTCAATGCAAGCAAGCCTAGAATACATGTGCGAGTACGTACCATTCAGGACTACATGTCATAGTAAAATGTCACAGGAGTGGCCCCGCGTCGCGGACGTCCGAGGTCTTATAGACGCCCCTCTGCGGTTTAAGTGGGCATCACTCCTGGGTTCAACTTTGATATACATTTTCACTACACAACTCACAATACACCAAGGCAGTCCAATATACAACACACAACACACCAAGGCAGTACGATACACCGTACAATACACCAAGGCAGTACAATATACAACACACAATACACCAAGGCAGTGCAATACACCAAGGCAGTATAATACACCAAGGCAGTACAGTTCACTAAGGCAGTACAATACACCAAGGCAGTACAATACACCAAGCAGTACGATACACCAAGGCAGTACGATACACCAAGGCAGTACAATACACCAAGGCAGTACGATACACCAAGGCAGTACGATACACCAAGGCAGTCCAATATACAACACACAATACACCAAGGCAGTACGATACACCAAGGCAGTACAATATACAACACACAATACACCAAGGCAGTACGATCCACCAAGGCAGTACAATATACAACACACAATACACCAAGGCAGTACAATATACAACACACAATACACCAAGGCAGTACGATACACCAAGGCAGTACGATACACCAAGGCAGTACGATACACCAAGGCAGTACGATACACCGAGGCAGTATGATACACCGAGGCAGTATGATACACCGAGGCAGTACGATACACCGAGGCAGTACGATACACCGAGGCAGTACGATACACCGAGGCAGTACGATACACCAAGGCAGTACAATACAACATACAATACACCAAAGCAGTACGATCCACCAAGGCAGTACGATACACCAAAGCAGTACGATACAGCGTACCATGGAAACCAAGGCATTTAAGATTATTGGAATCTCCCAAGATGAAGTTGATTCTTTGGGCCTATCACTTTGCCATCGTCGACAGGTGGTCCCTCCGTTTTCTGCCACCTCCTTTCTGGTCTTGCAACCTCTTCTGCTCTTTCTGTGCTTTGTTCCCCAATTCCCCAGGTTTCTACAGGGTCACATAGTCCGCCATGAATCAACTTCTCGTAAAACTACCAAAATCCATGATCACTGCTCACCTCCTCTCATTGATTTCTCTTTTCCCCACCTGTGGAATCAACTTTCACATCCTTTCCATCCAATCTCATCCTTGGATCCAGGTCTTCAAGACAGCTGTTCACCACCATATCAGATCTTTTTTACCCTCAACTACCACTACTCCCCCCCCCCCCCCCCCCCTTTGTTTAAGATAAATAAACAGATGTTTGGTGGTGCAGAACAAGAACTTTAATATACAAGAAAACAAACACGACTTAATAACAATAACTCCGAAGGTTCTAGTGTACGTGTAAGTGTCAGTGTGTGTGTGTGTGTGTATGTGAGTGTTTGTGTGTGTGTGTGTGTGTGTGTTAGTGTATGCGTGTGAGTGTGTGTGTGTGTGTGTGTGTGTGTGTGTGTGTGTGTGTGTGTGTGTGTTTGTCAGTGCATGTGTGTGTTAGTGTGTGTGCAAGTCAGCGAGTGTGTTTGTGTCAGTGTACGTGTTTGTGTTGGTGTGTGTGTGAATAAGGGGTGTTGCAAAACATTTTACCTTTTTTTCCCCCGAATGCGTGCACAACCGTAACGGGTTCTCGGGGGGAAAAAACGTAAAATGTTTTGCAACACCCCTTATTGTCCTGCCAGCCCGAACAGTTAACACTGCAAGGTTACGAATGGCCATAACAGTTTTTACTCCGAGGCAATCAAGCCAAAAATTGGCGGCACTTTTTTATGGCGTGCGCGGGACGGAAAGAAGCAAAGTGCTTACCTGCACAGAGCTCATGGGGCTTATGCTCGAACCCACAAAATGAATAAACAACACAACAAATGAAATGCACAATAATGAATTTAATGAAATAAAGCCCGGCAATAAAATGAATGTTGAGGTAAACTAAAGCCTCATCGAGATACCTCCAAACACAGAATCAAAAACATAAAAGAAAATAAATTGTTCAAAGCCGGCCGGCACTCAGCTTTGCGCCAACTAGATCGCCGAATGCAGTCGGCAGTACATGGCGGCCCTAGCCGCTCGCACAGGAAATGCACAGGATGGCGCAAAGTTCTTCTCTGCAGCACCACGAACGTGAGGGGGTTTGTGCAGCTGGTCCTCTTTCGCTATTGTGTCCCTCCGAAACGTGACGTGGCACCAACTCCCCCCAAAACACCACCGTCAAACAACACCCCTGTCTCCAACGTTGCAAAGGGTGTCTGAGCTCCGGACAGTCCTCTGCACGGGCGAACACGACACGAGCGACCGCCCGCCACAAAGCCAGCACGAGAGCGAGAGCGATTCTTCCTCTTTCCTTCTTTGCACCTTCTCGCTCTCACGTCACCCCGACCAATCGCCGAGTTCCACTGAATCACCCGATGGTCGGGCTCGACCAATGACAAAATTCGGGGTGTGTCCTTTTTCCTTGCTCGATTGGTGGGTGGGGTTAATTGTCTATCAAGAACGTTCAGCTCTGCTCGGGAATGTTTGGGTTTCTGTTGGCAGTTATGTCGGTTGTTGTTGTTGTCGGTTAAAGACGTGGGCTTTTATGGCCGGCTTGTTGTAATTGGAAAACATAGGGAAAATCACAAGAGGCAAGCGCATACCGGGGAAACTAATGTTAACCCTAACGAGATAACACAAGCTCCGCCCCACATGTAAAGACACATAAACAATCTTAAGCTCACAGTTTTTCTCCTTTAATACATCGAGATTGGCTTCCTACTCGCATGTGCTCCATGCTACCCCACACAATTCTCTCTCCACTATGGTATTCCATCACCTATCCCCGCAAGTATAACAATATTGTTGCGGATCTCCTCGTCCGCCTTTCCCCTTACCAAGGGGGGGTTAGTCCCCTTGTCTTTGACTAGCCGACGGGATCCGGGGCTATGACGTTCCTTCCGGACGGCGTTAAATAGGGTTGTAGGCCGAATTCCTATTACCTAAGTACCAACGCCGCCTAGGAAGCAAGGAAATAAGCCCCGCCCGAATCACGGTTATAGGTGGAAACGCCGAGCGGTAGCGAACCGTGACCCGAGCCGTTATCAAGGACTAGATCCCGATCCGAGCGGTTCCTATCGTGCCACGCTTACCCAATGGAGGAAATCACTGATACGGTCGAATCAGGAAAGACAGGAAGAACAGATGGTTTATTACACTATGTACAATAATCAGAATAAGACACAGTGCAGCTTAATTACAGTCTTAACTTATCCCCTGGACAAACGGGCCCGCCACACTCAGACACACTCACACGGGGATTGCAGATGGTCAGCTTGATGGTCCAGGGATGATGGCGTCCGAACAGCTCATTCTCCGGTCCCCAACGCGCGCCACGAAGAAGATGGAACAGATGGCAGGAGCTCTCTGCGTGTCGTTGGCGCACGGGAATTATATGCGAGGCGAACGGTAAGGCTGGCTGGGCGGTTACTTGCGGCCACGGTCACGTACATAATAACTGGACCGGCGCTATATGCGCTCCCAATACGAATTCGTATGCAAGGTTCTTTTCAAAGCGCCTCTCCCGCAGAAGTCCTCACAGCCCTCCGCTTCAACCAGTCCTCGCTTCAGTCCTTTCACAAAGCGTGATTCCTTGCAGTCCTCTCACAACGAAGTTCTCCTGGCCAGTCCTGTTCAAGGGCTTTGTGCGTGTGCTTTTATAGGCACGCCCTTACCACGCCCTGTCATCTGAGCCCTGATTGGCTGGTGGCCCTTACCGCTGCTGTCTCCACCGCTTCACCCTCGACGCCGCCACACCCCGACCCTGCGCTCCTCCCTCTCTCAGGCCTACCTCGTGTCATTTGACTAGGGAGCATCCTAATGCGAGGTGCAATAGCCAAAATGGGGCGCGGGATGGATTCTGCCCAACGAGGTAGATTTGGAGGGTGGAGGCAAAATGAAAAAGGACCTAAACTTATTTCTTTTACACAACGCAGCTGATACTAAGGAAATGGCCTTATACTCACACAGACTATGACATAAATAATATCCTAAATGGGCCTACATGTTGCTTGTGGACTAACTAGGGGGCAAACCTTTAACCTTTAATGATGTTATATGTACACTCTCAAAACCACAACAATATATTGTATGGAGTTAAAAGATCACTGAGCTCTTTCAAAATGATTGTTGCTGGTGGAAGTTATGGTGTTGAATACCTGTTGAAGTGAAAATGAAATGCTATGTCGAAAATTTGTTTCTAAGGGTTCTTTGTCCCCCCCCCATTGTAGAACAAGAGTAGCAAGCACAGACGGCAGTTTTTGTAATCTTCTGTCATCGTCACTGTAATGGCATCGAGTTGGTGGAGGTACATCTATGTCGTTCCTGCTTCAATTAGTGTCCTATGCCTCATCATCGGCATCTACAAGTGCTACAAACGCAAACAACAAAAACTGCAAACGACAAGTCAGTCTTTCCCTTTTCACTAAATTTCCTCCATCTTTCCTTTCAAACTCTCCTGTCCATCTTTTATTTTTCTCTGACACAGACAATGAGGCTCATGGATGAACAGAACAAGGAGAACTGGGTCTGGGCAGGTGTAGTGAAGTTCAGTTCAGGTAGAAATTGGTGAAGACCATGAGATGGATGGAGAGACCATTATACAGAATAGGGTTGTGTCTGAAAAGTTGGGAAGTCAATTGTTCCTGTTCTTCTCCGACCTGTGAAACCAACTTCCTCAATCGGTTGAATCTCACTGTTCACTCTAAGGCCTGTTCACCTCGTCCTCAGGTCATATAGTACGATTATTCCCAGAATTCCACTTTTAGTGTTGGTGGCCTGGAAGCACAACATGGAAGAGAACATCCAAAGCAAGTTGGTCCTTGAAACAGTGTATGGAATCTGATATGAAGCCCAGGAGGGATCCCTGAATATCATTAGTTGACAGTTTGGAAAACAAAGCAGAGACCAAATCAATGCACTTGAGACATGCTGTGACGTCATGATTTTAAGGACAAACATCCATTGTTGGAACGGCATCATTTCAAGGGTGGAATGACCGAGGTATAGAAGCCAATTTGATGACTGGAGATCAGAGAAGAACCACCTTTAGAGGCCATTTTTCCCTGCAGAGCAGGGGTTGGACTTTTTCTCTTTTCCGGGCACCGTGGTCTCCTTTTTGAAGCAATGTTTTATGGCTGGATGCCCTTCCTGCAGCCAGACCTTGTTAGTCGCCTCTTGCGACACACAGGGAATTACCAGTGAGCTGGTGCTCAATTTGCCGACCTCGGAAGGATGACAGGCTGAGTCAACCCCCCTGGTGTTAATTCAGAGATCGCCCGGGATTCGAACCCAGGATTCTCGGATCCCAAGCCAGCACCTGGACCGCTAAGCCAACACCAGGCTGAGGAGGTGGAGAAGACTGATTCATCTTAAGTTGAGAGGATACATTTTGCTACCATTCTTAGGAAGTGGGGTGACTGGCAAATTGCCATGAATAAGGCAAGTGCCCTTCACATAATGATTTTAATGACCAAAGAAAGAGGAGTAGATGTAGTAGATGAACAGATCTTGAATATTGAAGCACTTCATCTTTCATGTGCAGCACAAAGGTGTGCAGGGGCAAAAGTGAAAGCTCATTGGTGAAAGTGAAGGGCCATTGGCGAAGGGGAAGGGCCATTGGTGAAGGCAAAGTCCCAGTGGCAAAGACCTCTTTGGAACCTCTTCAGAGACTTAAAGATTCTTAAACCTCTTGGGAGACTAAGGTCGACCCACCGGGCACTCCCCATGCTACATGGTCCTTCTGAGGCTGGACTTCACTGTTTACCACTTGTAATAATCTAAATCTATACCATCTGTAAAATGGACCTCATTGTTTACCTGATATTTTGAATGTGAAACTAAACAGTGACTTAAGCATCCAAAAAATTAATGATCCCATGAAACATTCTTGTTATTCCCACACATTTACTTTGATATCCACAGGTCATCAGTTGAATATGGGTGCTTCTGGTGCACCCACTGCAGCCGACCAAACTGCACCTCCATATCCTTACTCTGTGAATGTGCCTGGTGAATCCTACCCATACACCACGAACACCGGGTACCCTGCAGCTCCAAGCTATCCCGGAGTGTCGACCGGGTTCCCGACATCATATCCTCCTGCACAAGCATTCCACAAGAACCTTCCATATCCCACTTACCCGGATGCTCCTCCATCTTACTTTTCAACAGCAGGTATAAATATATATACAAAATGTCAAATCTATAGTGGTTAATAAGGCCTGAAAACAAACCAATCTCTAATTTTCCAAAATTCACTTAAAGGTGACTGTTCTCACATGCTAAATCCTCATGCTTCCTACTTAGACGAAGGTTTGAAAAATATTCGACGAGGAATAAACCGATATCAAATTTTGAGTTTAAATTTTATTTACCCATTTTGACCCCTGTGAACCGAAGTCCCTAGCCCCTCGGGCATGACCTCTGGGTTCAAATCCAAAAAATCGTTTAATAATGTTACGTTTGTGGGGGGTAGGCAATACCTTAGGCTGGGTAGAATTGCATAGGTAGTGTGCTCCGACTGTCGTGAAGAAGAAGAAACCCTCATGTATCATAAGTAGGGATCCAGTAGACCGTATGTCGTGCAAGCGTGTATCTTCGTTCCCATCACGAGGGGTGGGGTTATGATAATTAGTTAGGGATTAATGGTAAATCCCCTGTACGTAATACAACAACAACACAACATGCATTTTAAAGGCCATTTTCCCTGCTAGAGCGGGGGTTAGCCTTGCGGTCCCCATGACAATCTTCTCCATTTTGCCCTATTTTCTGCATCTCTCCTTGTTAACCCCCTTGCCCGCATTTCTTCTTCCACCATCTTTAGCCAAGCCTTTCTCGGTCTTCCCCGTCCTCTACTTCCTTCTACATTCATTTCCATCACTCTTCTCAAGCAGTCACTTTCATCCTTCCTCAACACATGACCAAACCATCTCAACCTGTTCCTCTTCACAGAATCAATCACAGGCTCTATTCCCATCATCTTTCGCAATTCATCATTTGTCTTCCTCTCTCTCAACGATACTCCGCACATCCGTCGAACCATTCGCATTTCCACCCTTTCCAACCTTCGTTGCTGCTCTACGTTCATTACCCATGTCCCGCTCCCATAAATCATAACACTTCTCACACATGCAGCATACACCTTTCCCTTCAGCTTAAACGACACTCCCCTCATCATCAGCACGCCACTCAATTCCCGAAACTTCTTCCATGCACATCTCACTCGAGCAACCGTTGCCGAGTCTGATCCACCTTCTCCATTCAGCATGTCTCCGAGGTAGCAAAATGTTTTCACACCTTCCAGCTTCACGCCGTCTCCAAGATCCAACTCAACATTTCCTCCATCTGCAGCTCCCTCTGTGCACACCTTACATTTGAATGTAGCTGCCACACTGGTTAATGACCCTCTCAGACCACTACATTTTTGATGAACCCACTCAGCGCACATTGTACAGTGAATGGAGTTCACTCCGACACCCTTCCTACACACAGCACAGGGCCACTTCCCAGTTCTTTCCACCTCACCACATGCTTTACCATTTGCCATCACCTTCGTCTTTCCGATATTCACCTTCAGACCTTTTGTCTCCATACATTCCTTCCACGTGTTCATCTTTTCCTTCAGTCCATCCATACTTTCCGCAATCAACACCAGATCACCTGCATACAACAACTCCCACGGTAAACCCTCCTTTACGTTCTGAGCCAGCACCTCCATCACAGCTACAAATAGTAGTGGACTTAGTACCGACCCCTGATGCACTCCCACCTTCACCTCAAACTCACCACTGTTCCCGTCCTTCGTCCTTACAGCGGTGCGCGCTCTTTTGTACATTGCCATCACTACTCTGATCAACCATTTAGTACATGGGCTTATGTTGGGAAACCAAAGTTTGTGGACCGTTTTGCTAGATTCTTGGCAACTAGGCTTAAATCACTCTAAATAGTATATAAAAAAAAAAAAATTGCTGTTGCCAAATTTTCACGACATCTTCATGGCGGCCATCTTGGATTTCAAGATGGCCACCATTTCGGACCTATTTTGCCTTATATCTCACTTATTAATCAAGGTATCAGCACAAGAATAGTGTCCTTACCCACATTTTCAGGGTCAAGGAAGACAATGGTGATAATCAAATTTCAGCTGGATGGCCAACATCTTTATAATTTCAAGATGGCCGCCATTTTTAATCAAAGTATGAGCAAACATAGCCTAGTGTCTTAGTCTGAGACAATTGATGAAGACTAGTTGTGGTGGCTAGCAACCATCATAGACTTAAGCCTTTTCTGAAAGCAATGCTACAGTTTGTTAATCAGTTTGTTTCATCAAACAACTCCTATCAAAAATCCTAACGACGGGCTCTCTACTGATCAAACACAATGTCATTCCCAATAGGCTGGGCATCAGTGTTGCAGCATTTCTCCAAATCAGCATCACAGTTACACAATTCGGTACAGACTACATTCCTAGCTTTGCATGAACACCTGCGTGAACACAATTTGCTAGGACTCTTTGCAGCTCGTCCACAGCCACAGCGAACAAGTTGGAGAATTGAGGCTGGAGCAATTGCAACCTACGTCAGGACTGGTCTCAATTCGCCTCCAACAGTTTCCCATCCCAAGGTGTTTGGGTCGATCACAGTTGGATTTAGAGTTAGATCTTGTGCCCACGTGTGTGCTTGCAAATGAGCACGCTGGACATGCTCTTTCCAGGCACCGGCAGTTGGTGTTAGTTTCTCGACTCCCTGATCAGCCTTCAGCTGGCGGAATAGGTGCCATCGTAGTTCAGCAGCACTTCTTATTGTGACACCTTTCGGACAGAAGAGGCGACAGAAATACTCTTCACATCCTTCTAGGACAGCATCAGATGGTTTATCACCCTCTCCAAGCTGAGCAATTTCTGACACTACTGTTTGACTACTTTCAGTGAATGCCTTGAAGCAAGTTGTTTTACTCTTGCCCTGAATGTGGCCAGTGGTGTCACAGCCGGTGAGAGCATGCCAATTAACAAGTGCTTTTGCCCTCTGAGCACCAAGCTGTTCATAGATTGGCCTTAGTAAGATTTTCCGACGGTTTTTTCCAGTGCCCATGATAACTGCAGCATCACTTCCTAGGTCATCACTTCGACGTAGAGCAAGTGACAACACATCTGCGTCTGGGGAATAGATACTCACAATGAATCCTGTTTTCACAAGTTGCACTGCATGCAAAATCATGAGTGTGTCAGCTTCCTCCTGGCTACTGACCTCTTTAGCAATTTCACATTCAAAATTGCTCTGGACACTTCTCCTTGTCACCGTTACAATCTGCATGGAGGATCTACTGTTGATCAATCTATTTGCCAGGAAGAGTGTCAGTGAATCCTTTGTGACATTACTAGCAAGGAATGACTTGGTGTCCTTGATTTTGGTTTGCTCATCAACAATATAGTTTTTCACTGCCTTGGTCTTGCCTCTACGACGTTCCCTTGTTCCTTCCTTCAATGATGCATCAATTGTGTAATTGTCAAACACAACCCGAAGCTGCTCATAAGCACGTCCTCTGCATTCGGCTAGCTGTACATACGCTGTGCCTAGCTCCTTGCAGTTCTGAAATTTCTTGACACTCATTAATTCTTGCAATAGCGCCATTCCATCAACAACTAAGCATGTCCTGGGTCTTTCTTGCACATTCTCAGGGTGTTCTGCAAGTTCTTCAGCATGGTCACTTGAGTTTGTGTCATCACTGGATTTCACAAGACCCTCCAGGAGTGATATGATCTTGCTCTTGTCGGTGGTGGGGTGGACCATTCCATTTGGCTGGAGAAGAGTTCTATTGGTATTGGACAGTTCATGTGCCCCTACCACTTCCTCTAGATCCACTGCTTCCCTCGATGACCTTGCAATGACTAGTAGTCGAGCAAACAGGGATGTCGTCACTTTCAGTGCCACTACCTCACTACCAGTTTTTACCAACAGGTCTTTGCCAACCGAATTCCAAGATGGCAATTTCAATTTGGTCATTGTCGACCACAGGTTTTGGTTTCCCTTTATTCTCTTTTCTACAAATGCACTGTAAGCCTCCTGTCCGAATTTCTCTGCATTAAGAATTCCTTCCTCCACAGCTTTAGGAATCACCTCATTGGTCAACAACTTGAACAGGCAGGTCTGAAACACATCCTCAGAGTTGTGCAACTTGAAAATGTTGCATTGCAGAAGTGTTGCTTTCATGTTTTCCATAGTTCATCGGCTCGTGATGCAGTTGTAGCAGCTTGTGCTCCCTGAATTATCCATCGGATGAGAGTGAACAACTCACATGGAATATCCGAATCATTGTAGTCCAGTAAAGATCCATGAAATGTCCATGCCTTTTCAACATCTCTAGAGTGAAGAATGGATTGTCGTACACACTTTGCACATTTGAATATCTGCAACATGTCTTCTTTGATATTTTCCTCCTTTATTGCAGCATCTATTGCTGTCCTTCTTGCCTTTTTGCCATGAATGACAGAAGGTTTTTGGCCTTGACCATCGGTAATATCACAACAAATGTTCTCACGGATCTTCTGTAACAGCCTGCCCCTGGTGATGCTGTGATTCTGAATACCATAGTCCCGCATCATGTTACTGTAGACCTCATCAGCCTCAGGTGTTGAGACAAACTGTCCATCATCGATGCAATCCTGTAATTCAGCGAAGAACTCAATTTCAGCTGATACAAATCTCTCTCTCTGTCCTAAGTCCCCATCACCACTTTGGTCACCTGCACAATTTTTGCGCTGTGGCATTTGCACGTAGCGACTCCAGTTGGAGGTCAAACAGCTCTTATGGTAGGTTATGTCCCTTGCAAGAAAATCTCCCTCAACGAGAAAGTCCGCAAGGTTGAGTTTCCAGACACTGTTGTCACTGTTTTCCACAATCTGTTTAACTGACCTACCAATATCTTTGCTTCTACACTCACAGTGTATCTCTTCTGTCCCGGTCTTTTTGTCCTGTTTCACAGTCTGACAGAAAAAGCACATATTCCGGCAGAATGATGGTACTGTCGACCGTGTCTGCCTTTCTGCTGGTGCTGAACAGGAGGCTTCTTCTGGAATAGGAGTTGTTGATGGTCTTCCTCGTTTCTTACCTCCGGTCAGAACACGTGTGTCCATTTGACTTGTGGCTTGTTCATATCGTCCTTTATCACGTTCCATATGCTGTATATGTGTCAGCATACCGTAACAGCTCCGATGCCATAATGCTTTTCTTGACATCAGATCACCAGCGGATAAGCCTTGCAGTCTTTGATTTATGGCCACATATGTCGGATTCCTGTATGTATCTCGTTTGGTGAGATTTCGCAAAAATGTCTCATATGTATCTGCCTGTGGTGTGCTTAAAGGCTCAAGCATTTTCCTTTTTATGTATTTCTTCCCTTGGCATAGCAAACAAAGACTGAAGTCAATGGGCTTCTTTTTAGCAGCAGGTTCCTCTGGCGTGGTCAGGATGCCGGCAGTCGTTCTTCCTCCACAGTTATCCAAGAATGCAACTTCTCAAGGTCGTCTGCTGCACATCTGAAAAGAATAAAGATTGTTAAAAAGTCATCCAACACAGTTTCAGGAATAATATTTGACTAAAACTAGATGTACGGTAGCTTGATTCTTTAGATAATATTTGGGTGTGGATCTGGCAGAAGAACTCCCCTGTCCCCCCACCTCCTATCCACCCCCTCCCAATCCAATCCTAACCATTATCTAAAAATGTAAGTACCTGTGAGTAAAAGTAAATAGATTCAATACCAGGACATTTATATTTAAACCTGATATACATGAAAACCTTTTAAAGTATGGCTTTGACCTGGAGTTTGGGCAAAACTAGATTAAAAAATGGTGGCCATCTTGAAATTATAAAGATGTTGGCCATCCAGCTGAAATTTGATTATTACCATTGTCTTCCTTGACCCCGAAAATGTGGGTAAGGACACTATTCTTGTGCTGATACCTTGATTAATAAGTGAGATATAAGGCAAAATAGGTCCGAAATGGTGGCCATCTTGAAATCCAAGATGGCCGCCATGAAGATGTCGTGAAAATTTGGCAACAGCAATTTATTTTATTTTATATGCTATTTAGAGTGATTTATGCCTTGTTGCCAAGAATCTAGCAAAACGGTCCACAAATATACATAAGCCCATGTACTAATTCCTCCACTCCTAACTTCCTCAATGCCCATGTCAATACTTTGCGTGGAACCGTATCGAATGCTTTCTCCAGATCAACAAACCCAAGAAACAACTTCTTCCTCTTCTCCATGTACTTCTCCTGCAACTGCCTCACAATGAAAAGCGCGTCTGTCGTTCCTCTTCCTGGCATGAATCCAAACTGCATTTTGTCGATCTTCACTTTCTTCCTTATCCTCCTCTCCAACACCCTTTCCAATACTTTCATTCCATGCTCCAATAACTTTATCGCTCGGTACGAGCCACCCTCCAGAGGGTCACCTTTCCCCTTGTATAGGGGGACGAGGGTACTCAGTTCCCAATCCACTGGAATGCGGCCTTCTTTCACCACCAGATTACAGATCTCTGTCATTCTCTTCACACCACAACTTCCTGCTGCCTTCAACATATCTCCCACAACTCCCGTCTGCCCTCCCGCTTTTCTACCCTTCATTGCTTTTATCGCTTCCTCAACTTCCTTCTCAGTTATCTTCTCTGCCGGTCCTAAAACTGGGTTACTCTCTATGTTGCCATCCCATTCATTCTCTGGCCTCTGTTATTTTTTCCTCTGTTCCTTATGACACCAGCAGCACACACACAAAGCCAGGCAATCGCGTATTTATAACACTAAATAAAAGCGACCGGAACCGGGACATTCAACTACCACTGCCGCAGCCGTCACATCGCAACACAAGCAGGCAGGTCTGCGGGGCCACGCCCCGAAGAGCAGTGATTGGTCCGGGATTGATTTGCGCAAGGACTGCTGAGATGGCACCCGCTGATAGGAGCGGACATGGAGACGTCGTATGATGACGTCAGAGCCTTGAGTACAAAAGAGTTGGAGGGCGGACATTTTATCTCTCTCGTGTCCTGGAGGTGTTGGTGAAAGGCGGACGCATTTGCATGCTCTCGTTTTCTGGGTTTGGTGGCGAACAGTCGTGTCCCCGACATTTTGTCTCTTCTTGACTTGCATCTTCTGGCTTTGGTGGTGAATGGTCATGATTTCGTATCTCGCTCTGATTCGGGATTTCACGGCGAGTAGTCGGGGTTCATAGCGCTCCTGCACGAGGGGAATTTATTGACGAGCACATGGACATTTTGAAGCGCTCTTGCGCCGGGCACATCGGTGTTGGTGAACATGATCAACAGGGATGAGCGGGGGCGAGTGGAACAGACACGGCCCACTGACTTCGCGCTCGGCGGCGAGAGATACGGACTGCACAGGAGGCCTACTTCCCACTCGAGGCAGCGCAGCCTGTGGTTTCCGCGCAAGGACGAGGAGGCCTGTAACAATCCGGGACGATTCCTGACGAGGTTCAAGAGCCGCTCAGAGCTAAGTGCCTACAAACTGACACATTTAATTTCACAGTTATTTTTCCCTTCATGTGTAATTGAGTCTGTGAGGGGACGTCCCGTTTAGGAATCATAGTTTTTTTTTTTATCGTGCATTCTTTGTTACCGGCATTCTTTTGTTACTTTAATAAAGCCGGTATTTTTGTACAGTTAAATCCTGTGTCGGTTTGAATTAATCTTCGCGGGTGCGAGGATTGCCAGTGAACCCGTGCAGGTAAGCGCTCACGGCTCTAATTAACACACACAGATTAAAGTGACCAAGGCGACCCTCACCACGAACCATAATTAGGTAACAGAGGTTCCAAAATTGAATACCCAGTTGAGGGGGTGTTTTGGCTCCGAGCTGGACTCAGACATGGAAGTCGGGAAATAGAGCCTCAGAAGAACCAATGGCTCTCTTATCTAGTAGAAGATTCAGGGGACACGGCCTCATTCGGGGGTGTGGGGGACCGGGAGAGGGGTGTAAATTCTCTATGTAAATGTGTACCATGTAGCACCACGTGGTGATGGTGGCAGAGGGTATTACAATTTCCTTTTTTACCTGTGGAACACTGAGGTTATGAGGCACTCTTTGCCCTGGAAGAAATTTTCTTCTTCCCTTCCCCCCCCCCCCCCACTCTCCCCCAAAACGGAGGGGCCTGTCAAGCCACCATGGTTTATTAGAACACTCAAAATAACAAATCTTTCTGCCGCATTCCCTCTTGAGACTATGAGGTGCACCGTAACTGGGGTTTGGGGAGGTAATACGTAAAACTCGGAATTTCAGGAATGAAGTCGGAGATTGAAAGAGGTGGATTTGGGGTGTATTAACGGGGGTAGAAAAGATCAAGGTTTTGGATTGGGGAAGATAAGAGATGGGACCCCTGGTAGACCCCCTTTTTGAGGTTTCAATGATAAACTGACATAATTCTTACCTTCCACAACTTCATTTTCATTTTTTTTTTACCTGCACTCTCCCCACAGGCCCTGCACCTCCAGACTACATGCCACCTCCAAGCGGCATCAACCCCAGCTAAGCTGCTTCTTGCAGATCTTCATTATTTTACCACCCCATTCCTCAAAAATAGAGTATTTACTGTTTGGCTTTTAAAATAATAATTGGTTGTGGCAGAGAAACTTTCAAAAATGAATACCAATAAAAAAACCAAGGTTCTCAACAACAATGGAAGAATAACAAGTTTGCAATTCAACACCCATTGGGTTAAGCTGTTTAATGTCTCCATCGGAAGACATCTCTGTTGATGCTGGGAACCCAACTTCAAATCCCACATACTGTTAACTGTATGTTCGTGTGTCAGTTGATTACTCATTTAATTGTGATTCATGTCATTGTACACTTGGTCATGTCTTGATTTTGCATGCAGTATATATTATACCAGCATTGTTTGGAGCGTTAGCATTCTTTACAATCAATTGGGAGAACAAAAGTTTTACGTTTTAGTGATTAAGTGTTGCAAGTCAAGAAGTGAAATGCCATAATTGAGTTTGGGAAAAGATTGTGTTCCTTTTTGAATAGGAACTTTGAAGCTAAGATGACTATTATAACACAGAAATCATGCTCATGGTAGTAAACCTTTTAAAAAATGTACAACATATGTATTAACTCACTATGGGAAAGTGTCTTCTTATTTATTAAAACCAGGGCTGATTACCATTAATACGGTAATTTTTTTTTACTTCTTCTCTTTCTTTGGAATGCAACACATGGCTGCAGGTAGCATATTGCTCGGATTTGTTTATATCATTCATTCAAAACAGGAGGTAAGGGCCTTTTGTTAGAAGGTGTAAGGAAACTGCTATTAGATAGGCATAAGGAAGGAATTAGAGCAATATGTAGGAAATTGGATACCAAGATGATCGAATGGGTAGACCAGACGAGCTGAATAGCTTCTTTTTTTTTTTTTGTAGACTGAATCGAGGCTCGTGAAAGAGCTAACATTTATTTCACAAATAAATCAACCAGACAAACAAAATATAAAAAAATACGGAGCGGCTGACAAGATGGGGAGAGAAGGGGAAGCACACAAACACAACATTTGAGAGCAGGGAGAAGTGTAGGAGGGAGAGGGCTTGGGGGCAGGAGGCGTGGGAAGGGGGGGGGGGGGGAGGTATAAAACACAAGGAGACCAAGGACTTCCAGGACAGAGGTTGGTATTTCAAAAAAGTGTAGGATTTGGGGTGAAATTAGCGGGGGTAGAAAAGATCAAGGTTTTGGATGGGGGAAGATAAAAGATGGTGGTGAACAGCTGTTTTAAAGACCTGGAGGGTGGAGTGGGATTGAAGAGAGTGAGGGAGTTTGTTCCACAGGCGGGAGAAAAGAGGAATGAAGGAGTGAGGGTGAGCAGAAAGTCTTGATTTTGGCAGTTTAACCATAAGAGGGTTGCAGGCAGATCTTGTGCGACCTGTAGGAATATTTGGGGGACAGAGCCCAGAGAGAGCTGGGGGGGGGGGGGGGCAAGGCCAGAGAGGAGTCGGTAGAAGACGGAAAGACCACCAACCTGCCTGTGGTGAGTGAGTGAAAGGCCCTTGGAGTTAGCTTCATCACGGGAGATTTCAATGATTCTGAACGCTTTGGTTTCAACAGCGTGAAGACGAGCTAGGTGTGAGGCAGGAGCACCAGACCAGAGGGGAGAGCAGTATTCCATAGAGCTGCGGATGAAAGCCTAGTATGTGGTGAGGAGCTCAGGTGTGCCAAGGAAGGACTTCGTGCGACGGAGGATGCCCAGTCGGCGACTGGCTTTGGAGGCCAGATTTGAAATGTGGTTTTCCCAGGAAAGATCATGGCAGATAGTGAGACCCAAAAGCTTGAGTGACAGAACTTCTTGGAGAGGATTATTCAGAAAGTGGATGGGAGGGTTGTCCAGTCGGTCTTTTCGGAGAGACATCGTAAGAGTGTGAGATTTGTCAGGATTGAAAGACATGTTCCACTTGTTTGCCCAGTCTGTGATTTTGTCCAGGTCTGCAGAGAGTGAGGAGGCTGCAAACTGCCGATCTGAGGGATGAGGAATGGAGTGACAGAGAGTAGAGTCGTCAGCAAAGAGATAGAGAGGATTTTCAAGAGTGTCAGAGAGATCATTGATGAAGACCAGAAAAAGCACAGGGCCCAGAACACTGCCTTGGGGAACTCCAGCCTGAACAGGAAGAGGAGATGAGAGATACCCATTCAGGGCCACACGTTGACTACGACTAGAGAGGAGGTCCGCCAGCCATGCGTGGAGATTTCCATGGATACCAAAGGAGGAGAGTTTGGTGAGCAGAGCGGGGTGCCAGACCGTATCGAAGGCACGTGAAATGTCAAGGGAGACAGCTCTAATTTCCTGTTTGGCATTGAGGACCTCCATCCATTGTTGAGAAAGCAGAAGCAGCATGTCCAGAGTAGAGTGACCAGGTCTGAAACCAAATTGATGGTCAGAGATCAAGCCATTGGAGAAGAGGAAAGATTTCATATCTGAAGCAATGATGGATTCCATGACTTTGCTGATAATTGGGAGAAGGCTGATTGGTCTGTTGTTGCTAGGATCTGTTTTTGCACCTTTTTTGTGCAAAGCGGTGATGTTGGCTGATTTCCAAGCAGATGGCAGATGACCTTGAGCAAAAGAGAGGGTGAAGAGAACAGAGAGAGGGAGTGAAAGAGCGGAAGAACATGATTTTAGGACCCGTGGGCTGATGCCGTCAGGACCAGTTGCAGAATCAGAGTCGAGGGTTGACAGAAACCTTTCCACCTTGTCAGGAGGAAAGGACACAGAGTCCAGGAGCAGCTGAGTACGACTGGGTACGGTGGGTACAGAGAGGGATGGGTTTGGGACACAAGATTTAGAGGCAAACACAGAGTTGAGGCATTCAGCTTTTTCACGTGCGGAACTAGGCCCAAACTAGCCAAAGCAGACACACAAAATCAAAATAACCAAACTTGGCGGCTTTGGTCTTGTACCCTGCGGAAGCCTGACACAATTGTGAGCAGAGAGAGAGGGAGGGGTAGAGAGGGAGGCAGCCCAAACTAGCCAAAGTAGACACAAAATCAAAATTACCAAATGGGTACACAAAGGACATGGCAATGAGCACACAATACAAACAACAATCGACATGAATAAAAGTGGACAACAATCCATGGCAACAGAGGCAAATCTGGAATGGTTTACGTAACCTTGGAAATAGGTCACTCTGAGAAGTGATGAAAAGCTGCCACCACTGTAAACCGCAAATGTGAAGGAAGTTTCAGATAAATCAGCAGCTTCCTACTTCCGCTAGCCCTCCTTTGATTCAATAGATGCAAATGCTCTTCTGTCAACGTCAGAGATCGCACGTCTGGCATGGAGGGCAGAAACCCATGACACCACTTTTTCCTGCAGGCCTGAGATCGAAAATGAAGAAGCCTAATATATCACGTAAAAATGAAAGCACATACTTTACTTCAACATTACTGCCACTGGCGTTGTATAAATACCTTTTTACTAGCAGAAGGAATGATGAGTAATACATTTATTGCTGACTCATCAACAACAACAACAACCCCTCACCAAAATCAAGGAAGCAAAACCAAAAACAATACTAATGTTCTGAGTTGAGAATCGTGTTATCGGACATATTGTGAGACACCACAGTATTTAGGTGGGAAAAAAGTTCTGCCGTTCATAATGAAGAAATAGTTTTGAGGTATACTCAATGCAGACAAACAGTTAAACAAGAAAGACATCGTGCAGAGCACGATACTTGCAAAATCCACCCCTCATCCACAAAAGATTTGCCATGGATACATCAAATTGTACATTTCATTAAGATTTAAATTGACGATCTTCATCAAAGCTCGGGTCAATCGGATGACAATTATTTTTCAGATGAGAATTGATGATTTTAAAAGTTTGACCTTTGACATTTTGACCTCAAAAATAGTTGCTTTCCCAATTCAGTGATCCACTACGCAATTGCTGTTTAATTTCCAAGTTAGAAGAACCACTTTTAGAGGCCATTTTTTTCCCCGCAGAGCAGGGTTTGGCCTTTTTCGGGCACCTTGGTCCCCCTTTTTGAAGCAATGTTTTATAGCCGGATGCCCTTCCTGCCGCCAATCCTGTTAGTCGCCTCTTGCGACACAGGGAATTACCAGTGAGCTGGTGCTCAATTTGCCGGCCTCAGAAGGATGACAGGCTGAGTCATTGTGAGTCAACCCCCCTGGTGTTAATTCAGCGGTCGACTGGGATTCAAACCGGGGATCCAAGGATCCCAAGCCAGCACCCCAACCGCTAAGCCAACACCAGGCTTTCCAAGGGCTTTTCAAATTTTCAAAACCAACACCAGCCTTTTCAAATTTCCAATTTCCAAGTTAATGGGATGAAAATTGACAATTTTTCAGATGAAAATGAATGACTTTAGAGGTTTGGCCTCAAGTTGACCTTTGACCTTTTGACCTTAAAAATAGTTGGTTTTCCAAGTTATTTACTCAACGTGCAAATGCTGTTCAACTTTCAAGTCAATTGGATGGAAAATGATAATTTTATAAATTCGACCTCAAGATGACCTTTGACCTCAAAAATCAATAGGCTTTCTTCCTTATGACCAACTCTACCATTTGGTGAAGTTTCGTGAAGATCGGATTAAAATTGTGACTTGGAAGGAGTGAGATTCATGGGATTAAGAAATGGAGGCAATAAACCAGGTATGCTTCTGCAGGTGCCGTGTATATTGTATTGGATGTCCTTAAAAATAAAACACATATTTGGTAGAAAATGTCACGCTGGATAAAGCGCTTTGGCTACTCCATTACTTTGGCTAAACAATGCTTGGATTATTATGGCGAACCGAAGGATTGTTATATTTCTTTTAAAACTTATCGATATTGTAAATATCTGAAAATGAGGCAAATTATCAAATGGTGAAGCTGTAAAACAACAAGAGGATGGAGGTTGGAAAGCAAAGATTTTATTTTTAAAGGTACAAAGATCCTACAACGTCACATGATCGGTATTCAAATTTGCATGCAACCCCTTAAATGTTTCATGGACAACTCGATGTCTGTTACTGGCAGGTGTTGTACATGGTTATTTGCTGGTTGATGTCTCGTAGGATGCCATTCAGCTTTTCCTCCAGTCCGTCCAAGGCATGCGCTTTCTCTGCCAAGTTGCGCTCGTTATGCTCGTACTGTTCCTCCAGGTCTGATTGACACACACACACACACAAAACACACATACACACACAGCTCCACTCAACTCACCACTGTGTCTCTCAACAACATCTGAGCCATTTGTCCTGGTAATTTGTATGTATCGTAAGCAAAAACAAGTACAAAAAGTTTTAATTAAAACAAAAGCCGCGTCGATGTTACACAATGCCTAGATGCAGCTGTGCCTATAACGTCGATGTTATAGGCACAGGACATTCCTATTGATTCGATTACTTGATGTTATTTTTGTGCAAAGTGAAAATATATCTCGGCAATTTCCCGTGTGTGGCGACGAATTTTTAATATATCTCGGCATTTTCCCATCTGTTATTTCAGGCGGTGTATGACTGACCATGCCGCGATTGAAAAAAAATATATCTCGGCAATTTCCCGTGTGTGGCGACACGTGAACGAAGCTATGCTCCTCTCTCCACATTATTGTGACGACGTATAAATTAAATATTTCATCGTGACGATTGTCATCAAATGGACGAATTTTTAATATATCTCGGCATTTTCCCGTCTGTTATTTCAGGCGGTGTATGACTGACCATGCCGCGATTTAAACAAAATATATATATCTCGGCATTTTCCCGTCTGTTATTTCGGGCGGTGTATGACTGACCATGCCGCGATTTAAACAAAATATATATATCTCGGAATTTTCCCCGTCTGTTATTTCAGGCGGTGTATGACTGACCATGCCGCGATTTAAAAAATATAAATTTCGGCAATTTCCCGTCTGTTATTTCGGGCGGTGTATGACTGACCATGCCGCGATTGAAAAAAAATATATCTCGGCAATTTCCCGTGTGTGGCGACACGTGAACGAAGCTATGCTCCTCTCTCCACATTATTGTGACGACGTATAAATTAAATATTTCATCGTGACGATTGTCATCAAATGGACGAATTTTTAATATATCTCGGCATTTTCCCGTCTGTTATTTCAGGCGGTGTATGACTGACCATGCCGCGATTTAAACAAAATATATATATCTCGGCAATTTCCCGTCTGTTATTTCGGGCGGTGTATGACTGACCATGCCGCGATTAAAAAAAAAAAAATCTCAATGGACTTGAAGTTACAGGCCTTTGAGAATTCATTTCATTCTATAAAGGGCAACTTTCATCGGATTTTCTTCCCGTTTTTTTTCAACCAAGTCTAAAACTATGTTAGCGACTGTGAAAAATGAAATGATATATCGAATTTGATTTGAAATAAAACTGGGAGAGAGAGCAAGACACCACGGGCCTACAAAACAGGCCTCAAAGCTATGCGAGTTAATAAAATGGTGGATATTTGTTTATAATTATATGAAGCCACTCCCAGAATGGGTGGAGCTACTCTGCAAACCGAGTAAGCCACACCCCGGACAGACACACAACAGACAGACAGACAGACAGACAGAATCATCTACGGCTATTATAATATAGATATGAACAGTGATGTGGCTTTTGTTGAAATTCTACAAATACTGTTTAGATTTGGATGATTTGCTTGTGATATGATTTAACGGACGTTTATATGAATCGTTTAAAATAAAAAAGCCTTCAATTTCTGATATTTTGCCTTTTCATTTGGGTCCCCCAATTGAAGCTCCGCCCGTAGGACGGGTACCGTTGCTAGTATTAATAATGTCCCACCTCCCCCAAGGGGTTTTTCCTCCTTGAACAAACGGTGGCGTGTCAACGTTTATAAATAGCTTATCATGGCGTTTTCGTGGGATCAACGGCCTCTACCAGAAGTAAAAAATATTATAAACGACAAACACATATCATTAGCTTTTTAAACAGTCGCTAATGCTGTTTATAACACTAAACAAAGAAATTTGGAGGAATCCTGACATCTGTGAGGTAAGTTTTACTTATAGAACAGAGCGAAGATCTACTGTACTCTATATACCCCACAAGGGTTGGGTAAATAACATGACCCTTCCTGCCGCTAACGCGGCGGCCTTTTGAAAAAGCCGCTCCTGTTATTTAACATGAAACTGAAAGGGAGGAAGCCCGGGGTGTGCTCATTTACAAAGCAGCTAGCTAGCGCTTGCCAAGCCAGCCGTTCCTTAACGTTTTTGAATGGAGTGCTTGCTCGAATGCTTAAACCACTTGGCGATTTATCCACAAGAAACTTGGTAAATGAACACACACCCAATGTTCTTGAGATCCGACCATAGATCTACTATAATCTATATACCCCAAAGAGGAATGACTCTTCCTGTCGATCCCGTAGTGAGCGGGTGTACTAGTGATGTAAATTGGGATTATATGTGTTCTGCTCTAGGCTGCCAGGGAAAGACAATTTCGTTCTGATCGGACATACCTAAGTCGAGCTTTCGTAACTAAAATGTTGAAATGTCTACAATTCAGTCATGACCTTAAAATGAGGTCAAGGTCAAAAGAATAATGGCAACTCCGCATACTTTGTATTACCATTACTGCTTTAACATTTCATTCCGAAAGTCCTCGGACATTGGCAGAAAAAGGGAGAAAAACCGAAATGGTGGTTTAATATTCTTTGGGGTGTAAGACCTTGACCTTTAACCTGGATGGGTATAATGTAAATTAAACGTAAATGTACTTCACTCTAGGCTATCCAGAGAGGGCAATTTCGTTATTCTCAGACAAATCTTAGTCAAGTTTTGGTGGAAATGTTAACAATTGGGTCATGGCCTTAAAATGAGGTCAAGGTCAAAAATGTCAACCTCACATACTTTGTATTACCATTACTTTTGCAAAATTTAATTCCAAAAGTCGTCAGACATTGGCACAAAAAAGGGAGAAAAACCTAAATGAGGATACTCTTCACAAAGGACAACATGTGATATTTAACATCCATCAACGGATACTGGCAGATTGGATGCCCATTTAACGTCGATCCGAGGGACTCATTTCACCCATTGATGAATCACCCTACTTGGGAAACACCAAGAGGACTTTATGGCTGGGACCAGATTCAAACACACGCTAGACAGCTTAGAGGTAAGTGTGCGTACCTCTAGGGCCTAGGCCATCCTGTCAGCCCTTTTCAAAAGTGAAAACTTGCAACTGGAGAATCAAGATTCACTCCAGATCTCTTATTAATACATCTGGTTGGTTTTGACAATATAAGAGGAGCTTAATCAATAGTGAAGCAATTGCCAGAGGTATGTGAGACCGTCATCACCCTTCTCGTATACAATATAGCACGACCTTCTCCATCACTTCTCTGTTTTGGCTTATCTGGGCAATGTGTACCTGAAAGGCGCTCCAGTTTGTCTTTCGCTCCTTTCAGCAAACTTTGGGCCTGCTGCTGCAGAATGTTGGCCCGTGTTCTCACCGATGCCACACCTATCACCTTGACATCTGCTTCCTGCCGTAAATGCTCAAACTTGCTGTGAACCTTCTCAGCCAAGAGCTGCCATCCAGAAAAGACAAGGACATTTACAGCTTGAAATGCAACCTTAATCTTTATAAAAAATAGTTTTGTTGGAGAGATCAATCATAGTCCTTAAATTACTTTTGATGTGTGTATGGATAATAAAGTCATGAAAAAACATTGATTAGAGGCAAACATTAAAACAAAAATACCAGAAGGGCTCAACTGCAAAATAATTGTAATTAATTGTAATAATTGTAATTGTAATAATGGGCTCAACTGCCCATTTTTATTTATTGCGTACGAGCATACTCAACTTTCCAGTTGAAGATAGAACAGTGAGAGTAATGTATGAAGTTTTGTTTAGTACTCAACATGTCCACATTCTCTTTAAATATTCTCTTTAAATATTCTCACATTCTCTTTACCGCACGTGACAAAGCCGAATGCCTCAACTCTGTGTTTGCCTCAAAATCTTGTGTCCCAAACCCATCTCTCTCTGTTCCCACCTTTCCCAGTCGAACCCAACTGCTCCTGGACTCTGTATCCTTCTCTCCTGACAAGGTGGAGAAGTTTTTCTCAAACCTTGACTCTGATTCTGCAACTGGACCAGACGGCATCAGCCCACAGGTCCTAAAATCCTGCTCTGCCGCTCTATCTCACCCTCTCTCTGTTCTTTTCACCCTATCTTTTGCTCAAGGTCATCTGCCAGCATCTTGAAAATCAGCAAACATTACCGCTTTACACAAAAAAGGTGCAACAACAGATCCTTGCAACTACAGACCAATCAGCCTGCTTCCAATTATCAGCAAAGCCATGGAATCCATCATTGCTTCGGATATCAAATCCTTCCTCTTCTCCAATGGCTTGATCTCTGATCATCAATTTGGATTCAGACCAGGTCATTCTACTCTGGACATGTTGCTTCTGCTGTCTCAACAATGGATGGAGGTCCTCAATGCCAAACAGGAAATCAGAGCTGTCTCACTTGACATATCACGTGCCTTCGATACGGTCTGGCACCCAGCTCTGCTCACCAAACTCTCCTCCTATGGTATCCATGGAAATCTCCACTCATGGCTTGCGGACTTTCTCTCTGGTCGAAGGCAATGTGTGGCCCTGAATGGATTTCTCTCATCTCCCCTGCCTGTTCTGGCTGGAGTTCCCCAAGGTAGTGTTCTGGGCCCTGTGCTATTTCTGGTCTTCATCAATGATCTCTCCGACTCTCTGGAAAATCCTCTCTATCTCTTTGCTGATGACTCCACTATCTGCCGCTCCATTCCTCATCCCTCAGATCGGCAGTCTGCAGCCTCCTCACTCTCTGCAGACATGGAAAAAATCACAGACTGGTCAAACAAGTGGAACATGTCTTTCAATCCTGACAAATCTCACACTCTTACAATGTCTCTCCGAAAGGACCGACTGGAAAACCCTCCCATCTACTTTCTCAACAATCCTCTCCAAGAAGTTCTGTTGCTCAAGCTTTTGGGTCTCACTATCTGCCATGATCTTTCTTGGAAAATCCACATTTCCAAGCTGGCCTGCAAAGCCAGTCGCTGACTGGGCATCCTCCGTCGTGCGAAGTCCTTCCTTGGCACACCTGAGCTCCTCACCACATACAAGGCTTTCATCCGCAGCTCAATGGAATACTGTTCCCCCTCTGGGCTGGTGCTCCTGCCTCACACCTAGCTCGGCTTCACACTGTTGAAACCAAAGCTTTCAGAATCATTGGAATCTCCTGCGATGAAGTTAACTCCGACGGCCTTTCACTCACTCACCGCAGGCAGGTTGGTGGTCTTTCTGTCTTCTACCGACTCCTCTCCGGCCTTGCTCCCCCAGCTCTCTCTGTGCTCTGTCCCCCCAATATTCCTTCATGTCCCACAAGATCTGCCTGCAACCCTCTTATGGTTAAACTGCCAAAATCTAGGCTCTCTGCTCACCTTCACTCTTTCATTCCCCTTTTCTCCCGCCTCTAGAACAAACTCCCCCACTCCCTTCAATCCCACTCCTCCCTCCAGGTCTTTAAAACAGCTGTTCACCACCATCTCTTATCTTCCCCCATCCAAAACCTTGATCTTTTCTACCCCCGCTAATTCCTCCCCGATACATTTTTTTTGGGAAATTCCAACTTCTTTCCTGGAAGTCCTTGCAGTGTTCATATGTTTTATACCTCTCCCACCTCCCCCAAAGCCCTCCCCCTCCCACATTTCTCCCGATGTCCCTGCTCTCAAATGTTGTGTTTGTGTCCTTCCCCCTCTCTCCCCATCTTGTCTGCTGCTCCCCTTATTTTTTGTGTTTTGTGTGTCGGTTTGACTTTTTGTGTGATTAATGTTAGCTCTTTCACTAGCCTCGATCTTGTATACAAAATAAATAAATAAATAAATAAATACACATCAGGAGACGTTGAACGAAATTGTCCGTAACTTTTGCACAGATGGCACAGGATATGCCCTGAACAACATTCGCGATGTGATCGTGTAGCTCATCCAAGGACTGTGGGTGCATGGCATAAGCTCTGTACTTCATGAAACCCCACAAAAATATCATGAGGAGTCAGATCCAGGGATCTTTGGAGCCAAGCAATGGGTCCACCAGGGCCGATCCATTTGTTGGGAGAAGTTGAATCAAGGAATTCACGAGGAGGTCTGTGGACATGTGGAGTACTAAAAAAAACTTCAAACATTATTGCTACAGTTCCATATTCAACTGGAAAGATGTGTAATGTGTATGCTTGTTGTGTTCAATGAATAAAAAAATAGGACCGTGGATGCTGAAGCTCACCTGGATGCTGGATCAGGAGCAACAGGCACTCAAACGCCCTCAGACCCTGTTTTTTAATGCCGTGGACAAATTTGGTACATCACGGGTGATGGTGGTTGTGATCAAGTTTCATCGAAATTGTGTGTGTAGTTTCAGAGAAGAGAGCAAATACTTATTTGGGGTGGGGGTGGGGGGGGGGGGTGGGGGGAGGGGTAACCCATAGATTCCCTTTATGAGTGTAGATTTTTGTGCAGTCAGTCCACCTTCGTTAGGCATCAGATATGAAGCTTGTGGCCAATCTACGTCTAGCAGGAACCAAGCCCAGCTCATCACCCATCCCTACTGTGAAGCATGGTGGTGGCAGCATCATGCTATGGGGATGCTTTTCAGTGGCAGGGACTGCGAGACTAGTAAGGATAGAGGGAACAATGAATGGAGCCAAATACAGGTAAATCCTTGAGGAGAACCTGCTTCAGAGTGCAAAAGGCCTTAGCCTGTGGTGAAGATTTCCATTCCGACAGGACAATGACCCCAAATCATACAGCCAAAGCAACACTGGAGAATGGCTTCAGAAAAGAACGTGAAAGTCCTTGAGTGACCCAGCCAAAGCCCAGACTTGCATCCCATTGAGAATATGCGGAAAAACATGCAGATTGCTGTTCACCAGACGCTCCCCATCCTACTTGACAGAGGTTGAGCAAATCTGCAAGGAACAATGGGAAAAACTCCCCAAATCCAGTTGTGCAAAGCTGATGCAGACATATCCAAGAAGACTCGTAGCTCTAATCGCTGCCAAAGGCGCTTCTAGAATGTATTGACTCAGGGGGTTTTATACTTATGTAAATGAGATATTTCTGTATTTCATGTTGAATAAATTTGTAAAAAATTGTAAAAATAAATAAATAAAATCCACTTTGAAATTATGGGATATTATGTGTAGATCAGTGACAAAAAACATCTTAATTTAATCCACTTTAAATTCAGTCTCTAACACAAAAAAATGTGAAAAAGTCAGGGGGTGTGAATACTTTCTGAATGTGCACTGGATATATGCACAAGCTCCACCATGAGCCATATATAATTGGTGGTCGTGGTGGTGATCATGATGATGATGTTTAGCATTCCCATTGGACCTGATGGCTCATGATGCTCAAAACCCAAGTTAAAATTCCATTTAATATACTGTATGTATTTGTCTATTGTCGACTATTTCATTGTAGGAAACCTGGCGTTGGCTTAGCGGTTAGGGTGCTGGCCCGGTCGATCACTGAATTAACGCCAGGGGGGTTGATTCAGCCTGTCATCCTTCCGAGGTTGGCAAATTGAGTAACAGTTCACTGGTAATTCCCTGTGTGTCGCAAGAGGTGATTAACAGGGTTGGCGGCAGGAAGGGCATCCGGCCATAAAACATTGCTTCAAAAAGGGGCCACGGTGCCCGAAAAAGGCGAACCGCTGCTCTGCGGGGGAAAAATGGCCTCTAAAGGTGTTTCTACTGTTTCATTGTAGATATTTCAGATTAAACTACTATATACTGTACTGATGTATACTAATGTATTTGGCCTGCATATGATTTATGTGCAACTTTTACGAAATGAGCTTTAGATCCATGTAAAAAATAATAAGAATGATCTCATATTAACACTTGAAATCCCAGTTAAGGCAAATTTTCATGAAGACAAATGCTCCACAAAACTAATCATCTGAACGAGAGTGCTGCGGTGTTCAAATTGATCAAATTCCAGGGAAAGTTTTATCATTTAACAAAGCTTTGTGCTTCACGATCTTGCAATATGAACACATTATTCATGGCTCATGGAAGCGTCACAATCATGCCAGATTATTCACTCTTACTAAGAACAAAATTTAAAAAGTAGTCATCATTTTTGGCTGGTACGAATTGGCCTCGAGTATTGCGCACATGAGAAGGAAGATGCCATAGCCAAAACACCATTAACTCATAGGAATGATGCGTCAAATAGGTGAGACGTCAAAATAGATGAGACGTCAAATATGTCAAAACTAGATGAGATGTCAAACACTGAGTAAAACAAGAAAGAGCAATCAGAGATTGCAGACCGTCGCCAAGACATGTTTGTGTGGTGTTTGTTTCGTGTTGTTTTGAATAAGGTTCGTTTTTATATCCAAGATGGCTGCCAAACCACGTGACCTATGATGTCACAATTTTCACACTACAGTATATGCAGCAATGGTGTGAGATGATAATTGTAAAACTTCGCATTGATGGGGTAAGCGCTTTCAGGGAAACAATTTTTTGAATATATTCCTTAAATTCAATATGGCTGCCAGACCATGTGACCTATGACTTAATTGTTTTCAAAATGTATTCCGCAAGGCTAGTAAATCATGGGTGATTGATCTAGTAAGCGGTTCTGGAAAACATTTTTGACGGTTTCCATTTTCAATACAATATGGCTGCCGAACAACGTGACCGATGATGTCATCAATTTAATTCTCACATACAATGTTTGTGTAGATTCAAGCTCATTAAATTTAAAACTGATCGGATCAAGCATTCTACTTGTCTAATTATGACGTCATAACACACCGATGACATCATCATGGATATATGTTATTCCTCATGAGGAGTACTTGACAATGAGCCATGTTTCAATTTTACCATGGAGCGATTTTGGAGATATAGAGGTGCAAAGTTTTTTGGGTTTTTCCGAGATGGCACCCATACCACGTGACCTATGATGTCATAATTATCATTTGAAAATTCTACAGGGGGAAGCGCTTCTATGGTGAAAATTTCGTGTCAATCGGACCAACAGTTGCAGGGAAAAAAGCATACTCACGTTTTGTGTGGACAAACAGACAGACAAACAGACAAGAACTATGTCGTGCATAGCACAATACTTGCGAAATCCCTTACGGAAAAATACGACACTTGCAAAAAATGAAGTTGTTGACCTTTGGCCTGTGTTGACCTCAAAAATAATTGTTGGTTGAATTCAGTGATCTGATATGCAAATCTTCTTCAAATTTCCAGTAAATAGGATGAAAATTGAGGATTTTGGAAATTACACCTAAGTTGTTGACCTTTGGCCTATGTTGCCCTTTCGGCCCATGTTGTCCTCAAAAATAATTGGTGGTTGAACTCAGTGACCTAATATGCAAATCCTCTTCAAATTTCAAGTAAATCATAGGAAAATTGACAATTTTAGAAATTAGGCCTTTGTTGACCATTTGGCCGATGCTGACCTCAAAAAATTGGTGATTGAATTCAGTGACCTGATATGCAAATCCTCTTTAAATTTCAAGAGAATCGGATGAAAATTGAGGATTTTAGAAATTTGATGTTGTTGAGCTTTGGCCTATGCTGACCTATTGACCTCAAAATCAAAAGGCTTCTTCCTAATGACCAACTGTACCATTTACTGAAGTTTCGTAAAGATCAGTTGAAAATTGTGACCTGGAAGTAATTGACAGACAGACAGACAGAATAATGTACGAGACCAACCAATATACTTGAAAAATCTTCAATTTCCCTTAGTAACAAACAGACAAAACAACAACTCAAATGCAATAATACCCACTCCTCTGGCGAGGGTAATAAGACAAAAAAAAAAAAAAAAAACACCTTTAGAGGCCATTTTTCCCCGCAAGCGGGGGTTGGCCTTTTTCGGGGACCGTGGTTGTTGTTGTTTTTTTCGGTCCCCTATTTGAAGCAATGTTTTACGGCCGGATGCCCTTCCTGCCGCCAACCCTTTTTGTCGCCTTTTTACGACAAACAGGGAATTACCAGTGAACTGGTACTCAATTAGCCGACCTCGGAAGGAATGACAGGCTGAGTCAACCCCCCTGGCGTTAATTCAGCGATTGACCGGGATTCGAACCCAGGATCCTAGGATCCTAAGCTGGCACCCTAGCCGCTAGCCCAACACCAGGCACCAGGGAGGGTAATAAGACAGTAAGACAAAAAGAGAATGAGGAAAATGGAGACTGTGTACCTGTGCAGCTTCATCTGCAACATCTTTCGCTGCACTGCTGGTGTCCATTGCCTGCTCGACTCTCCGCACCGTGCTACGATGGAGCACCTTAAGCTCATCCATCTCCTGAGAAAACCGATTCAGCTGTACCTCAGTCTTGTCCAGTTGAGCAGTGGGCACAGTTACATTCTCCGTTATCTGCGAGGATGGAAAAAACAACAGAAGTGGATACAAATGAAAGCAGGGAAAAGTGTTAGCTGCTAAGTTCGTCATATGTGTCGGCCCAATATCACAAACACATTTCCACCCCAACACGTAACTCCAGAATCCAAAAAGAAACCACTTAACAGCCTGAAAAACGATAGGTTTGGGTGAAAAAGAGGGAGAGGACAAGGATTGATAGACGAGGCAGGTATATGAAAATAAGAGAGTGAAGAGAGGGGTTGTGAGGGTCAAGGTATGCACACGAGAAGCCAAGGAGACACACATGTGAGTACCTAGGTCCTCTTCATCCCCCTTCATTAAGGGTAGGTTGTAAAGACCAATCTTTCAATATGAATGTGTGTTCACCACGGTCTATTTTTGTGGATAAAACAAACTCGAAAAACATTTTCCATAAAAGACTAATTATGTCTCGTCTGTTGGAAGGTGTAGACGGTGGCTTGCAAATCGAGCCTCAAGGGCGGTGTACAGAAGCGTTTTTTAAAATAACAATTAATTCACGGTGCAGTGAGGTGAAATTTGCTGCACATGATGGGCAACGCGCACAGAGTAAAACGAGTGTTCGTTTACATCAATATATGATGTCTAATAAATAAAAAAAGACAGCAGCACACCTGACATTAGGCCGAGGCTTATCAAGTTATTAACTCTCTTTGCTTTCCGATTCATCCAAAACGAATGCACAGGAAGAAATACAACCCAAAAGCAGTTAATACCATTAACTTAAAACCAACTCACGAGGTCGTATCAAATAATCATGTTTAAAATTTCTAGTCCTTTGCACTCGAGCTTATGTGTCCATTATGTTGCAAATGAAAGTAGAATGTATTTTGTCCCGAAAAGCACTTCATTGTTTGAGCCTTGTAAACAACCTCCGCTATAAATGTACAATCACTTCATTCACTTGAAACCCACAAGGACGATTTGCAAATGCACTTGAGTTATTTTGTTAGTACCAGTAATACTTTCATAGTAATCTGGACAGACATGCAGATATACTTGTTGTCTGGACCGACAAGGTCGGAGATGGTGGTCATTAAAATAAGCTCCGTCCGACCAACCGAACAACTGTGTGTGTGTGTGTGTGTGTATGTGTATGTGTGTGTCTGTGTGTGTGTGTGTGTGTGTGTGTGTGTGTGTTTATGTGTGTGTATATGTGTGTGTGTGTGTGTGTGTGTGTGTGTGTGTGTGTGTGTTTATGTGATGTGATGTGTGTGTATATGTGTGTGTCTGTCTGTGTGTGTCTGTCTCTATGTGTGTGTGTGTGTGTGTTTATGTGTGTGTATATGTGTGTGTGTGTGTGTGTGTGTGTTTATGTGATGTGTGTGTATATGTGTGTGTCTGTCTGTGTGTGTCTGTCTCTATGTGTGTGTGTGTGTGTGTGTGTGTGTGTTTATGTGTGTGTATATGTGTGTGTGTGTGTGTGTGTGTGTGTGTGTGTGTGTGTGTGTGTTTATGTGATGTGTGTGTATATGTGTGTGTGTCTGTCTGTGTGTGTCTGTCTCTATGTGTGTGTGTTTGTGTGTTTATGTGTTTGTATATGTGTGTGTGTGTATGTGTGCGTGTGTGTGTTTATGTGATGTGTGTGTATATGTGTGTGTCTGTCTGTGTGTGTGTGTGTGTGTGTGTGTGTGTGTGTGTGTGCTTATGTGATGTGTGTGTATATGTGTGTGTCTGTCTGTGTGTGTGTGTGTGTGTGTGTGTGTGTGTGTGTGTTTATGTCTGTGTTTATGTGTTTGTATATGTGTGTGTATGTGTGATGAGATGAGATGAAATGTGTGTGATGAAATGTGATGTGAAATGTTTATTGAAATGTGAAATGAAAAATGTGATGTGAAATGTGAAATGTGATGTGTGATGTGTGATGTGTGATGTGTGATGTGTGATGTGTGATGTGCGATGTGTGATGTGTGATGTGTGATGTGTGATGTGTGATGTGTGATGTGTGATGTGTGATGAAACGAGATGTGTGCGATGATTGACATTTCTTTTGGTGAGGCTTCTCCCGCTAATTTGTCATTATCTTTTGGTGGAAAATCCACTATACTGTTTCTTATATATTTAAATGTTTCTTCCATGTTGATGTGATTTTAATGTGTTTGTTAATGTGTGTGTGTGTGTGTCTGTGAATAAAAGAGAGAGATAGAATTTTGAGGAACAGAAATGAAAAAATGAGATGTGTGTTTATGTGTGTGTTTATGTGTGTGTATATGTGTGTGTATGTGTGTGTGTGTGTGTGTGTTTATGTGTGTATATGTGTGTGTGTGTGTGTGTGTTTATGTGTGTATATGTGTGTGTGTCTGTGCATGTGTGTGTTTATGTGTGTGTATTGTTACGGATTCGTCACTTGCGTTGTTGTGGTTTTCATCCACTGTAAATATTTTTGATTCCATGTACTATTATATTGTTGTCGTTTAAGGGAAATATATATTACTATTTTCAAAAGGTAAAAAATTTATGTTTTAAATGAAACCGGAACGAATGACGAGGAGGAGGAAGAGGGGAAAAGAAGGCGGAGCGAATGAGTCGGAGAAGAAAGCCGAGTTGCTTTGAGGTCTGAGCGAACGTTGACGAACGAGAGTCACGAGTGAACTTTGGCTTTCCCAGGAAAGGGATTCCTGCGACAGAGTTGTTATCGCTGTGACAGATCAACCTGCGTGTCAGGTTTTGCGGTGGATTCTGAAGAGAATCATCGTCATCATCGTCGTGCCATTACGCCACGAGACCGGGCCGTCGGCCATTTTGACTCGCGCAGGACTTGCACTTCGCCCAAGGTTTCATCTCGCTTCAACCATTTCCACTGCATTCAGACGTTAATCTGGTGTGTGTGTGTGTGCAACGTGGCATTTGAAGGTTGATTTGCGGTTCGCCAACTGTGAACCGTTGAACGTCCATACCCGAGGGTGTGATTTCCCAGTCGCCTTGAGGGCGCCTTTCCGCAGCTTTGGCAGCAGGACTGTAACTGCCAACCCAACGGGATTCTGGTCTCGATTGGACATTGTTCTGACGATCGCTGGAGCGGATCGACTTTGGCTTGAAGCCGGGATTAGAGACATTTGGAATCTTCTTCTTTTCGCTCACTTGGAGCACAGTGAGTTATATTGTACGAACCTGATGGTACCATCTTAGGATATATATTGATTGTACTTTTGATTACTATTATTTTTGTACTGTTATTCTTGTGTGATGTTAATACAATATTTGTTTGTGAGTAACAATTGGTGTGGCTTCACCATTGATCTTTGACATACAGAATAACACATTTTTCTGCCGTGACTCCTCTCAGGGCTCGGAAGTACACTGTGACCAGGGCGTTTGGGGAGGAGCACGTAACAGAAATTGAGCGAAGCAAAGACCTTGCGCGATGCGCAAAGCGCGCGAGTCAAAATGGCCGACGGCCCGGTCTCGTGGCGTAACGGCACGACGATGATGATGATGATTCTCTTCAGAATCCACCACAAAACCTAACACGCAGGTTGATCTGTCACAGCGATAACAACTCTGTCGCAGGTATCCCTTTCCTGGGAAACCCAAAGTTCACTCGTGACTCTCATTCGTCAACGTTCGCTCAGACCTCAAAGCAACTCGGCTTTCTTCTCTGACTCATTCGCTCCGCTTTCTTTTCTCCTCTATCTCCTCCTCGTCGTTTGGTTCCGGTTTCATTTAAAACATTAATTTTTTACCTTTTGAAAAGTTAAAAATCTCAAGGTTTAATCTACACAGGTTAGTATGTTAAGAAGATTGAAGGGAGATGAAGTGTGGAGGCAACAGCTTTGAGGAGGAGGGGGGGAGGGGGAGAATTGGAGAAAGATGGGAGGGGGGAGGGAAGGGGAGGGAGGAGGGGGAGGGAGGAGGAGGGAGATTTGAAGGGGAGGGGAAAGGGGGGGAGATTTGAAGGGGAGGGTGAGGGGGGAGAATTGAAAGGGAGGGGTGAGGAGGGAGTTTAGGAGGGGAGGTATGAGGAGGGAGTTTAGAAAGTGGATGATTAATGAAAAAACGAACATTTATTACAAACTGGGTTTATTGTGATTTTCAAGTCAGAGGTCCGTTTAAAAACGATAGAGGAGGGGTGGAATGCAGGTGAGTTTAGAGAATGTAGAAAGGAAGGATTGTAAGAGATTGATTTTTTTTTTTGAAGTGGAATGAATTGAAGAGGTAATTGAAAAAAGCCTTTTAAATAAGAAGAAAAACAGCGTGTTGTAATAAACCACTGAATAAAACACTGAAGGGGAAAGTTTAAACACATGTAAATAATATTTAAACAAAACCGTGAAAAATAATCTGGGAAAAGTCCCCAAGTGAGGACGTGGATTTGAGAAAGAAGGAGAAAGGGTTGAAGGAGTATGGAGGAAATTAGAGTTGGAAAGGCTGGAGAGGTGGAAGAAAAAGGAGATAAAGGGGGCGGGGTACAAGGCGAGACAAGGGGGCGAGAGAACAAGCATGTGTCCAAGAGGAGAGAAATAATTAATAAAGTAATTTCTTTTTTGTATTTAAAACGTTAGACTAAGGGTAAGATGTTCGTGGGAGGTAGGGGACGAAAAGAAATCAAAGAAACAAGCAAATACAGCGAAGGAGAGAACTTATATTCACAAAATACCGATGGGGGGGGGGGGGGGGGGAGGGAGCCAAGAGAGACCAGGCCGCGCACGAGGTCCGAACAAGAAACGACTAATTACACACAAGTTTGCAATAATTACAAAACCAAAACTAACTAGAAACACACAACACATATGCAATAAAATAACCAGTGGAAATTTGACAAAGACACGAATGGGAAAATTTATTTGGAATTGGAAAATTTTGGAAAAATTGAATGGGAATTTTTTTTTTGGTCTTGATAGTTGGAATGCTGATTTTGGTCAGTGTTGGCATAACAGGAATTTGTCGCAATGGGTACAGTGGGGTGGTCTTGTGTTAAAAGCACTAAACTGATAGCGTACACAGGTCATCGGTTCAAATATAGCTGAAGGCAGCAGTATTAAAAGTTTGGCTTCTCAGTTCTTGGAAACCTTCGAAGCTCTTGTACTTCGGCAGTTAAGACCGAAAAATATGGCGTATCGTTCATTTTTTCAGGAAAGCACCAAATTTGGCACAGATGTAGTATGGTCCTATACAATTGTTTTCCTGAGGTGCGCCCAAAAATTCAGAGCCCCTTGTGGCCGCCATATTGAATTTTAACATGACCGCCCTCTGTGACCTATTTCCCTCAATAACTTCTATACTATGAGCGATAACACCACAGTTCCAGTGTCTTACCCCATGTTTTCATGGTCTCTGAATCCAATGGGATCAATTGCATAAAGATTGGCATCCATCATCTTTAATTTCAAGATGGCCGCCATGGTGTTTCCATTTTCCTTGAATCTCTCATAGTATTTTAGGTAAAATTTCAATTCCAAGTGATACACATTGTTTTATTGGTCTCTGATAACAATGGAATGGTATTAATTAATCAAAGTTACACACAGTTGCAGTTTTAACTTAAAATATTGTGGGCACTTGAAAGGTGGAGGCTCTCGCACAGACGCGTAGTACTACAAGCACTGTCCATCGCAGTCACACAGTGATGTGCAGGGCAAATTTGCCCTGGAGCATTTACAGTTGCCTTTACAGGCCGACTTACAACGGCAGCTTGTAAGCTCTGAACATGCCTCCTGTATCAGTGGTATTGTGGTCCAAATTGGTGTCCAAGAAGTCCCTGTTTTCATCCAGCCCCAATCAGCTGGTGATGGAAGTTCTGGGTAGGCCACAAGTGCCTGACTCCATACGTGTCCAGCCTGAAAACATGCACGTTTTAGGTGTTGTTCGAAGGCGTCTGTTGTTGGGGGAATGTGATCAATTGTTCTTGCCTTCTTCGTGAACAAGTGTCGGCGCATGTCATTCAATGTCTTTATCTCGGTAGTCCGGTCATAGAGGATGGCAACATATCTTTCTATGCTCTGTAGTTCCATAGTAATAGCGTCCACAGATGGCCTATAAGCGAGAGCATGAAAGGTCTGCGTGATGCTGGGGTATGCCTCCCAAGCCTTCCAGGCTGTCTTTTTCCCAATTTGGGCAAAAAATGACACTGTGCCGCAGCCAGTGAAGGTATGAAATAATGGCAAAGACTCGGACTTCCTGCGGCCAAGGCCGGTGGCAATTTTATGGATGGCAAGGTAGCGGTAGCTTTTACCAGTGCCAATGGCAATCCAGAGTTCCTCCACACCGTGTGACTGGTAGGTAAAGTAGTGTGCTATTGCCAAGACCACAATATCAGAATCTACAGTTCGAATCAATACCCGTTTTCTCCCCTTTTTCACGGCATCCAGGACATTTTTTTGGATTTTTTGAATTATCTGAATTTTTGGGCGCCCCTCAGGAAAACAATTGTATAGGTCCATAATACATCTGTGCCAAATTTGGTGCTTTCCTGAAAAAATGAACGATGCTTCCTCTTAGCTGCCTAACTATTGGGGAAAAGCCCCTGGAAAAATACCAGAGATAATTTATATTGGATTGTTGATAAAAACACAATGAACTCATTGATGACCTTCAGCGAGAGGTAATCAGACATCGCTACCTGGTCTGGTTTGCACGTGATTCCAGTGCACGCTATGTGGTTGACTCTTCAAGTTCATTCGGCCAATCAGAGCGTTATATAATTGGCATTAAAATATGCCTCTGCAAACGCTGTGGCACCACATCTCCCAAAAGAAGAAGAAGAACACCAAAAACAATGTACCATATCCCTACCAGTTCCAAAGTGCTCTGAACATGCTCAATGTCCTCCTGGGCTTGCTGGATGGCATCCTGTGCAGCTTGCTGAGCCACCTCTGCTTGCTCCAAGGCGGTCTGGGCACCTTTACTCACACTTTCCACCTGTTCTGCATACTCCCTGTCCATGGCACAACCACATGAACATGTGCCATGGATGAACGAACCATGTTAGCAACACAACAACAAGTGTCAACACATCTTTTTTTATTTAAACGTTCCTAATTTTACAATTGTTTCTGCAGACTTAATCTTTACTTACAGGATCAGATTCAGGTGTCCTTATCCCAGGAACACCAGAACACAACCCACCCCTCTCCCACCGACTCTCCTTCTCCGACAAAAGGACATGCGGACATCCCATGCAACTTTCCCAATTTCGTGTTGCGCACATCAATGGGAACATGTAGTGATATTGCTGTGCAAAATGAACCACAAAATGACTTTACATCAAATACGTGCGATAAGCAATGCCGATATGATCAGCTGTTAGGGGAAGGGGTGGGATGGACGTGGCGTTATGGAATGTAACGTGTTCATAATTCCAGATGTCGAGTCACTGCAGCTTGCCGGTCGAGCCAGGATCATAACACTGACTGGCAGTGGACAATTGTGAGCACAACAGGTCTTTGTATTATCGACAGTGCGAATGGACAAGGCCATACTGCAAGTAACTGCAGCAGGGACAAGCCGTATCCTGTGCATGTACATATGTATTCAGACGACTTCTTCTTCTTCCATAAGCTAAACATGATGAAAACAGTTTTTTTTTAAATATTAAAATTAACGATTTTATGCAGCCTTGACCTTTGATCGAAAATAAATAATCAGGTTCTGCCTTTTGATTGATGAAATGATTACGTGACCCAATATGCAAATTCTTAAAATTCAGGTCAATCGGGTGAAAATTGTTCATTTTATGCAAACTTGACCTCTGACCTTTTGAGCTAAAAAAAAATTGGGTCCCAGCTTTTAATTAGTGAACCAATTCAGTGACCCAATATGCAAATTTGTTAAATTTCAGGTAAATTGGGTGGAAATTGACGTTTTCATGTGATGCTGACCTTTGACATTTTGACAAAATTATTAATTTATCTTCTCCTTATTATAATGAAGCTTTGGCGAAAATTCGATGACAAAAGTCGAATGGTAAAAAAGTTACGGCCCAGACAGACTCACACAGACACAGACACAGACTCACACTCACACAGACACAAACACAGACTCACACAGACACAGACTCACACAGACACAGACTCACACAGACACAGACTCACACAGACACAGACTCACACAGACACAGACTCACACACACACACAAGTGATTGTAAAACGCCCCCCCCCCCCTGCCTCCACAAATTAAAACAAGAAATTTTAGATTTTTTGTTATCAGTGATGGATTCCATTGAGATTCTTACATCACAACTTGTGCGAGGTTTGGAACCATAAGGTTCTTATTCTTGTGTTGTGAAATGACATCAACAACTGTGGAGATGAACATGTTTGTGGTTTGGAACCATAAGGTTCTTATTCTTGTGTTGTGAAATGACATCAACAACTGTGGAGATGAACATGTTTGCGGTTTGGAACCATAAGGTTGTTATTTTTGTGTTGTGAAATGACATCAACAACTGTGGAGATGAACATGTTTGCGGTTTGCAACCATAAGGTTGTTATTCTTTGTTGTGAAATGATATCAACAACTGTGGAGATGAACATGTTTGCGGTTTGGAACCATAAGGTTGTTATTCTTTGTTGTGAAATGATATCAACAACTGTGGAGATGAACATGTTTGCGGTTTGGAACCATAAGGTTGTTATTCTTGTGTTGTGAAATGATATCATCAACTGTGAAGATGAACATGTTTGCGGTTTGGAACCATAAGGTTCTTATTCTTGTGTTGTGAAATGACATCAACAACTGTGAAGATGAACATGTTTGTGGTTTGGAACCATAAGGTTGTTATTCTTGTGTTGTGAAATGATATCATCAACTGTGAAGATGAACATGTTTGCGGTTTGGAACCATAAGGTTCTTATTCTTGTGTTGTGAAATGACATCAACAACTGTGGAGATGAACATGTTTGTGGTTTGGAACCATAAGGTTGTTATTTTTGTGTTGTGAAATGATATCATCAACTGTGAAGATGAACATGTTTGCGGTTTGGAACCATAAGGTTCTTATTCTTGTGTTGTGAAATGACATCAACAACTGTGGAGATGAACATGTTTGTGGTTTGGAACCATAAGGTTCTTATTCTTGTGTTGTCAAATGATATCAACAACTGTGGAGATGAACATGTTTGCGGTTTGGAACCATAAGGTTCTTATTCTTGTGTTGTGAAATGACATCAACAACTGTGGAGATGAACATGTTTGCGGTTTGGAACCATAAGGTTGTTATTCTTGTGTTGTGAAATGACATCAACAACTGTGGAGATGAACATGTTTGCGGTTTGGAACCATAAGGTTCTTATTCTTGTGTTGTGAAATGACATCAACAACTGTGGAGATGAACATGTTTGCGGTTTGGAACCATAAGGTTCTTATTCTTGTGTTGTGAAATGACATCAACAACTGTGGAGATGAACATGTTTGCGGTTTGGAACCATAAGGTTGTTATTCTTGTGTTGTGAAATGACATCAACAACTGTGGAGATGAACATGTTTGCGGTTTGGAACCATAAGGTTGTTATTCTTGTGTTGTGAAATGACATCAACAACTGTGGAGATGAACATGTTTGTGGTTTGGAACCATAAGGTTGTTATTCTTGTGTTGTGAAATGACATCAACAACTGTGGAGATGAACATATTTGCGGTTTGCAACCATAAGGTTGTTATTTTTGTGTTGTGAAATGATATCAACAACTGTGGAGATGAACATGTTTGCGGTTTGCAACCATAAGGTTGTTATTCTTGTGTTGTGAAATGACATCAACAACTGTGAAGATGAACATGTTTGTGGTTTGGAACCATAAGGTTGTTATTCTTGTGTTGTGAAATGACATCAACAACTGTGAAGATGAACATGTTTGTGGTTTGGAACCATAAGGTTGTTATTCTTGTGTTGTGAAATGACATCAACAACTGTGGAGATGAACATGTTTGTGGTTTGGAACCATAAGGTTGTTATTCTTGTGTTGTGAAATGACATCAACAACTGTGAAGATGAACATGTTTGCGGTTTGGAACCATAAGGTTGTTATTCTTGTGTTGTGAAATGACATCAACAACTGTGGAGATGAACATGTTTGCGGTTTGGAACCATAAGGTTGTTATTCTTGTGTTGTGAAATGACATCAACAACTGTGAAGATGAACATGTTTGTGGTTTGGAACCATAAGGTTGTTATTCTTGTGTTGTGAAATGACATCAACAACTGTGGAGATGAACATGTTTGCGGTTTGGAACCATAAGGTTCTTATTCTTGTGTTGTGAAATGACATCAACAACTGTGGAGATGAACATGTTTGCGGTTTGGAACCATAAGGTTGTTATTTTTGTGTTGTGAAATGATATCAACAACTGTGGAGATGAACATGTTTGCGGTTTGGAACCATAAGGTTCTTATTCTTGTGTTGTGAAATGACATCAACAACTGTGGAGATGAACATGTTTGCGGTTTGGAACCATAAGGTTGTTATTCTTGTGTTGTGAAATGACATCAACAACTGTGAAGATGAACATGTTTGCGGTTTGGAACCATAAGGTTGTTATTCTTGTGTTGTGAAATGACATCAACAACTGTGGAGATGAACATGTTTGCGGTTTGGAACCATAAGGTTGTTATTCTTGTGTTGTGAAATGACATCAACAACTGTGGAGATGAACATGTTTGCGGTTTGGAACCATAAGGTTCTTATTCTTGTGTTGTGAAATGATATCAACAACTGTGGAGATGAACATGTTTGCGGTTTGGAACCATAAGGTTCTTATTCTTGTGTTGTGAAATGACATCAACAACTGTGGAGATGAACATGTTTGCGGTTTGGAACCATAAGGTTGTTATTCTTGTGTTGTGAAATGACATCAACAACTGTGGAGATGAACATGTTTGCGGTTTGGAACCATAAGGTTCTTATTCTTGTGTTGTGAAATGACATCAACAACTGTGGAGATGAACATGTTTGCGGTTTGGAACCATAAGGTTCTTATTCTTGTGTTGTGAAATGACATCAACAACTGTGGAGATGAACATGTTTGCGGTTTGGAACCATAAGGTTGTTATTCTTGTGTTGTGAAATGACATCAACAACTGTGGAGATGAACATGTTTGCGGTTTGGAACCATAAGGTTGTTATTCTTGTGTTGTGAAATGACATCAACAACTGTGGAGATGAACATGTTTGTGGTTTGGAACCATAAGGTTGTTATTCTTGTGTTGTGAAATGACATCAACAACTGTGGAGATGAACATATTTGCGGTTTGCAACCATAAGGTTGTTATTTTTGTGTTGTGAAATGATATCAACAACTGTGGAGATGAACATGTTTGCGGTTTGCAACCATAAGGTTGTTATTCTTGTGTTGTGAAATGACATCAACAACTGTGAAGATGAACATGTTTGTGGTTTGGAACCATAAGGTTGTTATTCTTGTGTTGTGAAATGACATCAACAACTGTGAAGATGAACATGTTTGTGGTTTGGAACCATAAGGTTGTTATTCTTGTGTTGTGAAATGACATCAACAACTGTGGAGATGAACATGTTTGTGGTTTGGAACCATAAGGTTGTTATTCTTGTGTTGTGAAATGACATCAACAACTGTGAAGATGAACATGTTTGCGGTTTGGAACCATAAGGTTGTTATTCTTGTGTTGTGAAATGACATCAACAACTGTGGAGATGAACATGTTTGCGGTTTGGAACCATAAGGTTGTTATTCTTGTGTTGTGAAATGACATCAACAACTGTGAAGATGAACATGTTTGTGGTTTGGAACCATAAGGTTGTTATTCTTGTGTTGTGAAATGACATCAACAACTGTGGAGATGAACATGTTTGTGGTTTGCAACCATAAGGTTGTTATTTTTGTGTTGTGAAATGACATCAACAACTGTGGAGATGAACATGTTTGTGGTTTGGAACCATAAGGTTGTTATTCTTGTGTTGTGAAATGATATCAACAACTGTGGAGATGAACATGTTTGTGGTTTGGAACCATAAGGTTGTTATTCTTGTGTTGTGAAATGACATCAACAACTGTGAAGATGAACATGTTTGTGGTTTGGAACCATAAGGTTGTTATTCTTGTGTTGTGAAATGACATCAACAACTGTGGAGATGAACATGTTTGTGGTTTGGAACCATAAGGTTGTTATTCTTGTGTTGTGAAATGACATCAACAACTGTGGAGATGAACATGTTTGTGGTTTGGAACCATAAGGTTGTTATTCTTGTGTTGTGAAATGACATCAACAACTGTGGAGATGAACATGTTTGTGGTTTGGAACCATAAGGTTGTTATTCTTGTGTTGTGAAATGACATCAACAACTGTGAAGATGAACATGTTTGTGGTTTGGAACCATAAGGTTGTTATTCTTGTGTTGTGAAATGACATCAACAACTGTGGAGATGAACATGTTTGTGGTTTGGAACCATAAGGTTGTTATTCTTGTGTTGTGAAATGACATCAACAACTGTGAAGATGAACATGTTTGTGGTTTGGAACCATAAGGTTGTTATTCTTGTGTTGTGAAATGACATCAACAACTGTGAAGATGAACATGTTTGTGGTTTGGAACCATAAGGTTGTTATTCTTGTGTTGTGAAATGACATCAACAACTGTGGAGATGAACATGTTTGTGGTTTGGAACCATAAGGTTGTTATTCTTGTGTTGTGAAATGACATCAACAACTGTGAAGATGAACATGTTTGTGGTTTGGAACCATAACGTTGTTATTCTTGTGTTGTGAAATGACATCAACAACTGTGGAGATGAACATGTTTGTGGTTTGGAACCATAAGGTTGTTATTCTTGTGTTGTGAAATGACATCAACAACTGTGAAGATGAACATGTTTGTGATTTGCAACCATAAGGTTGTTATTTTTGTGTTGTGAAATGACATCAACAACTGTGGAGATGAACATGTTTGTGGTTTGGAACCATAAGGTTGTTATTCTTGTGTTGTGAAATGACATCAACAACTGTGGAGATGAACATGTTTGTGGTTTGGAACCATAAGGTTGTTATTCTTGTGTTGTGAAATGACATCAACAACTGTGGAGATGAACATGTTTGTGGTTTGGAACCATAAGGTTGTTATTTTTGTGTTGTGAAATGACATCAACAACTGTGGAGATGAACATGTTTGTGGTTTGGAACCATAAGGTTGTTATTCTTGTGTTGTGAAATGACATCAACAACTGTGGAGATGAACATGTTTGTGGTTTGGAACCATAAGGTTGTTATTCTTGTGTTGTGAAATGACATCAACAACTGTGGAGATGAACATGTTTGTGGTTTGGAACCATAAGGTTGTTATTCTTGTGTTGTGAAATGACATCAACAACTGTGAAGATGAACATGTTTGTGATTTGCAACCATAAGGTTGTTATTTTTGTGTTGTGAAATGACATCAACAACTGTGGAGATGAACATGTTTGCGGTTTGCAACCATAAGGTTGTTATTTTTGTGTTGTGAAATGATATCAACAACTGTGAAGATGAACATGTTTGCGGTTTGGAACCATAAGGTTGTTATTCTTGTGTTGTGAAATGATATCAACAACTGTGGAGATGAACATGTTTGCGGTTTGGAACCATAAGGTTGTTATTCTTGTGTTGTGAAATGATATCAACAACTGTGGAGATGAACATGTTTGCGGTTTGCAACCATAAGGTTGTTATTCTTGTGTTGTGAAATGACATCAACAACTGTGGAGATGAACATGTTTGCGGTTTGGAACCATAAGGTTGTTATTCTTGTGTTGTGAAATGATATCAACAACTGTGGAGATGAACATGTTTGCGGTTTGGAACCATAAGGTTGTTATTCTTGTGTTGTGAAATGACAACAACTGTGGAGATGAACATGTTTGCGGTTTGGAACCATAAGGTTGTTATTCTTGTGTTGTGAAATGATATCAACAACTGTGGAGATGAACATGTTTGCGGTTTGGAACCATAAGGTTGTTATTCTTGTGTTGTGAAATGATATCAACAACTGTGGAGATGAACATGTTTGCAGTTTGGAACCATAAGGTTTTATTCTTGTGTTGTGAAATGATATCAACAACTGTGGAGATGAACATGTTTGCGGTTTGGAACCATAAGGTTGTTATTCTTGTGTTGTGAAATGACATCAACAACTGTGGAGATGAACATGTTTGCGGTTTGCAACCATAAGGTTGTTATTCTTGTGTTGTGAAATGACATCAACAACTGTGGAGATGAACATGTTTGCGGTTTGGAACCATAAGGTTGTTATTCTTGTGTTCTGAAATGATATCAACAACTGTGGAGATGAACATGTTTGCGGTTTAGAACCATAAGGTTGTTATTCTTGTGTTGTGAAATGACAACAACTGTGGAGATGAACATGTTTGCGGTTTGGAACCATAAGGTTGTTATTCTTGTGTTGTGTAATGATATCAACAACTGTGGAGATGAACATGTTTGCGGTTTGCAACCATAAGGTTGTTATTCTTGTGTTGTGAAATGATATCAACAACTGTGGAGATGAACATGTTTGCGGTTTGGAACCATAAGGTTGTTATTCTTGTGTTGTGAAATGATATCAACAACTGTGGAGATGAACATGTTTGCGGTTTGGAACCATAAGGTTGTTATTCTTGTGTTGTGAAATGATATCAACAACTGTGGAGATGAACATGTTTGCGGTTTGGAACCATAAGGTTGTTATTCTTGTGTTGTGAAATGATATCAACAACTGTGGAGATGAACATGTTTGCAGTTTGGAACCATAAGGTTTTATTCTTGTGTTGTGAAATGATATCAACAACTGTGGAGATGAACATGTTTGCGGTTTGGAACCATAAGGTTGTTATTCTTGTGTTGTGAAATGACATCAACAACTGTGGAGATGAACATGTTTGCGGTTTGGAACCATAAGGTTGTTATTCTTGTGTTGTGAAATGATATCAACAACTGTGGAGATGAACATGTTTGCAGTTTGGAACCATAAGGTTGTTATTCTTGTGTTGTGAAATGATATCAACAACTGTGGAGATGAACATGTTTGCGGTTTGGAACCATAAGGTTGTTATTCTTGTGTTGTGAAATGATATCAACAACTGTGGAGATGAACATGTTTGCGGTTTGGAACCATAAGGTTGTTATTCTTGTGTTGTGAAATGATATCAACAACTGTGGAGATGAACATGTTTGCAGTTTGGAACCATAAGGTTGTTATTCTTGTGTTGTGTAATGATATCAACAACTGTGGAGATGAACATGTTTGCGGTTTGCAACCATAAGGTTGTTATTCTTGTGTTGTGAAATGACATCAACAACTGTGGAGATGAACATGTTTGCGGTTTGGAACCATAAGGTTGTTATTCTTGTGTTGTGAAATGATATCAACAACTGTGGAGATGAACATGTTTGCGGCTTGGAACCATAAGGTTGTTATTCTTGTGTTGTGAAATGACAACAACTGTGGAGATGAACATGTTTGCGGTTTGGAACCATAAGGTTGTTATTCTTGTGTTGTGAAATGATATCAACAACTGTGGAGATGAACATGTTTGCAGTTTGGAACCATAAGGTTGTTATTCTTGTGTTGTGAAATGATATCAACAACTGTGGAGATGAACATGTTTGCGGTTTGCAACCATAAGGTTGTTATTCTTGTGTTGTGAAATGACATCAACAACTGTGGAGATGAACATGTTTGCGGTTTGGAACCATAAGGTTGTTATTCTTGTGTTGTGAAATGATATCAACAACTGTGGAGATGAACATGTTTGCGGTTTGGAACCATAAGGTTGTTATTCTTGTGTTGTGAAATGACAACAACTGTGGAGATGAACATGTTTGCGGTTTGGAACCATAAGTTTGTTATTCTTGTGTTGTGAAATGATATCAACAACTGTGGAGATGAACATGTTTGCGGTTTGGAACCATAAGGTTGTTATTCTTGTGTTGTGAAATGATATCAACAACTGTGGAGATGAACATGTTTGCAGTTTGGAACCATAAGGTTGTTATTCTTGTGTTGTGAAATGATATCAACAACTGTGGAGATGAACATGTTTGCGGTTTGGAACCATAAGGTTGTTATTCTTGTGTTGTGAAATGATATCAACAACTGTGGAGATGAACATGTTTGCGGTTTGCAACCATAAGGTTGTTATTCTTGTGTTGTGAAATGACATCAACAACTGTGGAGATGAACATGTTTGCGGTTTGGAACCATAAGGTTGTTATTCTTGTGTTGTGAAATGATATCAACAACTGTGGAGATGAACATGTTTGCGGTTTGGAACCATAAGGTTGTTATTCTTGTGTTGTGAAATGACAACAACTGTGGAGATGAACATGTTTGCGGTTTGGAACCGTAAGGTTGTTATTCTTGTGTTGTGAAATGATATCAACAACTGTGGAGATGAACATGTTTGCGGTTTGGAACCATAAGGTTGTTATTCTTGTGTTGTGAAATGATATCAACAACTGTGGAGATGAACATGTTTGCAGTTTGGAACCATAAGGTTGTTATTCTTGTGTTGTGAAATGATATCAACAACTGTGGAGATGAACATGTTTGCAGTTTGCAACCATAAGGTTGTTATTTTTGTGTTGTGAAATGACATCAACAACTGTGAAGATGAACATGTTTGTGGTTTGGAACCATAAGGTTGTTATTCTTGTGTTGTGAAATGACATCAACAACTGTGGAGATGAACATGTTTGCGGTTTGCAACCATAAGGTTGTTATTTTTGTGTTGTGAAATGACATCAACAACTGTGGAGATGAACATGTTTGTGGTTTGGAACCATAAGGTTGTTATTCTTGTGTTGTGAAATGATATCAACAACTGTGGAGATGAACATGTTTGCGGTTTGGAACCATAAGGTTGTTATTCTTGTGTTGTGAAATGACATCAACAACTGTGAAGATGAACATGTTTGCGGTTTGGAACCATAAGGTTGTTATTTTTGTGTTGTGAAATGACATCAACAACTGTGAAGATGAACATGTTTGCGGTTTGGAACCATAAGGTTGTTATTCTTGTGTTGTGAAATGATATCAACAACTGTGGAGATGAACATGTTTGTGGTTTGGAACCATAAGGTTGTTATTCTTGTGTTGTGAAATGACATCAACAACTGTGGAGATGAACATGTTTGTGGTTTGGAACCATAAGGTTGTTATTCTTGTGTTGTGAAATGATATCAACAACTGTGGAGATGAACATGTTTGCGGTTTGGAACCATAAGGTTGTTATTCTTGTGTTGTGAAATGACATCAACAACTGTGAAGATGAACATGTTTGCGGTTTGGAACCATAAGGTTGTTATTTTTGTGTTGTGAAATGACATCAACAACTGTGAAGATGAACATGTTTGCGGTTTGGAACCATAAGGTTGTTATTCTTGTGTTGTGAAATGATATCAACAACTGTGGAGATGAACATGTTTGCGGTTTGGAACCATAAGGTTGTTATTCTTGTGTTGTGAAATGACATCAACAACTGTGGAGATGAACATGTTTGCAGTTTGCAACCATAAGGTTGTTATTCTTGTGTTGTGAAATGACATCAACAACTGTGAAGATGAACATGTTTGCGGTTTGGAACCATAAGGTTGTTATTTTTGTGTTGTGAAATGACATCAACAACTGTGAAGATGAACATGTTTGTGGTTTGGAACCATAAGGTTGTTATTCTTGTGTTGTGAAATGACATCAACAACTGTGGAGATGAACATGTTTGCGGTTTGGAACCATAAGGTTGTTATTCTTGTGTTGTGAAATGATATCAACAACTGTGGAGATGAACATGTTTGCGGTTTGCAACCATAAGGTTGTTATTCTTGTGTTGTGAAATGACATCAACAACTGTGAAGATGAACATGTTTGCGGTTTGGAACCATAAGGTTGTTATTCTTGTGTTGTGAAATGATATCAACAACTGTGGAGATGAACATGTTTGCGGTTTGGAACCATAAGGTTGTTATTCTTGTGTTGTGAAATGATATCAACAACTGTGGAGATGAACATGTTTGCGGTTTGGAACCATAAGGTTGTTATTCTTGTGTTGTGAAATGACATCAACAACTGTGAAGATGAACATGTTTGAGGTTTGGAACCATAAGGTTGTTATTCTTGTGTTGTGAAATGATATCAACAACTGTGGAGATGAATATGTTTGCGGTTTGGAACCATAAGGTTGTTATTCTTGTGTTGTGAAATGACATCAACAACTGTGAAGATGAACATGTTTGCGGTTTGGAACCATAAGGTTGTTATTCTTGTGTTGTGAAATGATATCAACAATTGTGGAGATGAACATGTTTGCGGTTTGGAACCATAAGGTTCTTATTTTTGTGTTGTGAAATGACAACAACTGTGAAGATGAACATGTTTGTGGTTTGGAACCATAAGGTTGTTATTCTTGTGTTGTGAAATGATATCAACAACTGTGGAGATGAACATGTTTGCGGTTTGGAACCATAAGGTTGTTATTCTTGTGTTGTGAAATGACATCAACAACTGTGAAGATGAACATGTTTGCGGTTTGGAACCATAAGGTTGTTATTCTTGTGTTGTGAAATGATATCAACAATTGTGGAGATGAACATGTTTGCGGTTTGGAACCATAAGGTTCTTATTTTTGTGTTGTGAAATGACAACAACTGTGAAGATGAACATGTTTGTGGTTTGGAACCATAAGGTTGTTATTCTTGTGTTGTGAAATGACATCAACAATTGTGGAGATGAACATGTTTGCGGTTTGGAACCATAAGGTTCTTATTTTTGTGTTGTGAAATGACAACAACTGTGGAGATGAACATGTTTGCGGTTTGGAACCATAAGGTTGTTATTCTTGTGTTGTGAAATGACAACAACTGTGGAGATGAACATGTTTGCGGTTTGGAACCATAAGGTTGTTATTCTTGTGTTGTGAAATGACATCAACAACTGTGGAGATGAACATGTTTGCGGTTTGGAACCATAAGGTTGTTATTTTTGTGTTGTGAAATGACATCAACAACTGTGGAGATGAACATGTTTGCGGTTTGGAACCATAAGGTTGTTATTCTTGTGTTGTGAAATGACATCAACAACTGTGAAGATGAACATGTTTGCGGTTTGGAACCATAAGGTTGTTATTCTTGTGTTGTGAAATGACATCAACAACTGTGAAGATGAACATGTTTGCGGTTTGGAACCATAAGGTTGTTATTTTTGTGTTGTGAAATGACATCAACAACTGTGAAGATGAACATGTTTGCGGTTTGCAACCATAAGGTTGTTATTTTTGTGTTGTGAAATGACATCAACAACTGTGAAGATGAACATGTTTGCGGTTTGGAACCATAAGGTTCTTATTCTTGTGTTGTGAAATGACATCAACAACTGTGAAGATGAACATGTTTGCGGTTTGGAACCATAAGGTTGTTATTCTTGTGTTGTGAAATGATATCAACAACTGTGAAGATGAACATGTTTGCGGTTTGGAACCATAAGGTTCTTATTCTTGTGTTGTGAAATGACATCAACAACTGTGAAGATGAACATGTTTGCGGTTTGGAACCATAAGGTTGTTATTCTTGTGTTGTGAAATGACATCAACAACTGTGGAGATGAACATGTTTGTGGTTTGGAACCATAAGGTTGTTATTCTTGTGTTGTGAAATGATATCAACAACTGTGAAGATGAACATGTTTGTGGTTTGGAACCATAAGGTTCTTATTCTTGTGTTGTGAAATGATATCAACAACTGTGGAGATGAACATGTTTGTGGTTTGGAACCATAAGGTTGTTATTCTTGTGTTGTGAAATGATATCAACAACTGTGAAGATGAACATGTTTGTGGTTTGGAACCATAAGGTTGTTATTCTTGTGTTGTGAAATGATATCAACAACTGTGGAGATGAACATGTTTGCGGTTTGGAACCATAAGGTTCTTATTCTTGTGTTGTGAAATGATATCAACAACTGTGAAGATGAACATGTTTGTGGTTTGGAACCATAAGGTTGTTATTCTTGTGTTGTGAAATGACATCAACAACTGTGAAGATGAACATGTTTGTGGTTTGGAACCATGAGGTTGTTATTCTTGTGTTGTGAAATGATATCAACAACTGTGAGATGAACATGTTTGCGGTTTGGAACCATAAGGTTGTTATTCTTGTGTTGTGAAATGATATCAACAACTGTGGAGATGAACATGTTTGCGGTTTGGAACCATAAGGTTGTTATTCTTGTGTTGTGAAATGACATCAACAACTGTGAAGATGAACATGTTTGCGGTTTGGAACCATAAGGTTGTTATTCTTGTGTTGTGAAATGATATCAACAACTGTGGAGATGAACATGTTTGTGGTTTGGAACCATAAGGTTGTTATTCTTGTGTTGTGAAATGACATCAACAACTGTGAAGATGAACATGTTTGCGGTTTGGAACCATAAGGTTGTTATTCTTGTGTTGTGAAATGATATCAACAACTGTGGAGATGAACATGTTTGTGGTTTGGAACCATAAGGTTGTTATTCTTGTGTTGTGAAATGACATCAACAACTGTGGAGATGAACATGTTTGCGGTTTGGAACCATAAGGTTGTTATTCTTGTGTTGTGAAATGATATCAACAACTGTGAGATGAACATGTTTGCGGTTTGGAACCATAAGGTTGTTATTCTTGTGTTGTGAAATGACATCAACAACTGTGAAGATGAACATGTTTGCGGTTTGGAACCATAAGGTTGTTATTCTTGTGTTGTGAAATGATATCAACAACTGTGAGATGAACATGTTTGTGGTTTGGAACCATAAGGTTGTTATTCTTGTGTTGTGAAATGACATCAACAACTGTGAAGATGAACATGTTTGCGGTTTGGAACCATAAGGTTGTTATTCTTGTGTTGTGAAATGATATCAACAACTGTGGAGATGAACATGTTTGTGGTTTGGAACCATAAGGTTGTTATTCTTGTGTTGTGAAATGATATCAACAACTGTGGAGATGAACATGTTTGTGGTTTGGAACCATAAGGTTGTTATTCTTGTGTTGTGAAATGATATCAACAACTGTGAGATGAACATGTTTGCGGTTTGGAACCATAAGGTTGTTATTTTTGTGTTGTGAAATGACATCAACAACTGTGAAGATGAACATGTTTGCGGTTTGGAACCATAAGGTTGTTATTCTTGTGTTGTGAAATGACATCAACAACTGTGGAGATGAACATGTTTGCGGTTTGGAACCATAAGGTTGTTATTCTTGTGTTGTGAAATGACATCAACAACTGTGAAGATGAACATGTTTGCGGTTTGGAACCATAAGGTTGTTATTCTTGTGTTGTGAAATGACATCAACAACTGTGAAGATGAACATGTTTGCGGTGATGTACTTGGCATGCTGCGCCTCAATTAGCAGGTCACGTGCTTGCTGCACATCCTCTGTGGTCTGGGCCAGGATCGCATCCACATTGGCAAGGCTCCCAACACGTGCCTTGATTTCCTCCGTGAGAATGCTGATCTCCTCGGGCGAAGCCGGGACTGACAGTCCCAGGACCTCATTGGCCACCATTTCAATGCTGTCAGGTGAGGCCCCTTCCTCTAAGGTAAGGGGATGAAGAGAACCAGGATAATCACCTACAGGTTCAGAAGTTGACATAACAGAGAATAGTAGTTGTCAGTTGAGGAAGCCAACAGCAGACCCTCCAGTTAAACAACAACAACAACAAAAATGTTGAAAATGATTCCAGTTATTATCATTGTGTGACGTCACTGGCAAAATCGGAAATCTGGCCTGTTTGGCATTACGTTATAAATATATAACTTATGGAGTTGGAATCTCAACTTTAAAACCCATATAACTGCATTTATTTGTCCGATATCTATTAATGTGTGGTCCCCACATTACATTAATATTAATGTAAACCCCCCCCTTCACATGCCTCCCCCCTTCACATGCCTCCCCCCCTTCACATGCCTCCCCCCCCTTCACATGCCTCCCCCCCCAAAGCCCTCTCCCTCCCACAGATCTCTCGATGTCTCCATGTCTCTCGGTCCCTGCTCTCAAATGTTGTGTTTGTGTCCTTCCCCCTCTCTCCCCATCTTGTCTACCGCTCCCGATGTTATTTGTTTTATGTGTCTGTTTGTCTTTCTGTGTGATAAATGTTCGCTCTTTCACGAGCCTCGATCTTGTATACAAAAAAAAAAAAAAAAAAAAAAAAAAAAAAAAATGTCCTTGCAATTCATGTCGAAGTATTCTGATGTATCACAATGTCCTTTCCCTGCACGTTATGAGTCTTCATGAACCTTCTTCCAGTAACCTCTTCCTGGTTAAAGGCCTAAATCCAGGCGGACCACAACCTTCAACTCTTTTTGCTCTCTCTTCTCCTTCTTGTGGAACCGCCTTCCAGAGGTCGTGCAATCCCACTCTTCCTCCCAGGACTTCATAATAGGCAGCGCACTACCATCCTGTGCGATTCGAACCCCGGCTGAGCCATAACTTACGGAAACGGAAGGTGCGGTGTTGATGTTCATCACCTTGGTCTTGGTGGTATTAATATTGAGGCCTGTCCTTCTGGCGAGGCTCGCTAGTCTGTCCGTTTTTTCTTGCAAATGTGTGTTCCTTGATAACAAAACAGCTAAATCATCAGCAAAGTCCAGATCTTCAAGTTGGGTGGAAAAGGTCCACTGGGCTCCCCACCCCCTCCCTTACCGCCCCTTACCCCCCCCTCCCAGTCCCTTCTCTCAAATGTTGAGAATCTCTTTCATAAAAATGAAGTCTCAAGCTGTTGGTGAGGGAGGTTAAGATTATCCGCTGATATACGGCATCTATATAATAATAGCGTAAGGACTCGACTTTGTTATCCCTTTTATGCCGCACCCAGTGACCCGATGCCCACGGCACTAATGGATTTACGATCTACGAACCGCGCTCTTTGTTTATCACGTCCAGCCATACTCGAAAAATCTGAATTGGCCGACGTTGGGGCCCAAAAGCATCCGATTAACTGCCGATACGACGCCATCTTACGACGCCATCGTTTTGGCGTCTGCTGGGCGAAGGCGAAGCAAGCCGTCCGCTGATTGGACAGGCGAAGGCGAAAGCAAGCCGTCCACTGAGTGGACAATCCAGAGCATGCATTTGTGCCGGTGTCGGCGATCGTTGTTCATGTATGCACTCTTCATTCTCATCTTTCTTCCTAACTCTTACTCGGACAAGCAAATCCCCTATGCCATCCATAATGGTACACTCTATCCATACACCACATCCTCCCTTCCGTGGATGTTCCACGGGTTTCGGCTAGTCTATATAATAATAGCGTAAGGACTCGACTTTGTTATCCCTTTTACGCCGCACCCAGTGACCCGATGCCCACGGCACTAATAGATTTACGAACCGCGCTCTTTGTTTATCACGTACAGCGATACTCGAAAAATCTGAATTAGCCGACGTTGGGGCCCAAAAGCATCCGATTAACTGCCCATACGACGCCATCTTATTGGCGTCTGCTGGGTGAAGGTGAAGCAAGCCGTCCGCTGATTGGACAGTCGAAGGCGACAGCAAGCCGTCCAATGAGTGGACAATCCCAGAGTGGTACTCTGCCGATTCCTATTACGAATCCATTCATTTTTCAAAAGTATATCGTAGCGTTGTCATTTAAGTAGATTGCAATAAATACGTTGTTCATATATGCACTCTTCATTCTCATCTTTCTTCCTAACTCTTACTCGGACAAGCGAAACCCCTATGCCATCCATAATGGTACACTCTATCCATACACCACATCCTCCCTTCCGTGGATGTTCCACGGGTTTCGGCTAGTTAATAATATTTAGTGAGTGAAGCTGATATTTAGTGATGGATGAAAGAAACAGGACGTTGATCAAGGTATGCTGACCACCGTGGTAACCAAGGAGAAGCTGACATTTCGGGTGTTAACCCTTCGTCAGAGTAAAGATTAATAGCTGAAACGCCAGCTTCTCATTGTTTCCCATGGTGGTCAGCACACCTCGATCAACGTCCTGTTTCTTTCATCCGTTCTTCTACCTGCCTGCCAGGCACTGCCGCAGATCTACACCAGCAAGACTAGTTATTCAATCTGATATTTAGTGAGTAAATCTGACTCTCTGACTCTCTTGAAAATCCTCTGTATCTCTTTGCTGATGACTCTACTCTCTGTCGCTCCATTCTTCATCCCTCAGATCGGCAGTCTGCAGCCTCCTCACTCTCTGCAGACCTGGACAAAATCACAGACTGGGCAAACAAGTGGAACATGTCTTTCAATCCTGACAAATCTCACACTCTTACGATGTCTCTCCGAAAAGACCGACTGGACAACCCTGCCATCCACTTTCTGAATAATCCTCTCCAAGAAGTTCTGTCACTCAAGCTTTTGGGTCTCACTATCTGCCATGATCTTTCTTGGGAAAACCACATTTCAAATCTGGCCTCCAAAGCCAGTCGCCGACTGGGCATCCTCCGTCGTGCGAAGTCCTTCCTTGGCACACCTGAGCTCCTCACCACATACAAGGCTTTCATCCACAGCTCAATGGAATACTGCTCTCCTCTCTGGGCTGGTGCTCCTGCCTCACACCTAGCTCGTCTTCACGCTGTTGAAACCAAAGCATTCAGAATCATTGGAATCTCCCGCGATGAAGCTAACTCCAAGGGCCTCTCACTCACTCGCCGCAGGCAGGTTGGTGGTCTTTCCGTCTTCTACCGACTCCTCTCTGGCCTTGCCCCCCCAGCTCTCTCTGGGCTCTGTCCCGCAAATATTCCTACAGGTTGCACAAGATCTGCCTGCATCCCTCTTATGGTTAAACTGCCAAAATCAAGACTCTCTGCTCACCTTCACTCCTTCATTCCTCTTTTCTCCGCCTCTGGAACAAACTCCCTCACTCTCTTCAATCCCACTCCACCCTCCAGGTCTTTAAAACAGCTGTTCACCACCATCTCTTATCTTCCCCCATCCAAAACCTTGGATCTTTTCTACCCCCGCTAATTTCACCCCAATTCCACTTTTTTGAAATACCAACTTCTGTCCTGGAAGTCCTTGGTGTCCTTGTGTTTTATACTTCTCCCTCTCCCCCCACCCCCCCTTCCCACGCCTCCTCCCCCCAAGCCCTCTCCCTTCCACACATCTCCCTGCTCTCAAATGTTGTGTTTGTGTGCTTCCCCTTCTCTCCCCATCTTGTCTTCCGCTCCCTCTTTTTATATATTTTGTTGGTCTGGTTGATTTGTTTGTGAAGTAAATGTTAGCTCTTTCACGAGCCTCAATTCAGTATACAAAAAAAATATATATATATACAGGTAGTGGACAAAAAAAAAATGGAACCACCTGGGTAAATGAGTGACACCAAGCAACGGCTTCCACACAGGTGTGGTCCATGTGTTGACAAAGCAATTCACATCCCAGCATGCTTAGGGTCATGTATAAAAATGCTGCATAGGCCTGGTGGACTATAATTATGGCTGGTATGGCTGCAAGTGGAGATCCCCTCGGACCCCCAATCCACAGAGCACGTGTGGTCGCCCAATGGTTTGATGAGCATGACAGTGATGTTATCCATATGTCATGGACTTCTCAGTCACCAGATCTAAATCCAATCGAACATTTATGGGATATTCTGGAACGACTCCTGAGACAGTATTTTCCACCTCCATCAAACAGGTGTGAGTTGATTGACTTTCTTGTGGAAAAATGGTGCCGCATCCCTCCTACAGAATTCCAGACACTGGTGGGCTCTATGCCACGATGCATACAGGCCGCACATGGTGGCCCAATGCCCTATTAAGTGACTTTACATTGGTGTTTCCATTTTTGTTCACCACCTCCATGTTAGTGAGCCACGTCATAAGCTATGGACTGTTCTATTTGAATGTCCAGGGGATTTAGAGCAGTCCATAGTGATTGAAGCAATAGGGACTTTAACTGCTTTGGATTAAGGTGGAATATCACCATAGTATCTGAAATCTAGGTAGCTTTCGTGCCATCTTAGATACCAGCACTCGGTAGACCACACACCTCCACCTGGCTGAACAGCTTACGTTTTGTATCCCATTGATAGGCCAGATCTGCATCCGGACCTGAACCAAAATCTAATGTCCCTGTCATCTACCCAACTCATCCACTAAGTTTTGCCATAACCTGTCCAAATTTTTTTTAAATATCATTCTACATCTAGATTTGAACTCCACTCAATGATGAAAAATTACTTTTAAAATTCTAGTATCCTCACCAACATCTCATCAATCTGTCCTTGTCACACACCCAATCTGTCCACCAAATTTTGAATCCATTCATAACTTTTTGAGATATCCTGCTCACAGACAGACAAGCAGACAGACAAACAGACAAACAGACAGACAGCAGTGAAAACATAACCTCCGTGCATCTTCGGGGGCAGAGATAATTATGGTTTCTGGTGGAGGATGTTAATGTTGGACTCGAATAACAGAATAATTCAGGTTGGAGCAAAGTAAACCACACTGCGAAACAATGCGTTGGCCAATTCAAACAATTCGACCATAACAGGACTCCAACATGGAGTAACTTATGTCTCTCACGCTCCAGGAAGTCCTTGATCTGGCTAATGAGTTGTCGCAAATCATGCCCGGAACGCTGAGCCCGATCGCGCGTCGCATTTGCTCGACCCAGTACTTCCTTGGCCTGCTGTTTCACCTTCTCAGACTTGCTCTTTGCAACCTCAACCTGTTAAAGAAGGAAAAACAGAAACCTGTGATACCATTAAAGCATTTACTGTAATCACAAGTATGATACCACAGATCTACCTGCCTTCATAGATTGCCTGGATTTTTTGCAAAAATAATGCTGAATTGTTTCCCAAATTCATGGACATCAGATGTTACAGCAGGACTTCATGGAAGCGTGAATCAGCGGAAAAATTCAGATAAAATATAACCTCCATCCACCTTCGGTGGCGGAGGTAATAACACAACCCTTCACAAAACCACCGCACTACAAAATATTATGCTTCTTCCATTCAACATCTGCATGCAGTAGCTTAAGTAACAATATAATTTGGACACCATGGAGTACGGGAAGTTTAACCAAATGAAAGCAAAACAGGTCCCACCTCTCGACTGAGTTGCTGCACGAGCGCCATGGCTTTTTTCACTTCTTCCTCACTGTCTCGTGCATTTTTAAGTGCATCCGTGGCTGTGGTCACCGTACCACCACAAAGTGGACCTCCACAATGTGGTGAACCACTTGCATCTTTGCAGCCGGGCCCACCACAATGTGATGTCTCACACGGTTCCAGTTCATCACCACCACAAACCTGCCGCAAACACCAGGCCTGTTGAACAGTGTGCTCCCCAGATGGAGTAATAAAGTTGTCAAAATAAGATAATCCGCCCTATGTGTAATCAATCGATGCATGTTTTTCAATGAATGATTTATGACTACGTAAATGTCCACAAACTAACCTTTTTTCCAACCCTACTGATATCCAGTAGAGTAACATCATTAGAAAGTTCTTGTAAATCATTTTGCAGCTCTGCGTTCTTCCGCTCAAATTCCCCTTGACTGCGCTTTGCCAGATCCTCAGCTTGGAGCCGGAGTGCTTGAGACATTTTCACACCTCCTGTCGCATACTCAGTTGAGTTGTTCACACGCTCCTTGGCCACTTGGAATTGCAAGTGTTGCTCACGTACAGTGTCATATGCACCTACACACCAGGTGTAATAGAGAATAGATTTCAAAGTGCGTGAGTCTTCGATGTAGTATTTCTACCTGTGATACGTTGCAGGTCTACAAGAGTTCCACATGGTTGTTGCTGTTGCTGTTGTTGTAATGGTTCTTGTTGTTAGGGGTCGATTTTTTTTTTTTTAAGTGCACCCATTGGTCGGATAGCTGCCAGACCCCACCCACATTTTTCGCTTGACTCCACCCACCATGGCACCCACACAAAATATGGCCGCCATCTTGGTTTTCTGGTGGGGCTAAAACATCAGGCCTGTAGGCCTCTGCTGATTATACAATGCCCGGGTTTGTTGCGTCAGATTTCCATTGGCTTTGTTTGGGCCGAGTGTTACTCATGATGAGGTACCCCAAAAAAATCTAATCATATGTCAAATAAAAATTATTAGTAAGGTTTAATCAAGCCTGTCGGTGCATGCCTTCCTAAAAAAAATTGTGTTACGTAATTTTTTATCGACCCCATATTGGGTTAAGCAATCCGCCGTATCCATGCAGAATTTAGGCTCAAACATTTACTTAGTGCTGTTATGGGATAGTGCCGTGTTGGAGTGTCGGTTCTGGGTCGCAATTCCAAACTCAGGATACTCGACTGAGTATGCAGGAATTAGGAATTCAGCCAGGGTACGCAGCCAATCATGAAGATGCGATGCATGATGTGAATTTCGCCACAGAAATTACAGGAAAATTCATAAAGTTCCATTTATTGATTAAATGACACATTTTTTCCCATTGAAGTACAATATAATAAAAACTATTTTGTCAAGATATAGGAATTTTCTGTCCTAAATCTTTGTTTTATTTTAAAGACAATGATTATTTTAATTATATTTCAGGATACAAAATGATATTTTTGATGAAAAAAGGAAAATGTGTAATCTTAAATTAGTCATCTCCATATGCTTCAGGAAGTTCATGGCTGTTCAATTCCAATTTACTGCCAGTGTCTTCGCTGATGGGTCGAAGCAAAAGAGAGCATGTTGAACTTCACAAAAACATTGCATGTCTATCTGTGAGTCTCAATGAGAATGTAAAATTAAGCAAAACATGCAAAAAATGATCTTTTTTTAAACATGTTGCTGCTGCTGTCATGGTGGTTGTGGTTCCGGTTCAGGTTGTTGGTGTTGGTGTTGCTGTTCTCATTCCATGTACTTTTATATATATATTTTCCATTACTTCAAGATGTAGCCTGGTGTTGGCTTAGCGGTTAGGGTGCCGGCTTGGGATCCTAGGATCCTGGGTTCGAATCCCGATCGATCGCTGAATTAACGCCAGCGGGGTTGACTCAGCCTGTCATCCTTCCGAGGTAGGCAAATTGAGTACCAGCTTGCTGGGATGAATGATCACGGTGTGTACCCCGATTTAGAATAGGTACACCGTATCCCTGCGCATCGTAAGAGGGGACCAAGGGTTGGCGTCAGGAAGGGCATCCGGCTATAAAAACATTGCCTCAAACAGGGAATCATGATCGTCATGGGGCCCGCAAGGCCAACCCCCGCCCTAGCGGGGAAAATGGCCTTAAAACGATCATTCATTCATTCATTCACTTCAAGATGTATTACTATATATAATTTTGTGTGCTCCTTTTGTGCCAGTCACACTTTATTCTGAAGGGTTCCTGTTGTCGTAGAATTATAAAAATGGTACCTTTGGAACCGTTACATTGAGGACCAAGTCCTGCTAAAGGGCAGAATTGTAATTAATCAGACGATATTTTACAACATTGAAATTTTTGTTACAGGTAAGTCGAATATTAGCTTTCCCGTAAGATTTCTATTATTCTATGACAGCAAGAACCCTTTCGAATGAAGCTGAACACACGGACGGACTCTGCTCCATTTAGAAATACTAGGGCATGCCCGTACTATATATATATATCTAAAATTATATCCCCCCCCTCTATTTACATGAAATGGTTTGGTCCAAAGCGAACGGCTTGCGAGTGGTGACAATCCCCCCCCTCTATTTACATGAAATGGTTCGGTCCAAAGCGAACGGCTTCCGGAGTTTGGTAAAGAAATCGCCATCGCGTACACAAACGCGCAGGAAAGCGAATGAATCGCAAATTCGTTTTTATTAGTTTTAAAACATCGTTTAACGCCAACATAGCGCCAACATAGTTTGCAAACGTGAAATAAATGAATACGCTCTCAAATGTGCCATCCGAGGCAGAGTGTGTCCTCCACGTTCGGCACACGCGATCGTTCGCTGCTCTCTGATTGGTTGAATCGTTTTTTGGACATAGCTCGGTAAGTAATTGTCCGATTAATATGAAACCTTGAAAAGGCACATCCTCGGGTCCCCAGCAATATACCTGGCAAGTTTTAAGTATATCGGACCGGTAGTTGTCGAGAAACAGCGGTCACAGACAAACAAACAAACGTACAGACGTACAGACAGACAGACAGAGATTACTGGAATTATAGATAGACTAGGGCATTGCCCGTACTATATCTATATCTAAAATTATATCCCCCCCCTCTATTTACATGAAATGGTTTGGTCCAAAGCGAACGGCTTGCGAGTACGGTGACAATCCCCCCCCTCTATTTACATGCAATGGTTTGGTCCAAAGCGAACGGCTTCCGGAGTTTGGTAAAGAAATCGCCATCGCGTGCACAAATGCGCAGGAAAGCGAATGAATCGCAAATTCGGTTTTATTAGTTTTAAAACATAGTTTAACGCCAACATAGTTTGCAAACGTGAAATAAATGAATACGCTCTCAAATGTGCCATCCGAGGCAGAGTGTGTCCGCCACGTTCGGCACACGCGATCGTTCGCTGCTCTCTGATTGGTTGAATCGTTTTTTGGACATAGCTCGGTAAGTAATTGTCCGATTAATATGAAACCTTGAAAAGGCACATCCTCGGGTCCCCAGCAATATACCTGGCAAGTTAAAAGTATATCGGACCCGTGGTTGTCGAGAAACAGCGGTCACAGACAAACAGACGTACAAACGTACAAACGTACAGACAGAGATTACTGGAATTATAGATAGATAACATTATATCAGGTCGTGTTCTTTTACAACACCAACAGGTCACCAGTTTTCCTGTTATAGTGGTTGTATTGTAACAACAATGTTGTGCATCTTCTGAAACAGGATATCTCAATTTCCTTTAATCTCACCCCTGTAATTTGAGTTCTTTATGAAGTCCAGCTCATTCTCAGCATTGTTCAGAGAGCGGTTGAGCCTGCGTACATCCTGCTCAAGTTCTGAGACGTGTGCGGATAGGTTGCTGTGTTGGTCCTGACTCTTGGTCAACTCCAATTCAAGCGGTGTGAGGCGGTTTGTGAGGTCATCGATCGCTTTCCTGAAAATCAAAAAGTTACTTCTATTTATCCTTCTTCCACATGAACACAATTTCATGTTACTTGCATGTCTCTTTCAACTTCTCAAGGTTAAATGTCGGTTATATTGGTCTTGTTCTGCCAAGTCTATGATGCTCGTACCTTATCAATTTTCACGTTAAAATGCAGACTGTAACATACTTGAAACGCAATATTCACAATCACAGGGAATTTATCACTTAAAATGTTATGTGTGTCTGTGTGTGTAATGTGTAATATATCTCTATAATAAACCAGGACTGCCTGTCTGTTTGTCCCCGATCTACTCCCTCTGATTTGGGGTTAGCCCCACCAAACTTTCTGTGGAACCTTTTGGGGTCCCAGCTTTGTTTATATGTGTTCTATGAATGGTCACATCTTTTAATTTACAAACTCCAAACTCGGAGTACACATACAACTTTGTGTGTGTGTGTGTGTGTGAGGAAGGGGGAGGGCGAGGATTGGGGGGGGGGGGTGGAGGGTGGGGCTTGGGTTAACATAGGCTATATGGCTGCGGCCTCACATGGGGGTCTTTGGGGGTGGGGGGGGGGGGGCAGAGGAGATAAATTCTCTATATGTGTACCGTGTAGCGCCACCTTATGGTAGTGGCAGAGGTTATTACAATTCTCTTTTTTACCTGGGCAATGCTGAAGTTAAAGCACTCTTCACATGGGTAAATTTGTTCTCCCTTCCCCCTCCCCATTCCACTTGAAGTTATAGAGGAGGCACACACACACTGACTGACTGACACACATTGCTCCCTCAGTTTTGCAGACACACATTGTATTTTATTATCATAGATATACAAGTCAGAAAACATATTTAAAATTTTCAAGCGATGGTCATGAGAAACGATCATGTGAAAAATCCCTAAATCTTTCCTTTGAATAATGGTTGTCCCTAGAAAAGACACGAAATTTGTGTGTGTGTGTGTGTGTGTGTGTGTGTGTGTGTGTGTGTGCGTGCAGAGCGGATTTACAATGGCTCCAATGGTGCTTTGGCACTAGGACCACAATCAGATGGTGCCCATATTGCCCAAGATAGATTTTTAATGTGTGCACATTCTGGTACATTTAAATAAAGAATATATATAGAATATAATGCTACTTTTAAAAAACATACTATTTAAATTGAAAAAACATACCATTTCCAAATCTGAGATTTCTACCACTACCATTTCCTGGCATGTGACATCACCACACTGTTAATGGCATACATTCCAGTTCCAGTATGGTAAGCTTGCATTTTACACGTGTTGTGTTTGTGCATTTTTGGAGTAGGGTGCCTGTCATTTATACCATTTTTAAATTTGCGTCCATCAGCGATTGGAATTACGTGGCTTGAGTGCGTGAGTAACGAAGCCAAGAAGGCTGCAAAGAAAGAGGTAGCAAAGGTGCAGGAGGCATGTAGGAAAATGTTCGGAGAACGCTTGGATTCGGAAGAAGGTCAGAGAGCAGTATTAGGATTGCAAAGCAGATAGCGAAAGAGAGGTGTGATGTGATGGGGGTGAGTTGCTTGAAGGATGAAGTGAGACAAATCGTTGTCGACCCAGATGGAATTAAAGGAAGATGAAAGAGATATATGGAAATACTGTTGAATGCAGAGAATGAATGAGATGGCAACATAGAGAGTAACCCAGTTTTAGGACCGGCAGAGAAGATAACTGAGAAGGAAGTTGAGGAAGCGATAAAAGCAATGAAGAGTAGAAGAGGGGGAGGGCCGACGGGAGTTGTGGGAGATATGTTGAAGGCAGCAGGAAGTTGGGGTGTGAAGAGAATGACAGAGATCTGCAATCTGGTGGTAAAAGAAGGCCGCATTCCAGTGGCTTGGGAACTGAGTACCCTCGTCCCTCCATACAAGGGGAAAGGTGACCCACTGGGGTGTGGCTCGTATCGAGCGATAAAGTTATTGGAGCATGGAATGAAGGTATTGGAAAGGGTGTTGGAGAGGAGGATAAGGAAGAAGGTGAAGATCGACGAAATGCAGTTTGGATTTATGCCAGGAAGAGGAATGACAGACACGCTCTTTATTGTAAGGCAGTTGCAGGAGAAGTACATGGAGAAGAGGAAGAAGTTGTTTCTTGGGTTTGTTGATCTGGAGAAAGCATTCGATAGGGTTCCACGCGAAGTAGTGACATGGGCATTGAGGAAGTTAGGCGTGGAGGAATGGTTGATCAGAGTAGTGATGGCAATGTACGAGAGAGCGCGCACAGCTGTAAGGACGAAGGGCGGGAACAGTGGTGAGTTTGAGGTGAAGTTGGGAGTGCATCAGGGGTCGGTACTAAATCCGCTACTATTAGTAGCTGTGATGGAGGTGCTGGCTCGGAATGTAAAGGAGGGTTTACCGTGGGAGTTGTTGTATGTATATGATCTGGTGTTGATTGCGGAAAGTATGGATGGACTGAAGGAGAAGATGAACAAGTGGAAGGAATGTATGGAGACAAAAGGTCTGAAGGTGAATATCGGAAAGACGAAGGTGATGGCAAGTGGTAAAGCATGTGGTGAGGTGGAAAGAACTGGGAAGTGGCCGTGTGCTATGTGCAGGAAGGGTGTCGGAGTGAACTCCATTCAATGTACAATGTGCGCTGAATGGGTTCATCAGGAATCTCCCAGGAATCTCAACACTCGGACCAAGTGTGCAGGAGGTATATTGGGATCGTTAAGATTAATCATGCATGAGGAGGGGTCAGCGCATCGGCCAGTAGCGCTGTTTCAAGGAATAACACTACAAAGCTAGCCATGAACAACTCAGGGCATTTCAACTTACATTCGTCTTCATATACTTTCTTCAAAGAACACAGAACTCAAAACATTTCCCCAGTTTCCCAAGCTGCGCTTCAGAGAAAGGCAAGGACAGGCGGAGAGCTGCTCATAAGGAAAGACTGTTGACACAAGGTCAAACAAAGATTTTGTCAACAGCTTTTCAAAACCAGACAGTCGGATGCTGGGGAGCCAAATGGGTCAAACTGCCCCCATTAGCCTGGGAATCGACTGAAATCCCTTACAATCGTACAGGTGATATGAGGACCGGGGAGTGATTGCTACATTCAAGGTGTATTATCTCCAAAGAACATTTGCAAACCTGATAATGATTTAATGATTTGCAGGTGAAATAAACTGATAATGATCAGATGACTGTAAAGGAATTCTGGAATGCCTTTAGAATAAGGGATGTTCGATGTAATGTTGAGGAATGTTGGAGGGAAGTCACCCGTTCCGGTATGAATGGTGTATGGTGGAAACATTGTCCTCAATTTGTTCATGGGTTTAAGGGTTTCAACGTGAATAATGATGTGTTAAAAACACGACGTAACATCGTCAAAATGGCCAAGACAGACTGTTGGCTTAGATGAGGTGGAGGAGGTGATGTCGAGGAGTTGCTGGACTCGTACTGGGAGGAGCTCTCAAATGAGGACCTACTACTGCTGGAGAAGGAACACCAGGTGAAAAATTATAATTTAAATAAAATAAACCACTGTAATCGTAAAAAATAGTCCTGAGTGGGCTGACGGTTATCTCTCCTGAGGTTATAGTTCAGACCTCTGCAGATTTTGGGGACCCCCCCCCCCCACCCCACTCCTCCCCCCGCCACACTCCTCAGGAGCCCCCGAACCTCTAGGAGGTCACCTGATCCGAAATAGAGAAATCCCAGACAGAGCGATTCTGCGGACCATCAAGAAGAAGGGCTGTATCAGGTTTCACAGCAATTGGTTGATAAACAAGGGATGAGTAGGGATTAGAAGTTTCAGGGAGGAACTCCCCAACCCCCTCCCTGGTGGATCCGAGCAGCACCCATGATCCGAAAAAAAATTCCAAGCCTGAGCGATTGTGGAGGCAACTGTCTTGTATTCATCTGCCACGTTTCAGAACAATCAGCCGGGTGATAAGGAAGAAGTAGAAAAAATAGCAAAAGGTTAATGGACGGATGGACAGACAGATGGACGACCAGACGGACAGGCGTCTGGTCATCACGACCCATTTTATAAGTTAATCTCTTCAAGAATCGAGATGAAATGACCTAAAAATAGGACAATAAAAATGAGGATTGATGCAGCATTCCCACGAACATCCTCCTCTTACATTATTTCTTATGGGGAAATTACTTTTTAATTCACACGTTTTTCATTTACACGACTATCTTCAAGAACGCAATTAATCAAGAGGTTGCTGTACCACACATGCAGATTTTGTTTTGCAATGATTCCCCAAATGGGGGCCCACAAATGTGTTTGGCGCCAGGCCCACAAAAGGTTAATCTGGCCCTGTGTGCATGTGCGCATTTGATACAACTTTTAACACACAGTGTCACGTGATCAATTACTTCTCCAACCACGGAAAGAAGTACTCCATGCAAAAAGGTGTTCCATGCAAAACAACAACCTTGGCAACAAATCTTTACTGCTTGTAGACGACGCCCCTGCGCATCTTCAGCATATGGAAGACGGGTGTGAAAATGTGCTGGTAGTATTTTCGCCACCCAATACTACCTCACCTTTACAGCCCACCAATCAGGAAGCAATCGTTTTTGAAGCCGATTATATTAAGCGTACCATGCAGCAGCTCATCAAGGAAATCGACGGCAAGGAAAAGCCATCAATCAAGGAGTTTCGGTGAGCATACAACATAAAAAAGGCTTTGGAAAACATTAAGGATTCATGAGCGGAGGTGAGCAACTGTACAATGAACACTGTGCAGAGGAAACTGTGGCCTGAATATGTGTCCACAATTTCACAGGGTTTGCTGATGTTCCATTGATCAAAAGACAAATTGTCGACCTGATGAAGCAGGCTGGTTTTGATGAGGTTGATGGAGAGGACATGGAGGACTCACTAGAGTCTCATGCAGAACCCTTTAGCAAGAGGCTCTCATGGAGTTGGAACAGCAGCGGGCTGAAGAAGAAGAAGATGCTGTGACCCCTCAATTCAAGCAGCTCACCATGAAAACCCTCTGTCAAATTCACAGCACGCTTGAGCAGGCCTTATAATTTGTTATCGAGCAAGATCCAAATGTTTAAAGGAGCATTGATTTTAGCTGTGATATTAATGATGCCCATCGTTGCTACGCCAACACTCGGAGAGGACAAACGTTGTCTGTTGTCTATTGTTTATAATATTAAATGTTTAAAATCTATTTATTTGGGTATATATCTGAAACACTGGCCAAAAACGCATCCCCCCATTAATACATGGGTTGCTATGGGAAAATAGGTTTCGTCTAACGTAATTTCGCTTTCACTGGGTTTTGCAGGAACGCAACGCTTGCAATAAGCGAGGACTACCTGTATATACTGTAATTCCTCGCATAACGCGGTTTCACACAATGCAATATTTTTTTATTAAGCGGCTGATAAATCTAGGACCATTTTTCATATAGCGTGTAAATTTTCGTTATTACGTGATTGCCGGCAATCACCACGATGTCACTTAGCACCGACTGAACTAGTCCGAGATGGGCCGTGGGATTCCCAGCATGCACGGACGAATACCAAGCGCTTGTACTTACAGAATCTACCTTCCTAATGATGCATACAAATGCCGATAAAATCAAAGTGAATGCTCAGTGTTACTTTTTTACGGCAACAACATTTTCTGCAATAAAGTGAGTCGTTCGTGATCGGGAATCATGGAGAAGATGGAATGCTTGGACGCACAACCTCCACCTACTATGTTGTTTATTGTGGGAAAATAACTTTCGTTTTACATTTTTTCAGCTAACGTGGTAAATTCTCAGAACACAACTATGCGTCAAATGAGGAATAACCGCATAAGTAGTCCCAGTCACCAAATATAGTACTGTAGTACCACCTTTTAGAGGCCATTTTCCCCCGCAGAGCAGGGGTTGGCCTTTTTGGGGCACAGTGGTCCCCTTTTTGAAGCAATGTTTTATGGCCGGATGCCCTTCCTGCCGCCAACCCTGTTAGTCGCCTCTTGCAACACACAGGGGATTACCAGTGAGCTGGTTCTCAATTTGCCGACTTCGGAAGGATGACAGGCTGAGTCAACCTCCCTGGCGTTAATTCAGCAATCGACCGGGATTCAAACCCAGGATCCTGGGATCCCAAGCCGGCACCCTAACCGCTAAGCCAACACAAGGCTTAAAAAAATATAGTACTGTAGTCCCTTCAGCAAAAGGTTATGCTCCAATTTCAACACAATTGTGCAAATATAAATAAATCATGAAGATGATAACGACAATCGTTTTTGTTGTTGTTGATGTAGCAGACATCATCATAAGCCAAGAATTAAAATATCACATACCGCAACTCCTCCATGACATTCATGAGCTCCGTAATGGTGTGTGTTGTGGCATTGCGAGCATCCACTATTTTCTGCACCATGCCCAGTTTGTGCTCCAACATGCGGAAATCCGTCTCAAATGCTTCCTCAGCACCACTTTCCATCAAGTGCTGGATCCTTCCAGCAAGGCCCTGTAGCTCATCACCAAGGCCCTAATATATGCATCACAGCATGCCCAATTAAGAGTCAGGATCAAGTTGGTGTTATACAGAACTTCAAATTCCAAGAAAGTATAACAAATGCTAGCAACACCTGCTAGGTTTGTGACTGTAGGGATAGGTGGCTACAATGAACAATGTCTACTCGAGGCAATTTCATTAAAGTGATGGATATCTTCTGTTATGTTAATTTGCCCGTCCCTGTCGTCCATGAAAGTAGCTACTCAGCTACCATATAAAACAGTCAGTTTGTGTGTTTGTCTGTCCCCCTTCATAAGGGAATGTTTTAAACGCCAATCTTGTAACACGAATGTGTGTTCACTACGGTCTATTTTTGAGGATAAAACAAACTCGAAAAACATTTTCCATAAAAGACTAATTTTATGTTTCTTCTATTGGAATTGTAGACGGTGACTTGCAAATCGAGCCTCAAGGGCGGTGTACAGAAAAGTTTTTTTTAAATAACAATAAATACGAGACGCAGGGAGGTGAAATTCGCTGCACGTGATGTGCAGCATGCGTAGAGTAAAACGAGTGTTCAATTACATCCGTATAATGTCTAATAAATAAAGAAGATATAAGCACACCTGACACTAGGCCGAGGTTTCAAACTTTGGCACGCTCACTCGGCTGCATCGTCGAATAACTTGTTCCAACCCGTCGTTTTTGATGGGCTTTATATGAGTTACCACATAACCAGATCTTTCCCTTTCAATTTCCCAGATATTGTTCTGTCTACCATCAGTCCATCCATCCTCGTCCACGCATTTGCACCTACCTGAATTCTCCTCCATATCTCTGCCTCTGACTTACCATCACCGGTCACTGTTCCCCTTAGATACTCAAACCTATTTCCTTGTCTGATTTCCTTCCCCTCTAAGCTGATTTATTTTCTCTGCTGCCAAACCCACATCACCTCCATCTTCTCCATGTTCATTTTCAGCCCATGCTTCCCAAATGCCTCCTTCCACTCCCCCAGTATTCTTGCATCTCCTGCTTAATCGACACCACAATAGCCAGATCATCCACATACAATATCCTCCCCAGAACATCCCTCTTGTTCACTTCCTGTTTACCAGCTCCATCACCATGATAAACAGGAGTGGGCTGAGAGCGCTTCCGTGCCTCAAACTGATGTTCAAACTGAACTCCTCCGACATCCCAGGATCAACCAAAAGTCTTTCCTTCCTTCCCTTGTACATCACACCAACCTAACTTTTGCTTCCGACACTCCAATAAATCTCAGTGTCGCCATCATCATCGTCTCTCTTGGGACAGTGTTGTAGCTTTCGGGATGGCCGGACAGTATTTGCTCGAGAACTATGGAGTTGTTATGCAGTGTCGCGCACTCCGTTCTGTTTGAGTGCTAGCTAGCTTCAGCACTTTGAATCAAGGGAGTCACTTGGCGAGTGGTAAGCGAGTCACGTGCTAATGGAACACACCCAAGTACACTTTCACGTGAATTACGAGGACATCAGTAGACAATGGATAAACACATGGTGTTTAGGATTTTAAATCTGAGTTCACCACACCATCAGCCAGAGGCTCAGATGGCAACACTAACAGACCAACAGGTGCAGCTGTCCAACTCACCTGCACTATGCGGTCCCAGTCACCAAAGCATGTGTGGCATGGCGAGCAATGTGGGAAAGTGCCCGAGAATCCACGGGCGCATTGATCACAACGGACGCCAGCAACACCAGCTCGGCACACACAGTGCCCACTCCGTCGATCACACTGTTGCGTTTTAGCACCATGCGGGTCACAGTCGCAAGCTACGCCAAAGAAACATCACGTAAATGATTTTTATTACTTGCAAAATCGAAGATTTTTCAAGTACTGTATATTGCTCGGTTGCGTTTGTGGTTCTGTCTGTCTGTCTGTTTGTCTGTCTGTTTGTCACCGGCCTACAGGTCGCGATTCAAAACCGATCGTCAGAAAACTTCACCAAGTTGAATAGGTCGTCCCAATTGAGAAGCCTATTGATTTTGAGGTCAAAGGGCAAAGGTCATCTGGAGGTCAAATTTCTAAAATCGCCATTTTAAATCCGATTGACTTGAAAATTGAATAGCATTTGTATATCGAGTCACTAAATTGGAAAATGAAGTATTTTTGAGGTCAAAAGGTCAAAGGTCAACTCAAGGTCAAATATTAAAAATCATCAATTTTCATCTGAAAAGCCGTCAATTTTCAACCGATTGACTTGAAAATTGAACAGCATCTGCATATCGAGTCACTAAATTGGGAAACATACTATTTCTGTGGTCAAAAGGTCAAACGTCAACTCAAGGTCAAACTTCCACAATCACTTTACATCTGAAAAGCCGTCAATTTTCAACCAATTTACTAGAAAATTGAACAACATTTGCATATTGCCTCACTGAATTGGGAAACCAACTATTTTTGAGGTCAAAGGTCAACTGAAGGTCAAACTTCCAAAATCATACATTTTCATCTGAAAAAACCATCAATTTTCATCTGATCGACTTGGAAATTGAACAGCATTTGTGCATGGTCTCACTGAATTGGGAAACCAACAATTTATGAGGTCAAAAGGTCAAAGGTCAACTCAAGGTCAAACTTCTAAAATCATCATTTTTCATCTGAAAAATCGTCACTTTTCATCCTGTTGACCCGAGCTTTGATCAATATCGTAAATTTTAATCTTCATGAAATGGACAATTTGCTGTATTAATGGAAAACTTTTTGGGGGGGGGGGGGGTGGTGGATTTTGCAAGTATCGTGCTCCACATGACGTCTTCTTGTTTATTTATTGATATTAAATTGTTCAAGAATAGCTCAGTGGTTCTTGTGTCATCCATTGAATCCAGTAGTCTCCAGTAAAAATGTATTATTGACCAGTATATTTATTGATTATATTGAGTTTGACAATTATTAATACTCACATAATCAATGTGACAAATAACAAATTATTTCATAGAGTATATAAGCCCAGCAATAGCATTGTACGGCCTGTGACCATGTCATGTGTACAGTACCAGTGCACATGATATTTGGATCTCCATAATACAGCTCTCGGCACTCCGTGCATGTACGGCCACCAAAGCCTGCCCGGCACTCGCAATGTCCACTCATCTGCAAAAGGACAAGACAAAGAGGGGAAAAAACCAAAAGGAATTATGTACAAGTACAGATACATTCAAAGGAAACCACCCCCATGCAAAATAATTAAATAACATATCATCCAGCATGGATGCCTTTGGCACCCGGCGATGATGCAGTGCAGCAGATGGAGGTAGAATTGGGAGGGAGCGGTGTACAATAATTGATTGATTTATAGCATAATTAAAATAAATAAATGATAATCGTAAAATAATTAATTTCTTAATCAATTGGCTAATAGCATACCTAAATCACCACTGCTTCATCCGAATCCATAATTTTTTGAGTTAATTAAATGGTTGAGTAATTAATCGAAAAATTAAATAATATAATGAATGATTTTTTCATGAATCAATAAATCAAAAATATCCTTTATATCCAAATGACTTGGTCATTGTCGTGTCCAAATATCAGCTTCCTAACTCAAAAGGTGCCTGAGATATTGCCCAGATGAGAAAGGAAATAAATAAGTACTTAATGAATCGATAATAATTAAATAACTCATCAATTAAGTGATTAATCAAGAAATAATAAATACTGTTTTTGCCAAAGCTCTTGCTCACTATTTTGCCCAAATTTCAGCTTCTTAGCTCAAAGGATGGCGATATCGCCCAGACAAACAAATAAACAAACAAGAAAATGAAAAATCACAAATAGAGCGACATTTGGCAAAAGAGAACACAGTAGAATGGCACTCAGTAGAGAATCCTTTTGACCTCACAGATAATTGGTGGTTGAATTATGTGACCTGATATGCTGCAAATCGTCTTCAACTTTTAAGTTAGTCAGATGAAAATTGAGGATTTTAGAGATTTGAAAAGGTTGTTGACCTTCGGCCATGTTGATCTTTTGGCCTATGTTGACCTTTTGGCCTATGTTGATCTCAAAATTAGTTGGTGATTGGTTTCAGTTAGCTGACATGAAAATCCTATTAAAATTTCAAGTCAATTAGATGAAAATTGAGTATTTGAGAAATTAGAAAAAAAGTGGTTTTGAAAATTTGAAAAAAAAAGAAGAAACACACACACAGTACATACACAGACACAAACACAAACACACACACACACACACACACACACACAAACACACACACACACACACATACACACACAAGTGTGTGGGAGACGGGCTAATAAATACAGAAAACCGTCCTGTGGTCAGCAGGTAATTTTAAATGCGCCGCTTCTTGCCAGTGGGGGGATGGCACCATCTCATGGTCATGGGTCCAGGCTGAGGGAGCCCACACGTAATACAGTGAGAAAGTGGGAGGGCTATCGGGACACCGCTCCACAGGGCCAGGGGGTCACACCCAGTGCGGGACAGCCATTTTATGAAATAAAATAAGAATAACCGAAAAGGGATGAGATCCACACGACCACTGGCATCCTACTTCATCATATTTTAATTGTTGTTGGAATGACCATCAAACACGAGGTACAAACCTCATTACAGGATGCACCGAACGATTTCTCTGGGTCACAGGCACATGGCGCACAGCCCTGAATGCCTTCTTCCCGCCAGTAGGTCTCAACACAGCGGTCACAGCGCTTCCCAGTCACATGCGGGAGGCAGAGGCACTGTCCACTCATTGCATCACACTCACATCCATCATTGGGGTGGCACTCTGAGCCGGCATGATCACACTCACAACCTGCGGTACGGAAAGGAGACAAAAGGACGCTTACTGGACAGATCCACAAATTTGGAATATAACAACTATTGTATTAAAAAAAGTGTTGTTGATGTTGTGACTTGTATTTTTGCAATAGATTCATATATTGTAATGCCTTTGGATTGATGGGAAACCACATAGTTGGTAAAACTTTTTCATGGATATGCCAGGTGACAAGAGGGCAGAAAGGCAACAAACTGGCAGTGGGGAGAGAGGTAGATGCAATAAACGAGGACATGAATAAAGAGGAAAAGAGGAAAGAGAGGAGAGGAAAAAGCGTCATCTGCAAGTCATAGGGTCGGGTTGTGGGGTTCAATGGGGGTCCATCATATCACAGCTGGGGATGGCGGAATACGTGAGAATGTGATGCATCCTGGAGGAAAGAGTGGAATTGAACAGCCGCAGGTGTTTCAACAAACGGGGAGAAAAAGGAACAAAAGAATGGAGGTGGACAGGCTTCCACATCTGCACACACAAGAAACATGTCATTATCAATACTAGTGGGGTCATCCATGGGAATCCCACAGGCATGGAGGTGTATTGTTGAGATCGGTGCAGCCGTTTGTGCGGTACCCGGGACAATAACGGGACAATACCCGGGACAATAATAACCCGGGACAATAACGTTAGGCAGGAGTCCAAATCTGAAAATGCTGGAGACCAAAGCTGAAATTGGAAAAACAATATAGCCCATTTTACTCCAGGGGGTCCCAGGATTACCCACCCAAAATCTTGTTGCGATTGGTTCAGCCGTTTTTGCGGTACCTGGGAATGGACGGACGGACGGACAGACAGACAGACAGATGCACAGACATTTGGTGAATTATAGTAAGATAATATTGATCATATCTTACCCACACATACACCAATCGAGGCTGATGACCCTCAAGTCCGTGTTTTGGGTTGTATCTTGTTTTCTCCCCTTCACATTTTCATTTTGTTGATTACTCTAGTATGTGACTCTATAATTACTCTAGTATAATATTGTTGCAGATCTCCCACGTCGGCCTTCCCCTTATCAAGGGGGGATTAATCCCCTTGTCCTTCTTACTAGCCGACGTGATCCGGAGCTATCACGTTCCTTCCGGTCGGTGTTAAATAGGGTTGTTGGTCGAATTTAGTCCTATTACTTAAGTACTAACACCGACCGTGAAGCAAGGAGATAACCCCACCCGAACCACGGCGTTAGTGGACACGCCGAGCGAAGCGAGCCGCGATTCGGGCCGTTAACAGGTACTAAACCCGATTCTAAGCGGTTGTAATCGTGCCACGCTTACCCAATTGAAGAAAAGACTGATACGGTCGAATTGAGAGGAAACCCAGGAAGAACAGGTAATTTATTACACTTTGTACAAATAAGAAGAGGAAGGAAAAGAAAGAATGTACAGGGAAGAGGAAGAAGCAGATACACAGGGCAGCCTTAATAACAGTCTTAACTTATCCCTGGACACGGGCCCGTTCACTCTCAGACTCGCTCTCAGGGTCACTCACACGGGGTTTGAAGATGGTCGGGTTGAGGGTCCAAGGGTCCACAGCTCGTCCGGTCCCCGACTCGTACCGTGTAGATGGTGGGATACGACAGGAAGCTCTCCCCGTGGCGTAGGCGCAAGACGGACAATTATATAGCGGGGGATAGGTAAGCTGGCGATCAGACGGCGTACGTAATATGTGTACCGGCGCCTTTACACGCGCTCCCGGTATTACTATGATCGATCCAAGCGCCCTTCACCAACGTCCTTCTCACGTTGCAGTTCTCTGCAGCGTGTGCCGCGCGCCCGCCCTTTGTAAAATGCTTGCCACAGCGCGTCTCTCCCTCTCGTAACTACTCAACTCCGATCAGGTCAAGACTCGAGCACCTGTCTCATAGTTTTGATCAAGCCCTCTCTCTTTTCGCTCATAACTCGGGTACAATGTTCAAGCCCTCTCTCTCCTCATAACTCGTTCACAATGATCACAGTTGCGTCCGTCCTCACAACTCAGGTACAATGTTCAAGCCCTCTCTCTCTCCTCATAACTGTTCAACAGACTTTGTGAGCGCCTCTCCCTTCTCAGAACTGAGGTGGGGGCCTCGCTCAAGGGGTTATATCGCCACGCCCAGCGAACCCTCTCAAATCTCTAGCCACACCCTGTCAGACGATGTCACTCGAGCCCTGATTGGCTGGTGAAGGCTTACCGGCTCCGCCTTGATGGCTGCTTGACGTGGCCGCACCTCCACCCTTGTGCTCCGCCCCCTTTTTGGGCCTTACCTCGTTGCCTTTGGGCTGGTTTGAGTGGAAGCCCAACGAGTTCGCGAAGGCTGCTGGCAGCCTAAAGGGCGAGGGCGAAGTAAAGACTGGCTAGCGCTTAATGGCGTCGATGGAAGGGAGGCTGCAAAATGGACGAATGGGGCCGACTCTTATTTGTTCTACACAACGCAGATGCAACTATCGGGAATGGCCTTATCCTAAACACATACTATGAAATAACTAACGTCCGAAGGTGACCTACGTGTTGCTTGTGGCCTATCTATGGGGTGCAACCTTTAACCTTTAATGATGTTACCTGTGCTGGGTTCTCAAAACCGCAACAATATTGTCGTGTCAGACAGTCCGTTAACACAGACCGCTCTGCGCTGTCGGGGGTACAACCATCGTGAGTGGCCTGAACTGTGTTTAAATTACTGCATTATTAATTACTATAACAAAAACCCAAGATTCACCCAAATGGAGCCAAAACTGCCGGTATTCACGCACGAAAGGCAAAAAAATATTTTAAAAATTGAAAAGAAATGACACACGGGGAGTCGAGACAACAATACCTATACAGGTCATGATCGCACAAGGACGAACAAATTGGGAAGGTAAGATGTGAAAACCTGAACTGATATACAAAATGAAATAAATAAAGCCTAACTCAACGATGGTGCCAAAATACCAGATTCAACTAACAAAGGGGAACAGAACAGGTGAGGATATGTGTAAAGCTCGAGATCTTGGAATCCACCATGTTGGTGGCTTGAGCAGGCTGGTCAGGTATGATGGCAGGTAACAATGAGGAGCACTGAGGAGTGATGATGCAGCGTGCCCCTCTCTCCAAAGCCGTCCTTTTTGTCTCGACAAAGAAACAGAGAGAGAGAAAGAGAGCGCATGCGCTAAAGTTTTTATCACCTCCTGGGACCATCCACAGCTAGTTTGCATTGGCCATTCTCCAGGAGGGTGGGAGAGCTATAATCAGCACTCGGTCCCAGCGTTCAGACCACCCACGTCCGTGATCTCCCCCACCCCCCGCAGCAAACAAGGCCACCAATCTCAGTCTTTTGCAAGGTGTGGCAGAACCACCATGCCTGCTTGTGCTTTCCAAGTGAATAATTAATCGATTAATTGATTAATCAATAAATCAAAAACACCTTTTATAGCCAAATTACTTGGTCATTGTCATGTCCAAATATCAGCTTCCTACCTCAAAAGGTGCCTGAGATAATGGCCAGAAGAGAAAGGAAATAAATAAGCACTTAATAAATTGACATCAATTAAGTAATTAATCAATTCATCGATGAAATAATTTAAAAAAACATAATGTATTTGCCAAAGTACTTGCTCACTATTGTGCTGAAATTTCAGCTTCAGAGCTCAAAGATGGCTGAGATATGGCCCGGAAAAAATGAGAATCTTGACCTTTGACCTATACAGTGCATAGCAAAAAAATGGTAATCCGAATTCAAGGGATTAATATGCAAAGGTTATTTATTTTGACAATTTACATGTGGCTTACTAATTAAGAGGAGATCCTCAGCTTTCCATTGATACCTTCCATGCATCATTGTTGTCACACATGACCGAGTACATGCTCATTGAAAATGACAAGTTCAAATCGCATTTTTACAAGTTTGGCTAATCGATGCAAGTCAGGATAATTGGTGCAAAATGAACGTCAGATGTGAACTTTTCTCAGGAATGATTGGCCTTTATGCACCCACACCTTCAACATGTCCACCTCCCCTTTCAACACAAAGCTCACAACGGTGGAGCATACCCTGAACTGCTCGTCTCACCATAGCCGGGTCATTGCGCAAAGCATCCACTTCATGTCGAATACGGCCCTGCAATTCGTCAAGATCACGGGGAGAAGTTACGAACACCTTGTTCTTTAAATGTCCCCAAAGGAAATAATCACATGGTTGAGGGCAATGACTCGGTCTCCAAAGAGTTCCCTCAGTCGATCTCGGACAGCGATAAGACGATGTGCTGGGGCGCCGTCTTGGGCCCACCAGAGATATCTGAAGACACCACGAACCTGTCGCTCAAAGTTCTCCTCCAGCTGCAGTTTTCTCAGGAATGATTGGCCTTTATGCACCCACACCTTCAACATGTCCACCTCCCCTTTCAACACAAAGCTCACAGCGGTGGAGCATACCCTGAACTGCTCGTCTCACCATAGCCGGGTCATTGCGCAAAGCATCCACTTCATGTCGAATACGGCCCTGAAATTCGTCAAGATCACGGGGAGAAGTTATTAAGTGCTTATTTATTTCCTTTCTCTTCTGGCCAAAGCTGTACCTTTGGCTACGGCTTCCCCTTCGCTCCCACCTTTTGTTCATATGCGTGTTGTACCGTCCACCAAACAGTGATGACTCCATCTACATCTCGCTGTCTGATAATATGGACCAACTTCTATCGACCCATCCCAACTCTCTCTTCCTCATATGTGGTGATTTCAACTGTCACCATGCCAGTTGGCTGGGGGTGGGTACCTCTCTCACCAGCCATGGCTCTTCAGCAAAGGACTTCTGTGACTCACTGGGACTGACACAATCTGTCAATTTCCCAACCCGGATCTCAGTCAACGGAGAATCTTCTCTTCTGGACTTGGTGATGACTAACTTCCCTGAAAATGTCTGCTGCTCTTCTTCTGCTCCAATCGGCTCTTCTGATCATGTGCTTGTTAAAGTGGACATCTCTCTGACCATTTTCAGAGAGCCTCCTCAGCGTCGACGAGTCTGGCATTTCACTCAGGCCAACTGGCACGGTCTTCAAGCAGTCATCAATCATCTGGACTGGTCTCCCATCTCTACTGCCTCTGACATCAACTCATCCTGGGAATTCTTCCAAAGTAAATTGCTATCTCTCATGCACAGATTTATCCCTTCTCGTCTTCAGTTGTCATACCCTTCCTCCCGTCCATGGTACACAGAATCTTGTGGTGAGGCTATTGCCCAGAAACAAATTGCTTTCGTCTCCTGGAAAGCAAATCCAACGGAAGGAAATCTCATTTCCTTTCATAAAGCCCGAAACAAGTGTGTGTCCACCCTCAGGAGAGCCAGGAAACAATATCTCTCTGTCCTCAGGACCGAACTCTCTTATCTGTCTCCCTCTTCCAAATCCTGGTGGCATCTGGTGAAATCTGTTTCTGGTGTTTGTTCCCCCTCCATCCCCTCCCTCACCTTAAATGGCCACACGGCTGACTCCGCACGTGAAAAAGCTGAATGCCTCAACTCTGTGTTTGCCTCTAAATCTTGTGTCCCAAACCCATCCCTCTCTGTACCCACCGTACCCAGTCGTACCCAGCTGCTCCTGGACTCTGTGTCCTTTCCTCCTGACAAGGTGGAAAAGTTTCTGTCAACCCTCGACTCTGATTCTGCAACTGGACCTGACGGCATCAGCCCACGGGTCCTAAAATCATGTTCTTCCGCTCTTTCACTCCCCCTCTCTGTTCTCTTCACCCTCTCTTTTGCTCAAGGTCATCTTCCACCTGCTTGGAAATCTGCCAACATCACCGCTTTGCACAAAAAAGGTGCAAAAACAGATCCCAGCAACTACAGACCAATCAGCCTTCTCCCAATTATCAGCAAAGTCATGGAATCCATCATTGCTTCAGATATGAAATCTTTCCTCTTCTCCAATGGCTTGATCTCTGATCATCAATTTGGTTTCAGACCTGGACACTCCACTCTGGACATGCTGCTTCTGCTTTCTCAACAATGGATGGAGGTCCTCAATGCCAAACAGGAAATTAGAGCAGTCTCCCTTGACATATCACGTGCCTTCGATACGGTCTGGCACCACGCTCTGCTCACCAAACTCTCCTCTTTTGGTATCCATGGAAATCTCCACGCATGGCTGGCGGACTTCCTCTCTAGTCGTAGTCAACATGTGGCCCTGAATGGGTTTCTCTCATCTCCTCTTCCTGTTCAGGCTGGAGTTCCCCAAGGCAGTGTTCTGGGCCCTGTGCTTTTTCTGGTCTTCATCAATGATCTCTCTGACTCTCTTGAAAATCCTCTCTATCTCTTTGCTGACGACTCTACTCTCTGTCGCTCCATTCTTCATCCCTCAGATCGGCAGTCTGCAGCCTCCTCACTCTCTGCAGACCTTGACAAAATCACAGACTGGGCAAACAAGTGGAACATGTCTTTCAATCCTGACAAATCTCACACTCTTACGATGTCTCTCCGAAAAGACCGACTGGACAACCCTCCCATCCACTTTCTGAATAATCCTCTCCAAGAAGTTCTGTCACTCAAGCTTTTGGGTCTCACTATCTGCCATGATCTTTCCTGGAAAAACCACATTTCAAATCTGGCCTCCAAAGCCAGTCGCCGACTGGGCATCCTCCGTCGTGCGAAGTCCTTCCTTGGCACACCTGAGCTCCTCACCACATACAAGGCTTTCATCCGCAGCTCAATGGAATACTGCTCTCCCCTCTGGGCTGGTGCTCCTGCCTCACACCTAGCTCGTCTTCACGCTGTTGAGACCAAAGCATTCAGAATCATTGGAATGTCCCGCGATGAAGCTAACTCCAAGGGCCTCTCACTCACTCACCGCAGGCAGGTTGGTGGTCTTTCCGTCTTCTACCGACTCCTCTCTGGCCTTGCCCCCCCAGCTCTCTCTGGGCTCTGTCCCGCAAATATTCCTACAGGTCGCACAAGATCTGCCTGCAACCCTCTTTTGGTTAAACTGCCAAAATCAAGACTCTCTGCTCACCTTCACTCCTTCATTCCTCTTTTCTCCCGCCTCTGGAACAAACTCCCTCACTCTCTTCAATCCCACTCCACCCTCCAAGTCTTTAAAACAGCTGTTCACCACCATCTCTTATCTTCCCCCATCCAAAACCTTGATCTTTTCTATCCCCGCTAATTTCACCCCAATTCTACTTTTTGAAATACCAACTTTTGTCCTGGAAGTCCTTGGTGTCCTTGTGCTTTATACTTCTCCCTCCCCTCCCCCCCCCCCTTCCCACGCCTCCTCCCCCCGGGCCCTCTCCCTTCCACACATCTCCCTGCTCTCGGATGTTGTGTGTGTGTGCTTCCCCTTTTCTCCCCATCTTGTCTTCTGCTCCCTCTTTTTGTGTATTTTGTTTGTCTGGTCGATTTGTTTGTGAAGTTAATGTTAGCTCTTTCACGAGCCTCGATTCAGTATACAAAAAAAAAAAGAAAAAAAAAAAAGAAAGTAAAACCATCATTGATCATCTGCAGATACCTGTTACCATTGACATTCCTTTGAAAGAAAAATGGTCCGATCACCTGACCACTTCCACAAAGTCCCAACCAAACAGTCCACTTTTGTCGATACATGTTGGTGTCAAAATTAAATTCCGGGGGTTGTCCTGTCAGTGCATATTCAAGAACATTATGGGTATTGACCTTGCCGTCCATGGCGAAAGCAGCTTCGTCGCCGATAACGAGATACTGCAGGAAATTGACATCTGCTTCGCAACGTGCTATCAACCATCTAGTCTACTTGCCAGCAATGTGAACCCGGAAATGTTGAGTACCCCAAAGTTTTAAGTTAGAAATGTACAGTATGGGTCCCCAGCACTTAGAAACTGCCGGATGCTAACTTGCATATGTTGGGCAATTAGCAAAATTAGCATTAATAGCATTAACCCTATCAAACATAGGGCTGGGACACTGAAATTTCTGTTTCGCTCTATTGCTCCACTTTTATTCACAGGTATTAGAGGTAACAAAGGCAAGTACCATACCAAACTAGAATAATATGACTATGGGTAAATAATATCCTCAAAATTAAAACACAAGTATATCCAAAATTATCAGAGCTGAAACATATGTGCACGAGTTACACAACATAAAACTTCCATCAAGAAAGAGCCTCTTGCACTTCTACTACTCTGCACTGTTATAAAGCATATCCTCATCATAAAACTCATCCTCATCGTCTTCATCTTCTTCTCCTGACTCTACATTCTTGTCATATTGCTCTTCTTGCTGTGAGTGTGTGAGTGTGTTGCAACATGTACTATCAGAGCCTTTGCAGAAGCAGTAGCTGGTACTGGCCAGGCCTGCAGCTACGCAGCTGCACTTTGCTGTTAAACAGGGCTTTAACCCAGCTTTGCAGCTACAGCTGATCATTTCCAACACGGCAGGAGGAGCAACGGGGCTTGCATCCAGGATGGGCATGATGACTTCCTCTCCCTTCTCACCTTCCTTCTTATTCCATCCAAACTCTGTTATGTCCACAGCTGGTGGGTCAGGGCAGTCTGCTGCTTTCCAAAGCAGCACCTGTAGATGGGCACGCCGTCCATGGAGGAGAGCGTTGCGCTCTGTAGGAGGCAGTGTCTTCAGTGCTGGGGGGGTTTTGCGCTTTCGGTAGATGTCATATCTGGCGACGTTCAGAGATGCCGACTCCCTCTCGTTGTACAGAGCCAGGAAGAAACCACTCACTGCCTCTGTAATCTGTAAATCAGTAGCTCCCTCCTCTCCGATGAAGTGAAGCAGGTCACCAGGTACTACTCTCATGGCCTTGAGTGCGGACACCTTCCCTTTCCCCGCGGGATAGGAGGTGGTGTCACATCCGGAGAGAGCATGCATAGCCAGGATGGAGCGACACTGCTCACCGAGATTCTCTACTGTCGAATTGATGTTGAGAATAGTGCCATCCCATCTTTCCATCTGCAGGTTACATGTGATACCCACCTTCCAGCACCAATAGACCATAAGTACGAAAACATCAGTGTCGTCGCTGAGAATGCGGACAGTTTCAGCTCCGCGACTGGCTGCATCCAACATGTATGAGATGAGGGAGACGTCAGCCTCGTCATGAGTGACAATACTGTCTGCTTTGCTGACCATCTTGATGTGATCTCCTATGCTGTGTGGGCACAGGAGCTCACCCAGTCTCCGTTTGTTTGTCTTGTTCTTCATCACTTTGTCGCGGCTAGGTAAAGGGGTTGTCAGTGAGAGTCGGTACTCTGTTGAGCTCTCCCCAGCTCTTCTCTGCCTCTCGTGGTCTTTGGCAGAGACTTGCTCATACCGGTCAAAGATGACAAATGTTTCGGTGATGTAGCGATTAAGCCGGCGCCCCATGCTGGCTGCGAGGTCAGCCACAGTGCCTGACGATGGCCACACCATGTGGTAGATGAGCTGCGATGCATCAACGAGTACAACATGTGGTGGGTGGGGATTGGGGGCAAGGATTCCAAGACGCTGGACAATCACAGACTTGTTACCCTTCCTGAGGCATCCATACTCATCGATGATGGATGCAGGGACCGGGCCGAGCTCGTAGTCAAAGACGGCAGAGAGCTCCATTCTTCTCTTGCTCCCCACCACCAGCAGCCGAGCAAACAACGCCTCAAGGTCACATATGATCTTCGCATTGACCTTCACTCTTTTTTTGGTGAATGTCATTGTCACCACCTTATTTGAGATGGGCGCATGAAATCTCTCAGGAAGTGATGAAGAGAACAGTGTGCTCATGTCCTGTCCGATCTTCAATGCATCTTGCACATTCACATTTTCATCTGCCACCTGGCCATTTATGATATGGTGGAGGGTCGCGGTCTCTATGGTGAGTGGATGGGAGTTTTCCTGTAGCACTCTCAGGATTTTAGCCCGGTCCTCCGCGTCCAATTCCTGCCGTCCTTTACCCTCTTCTTTGTGTCTGTTGGGCTTCATTGTCTTATCCGGTGTTTCAGCATCGTCGTAAATCTCATCCAATGACTTGGAGAGATAGGAGCAGATGCCGAAAGATTGGATCCACACGGCGACCTGCTCAGGGTTGGTGGAGATGCCCTTCATGCCTCCTACTCCCTTCCCTTGCTTGATGCATGTCTGCTCCCCAAACATGTCTCCACTCACTGCAGTTGCACCATCAGAGTGGCGGCACACATGGCTTCCAGCGTAAAGGTCATCCTTGGCAGTAGCATCCCTTTTTTCACATGAAATATTGATCGCAGGAAATTTTTATAAGAACACTCACGGAAAGCATATCTGTCTAAGTGTATTATGTCCAAATTTCATACAGATCCTTCAAATAGTTTGCTCACACGAAGCATTCAAACGGAGCAATAGAGCGAAACAGAAATTTCAGTGTTCCAGGCCTATGTTTGCTAGGGTTAATGCTATTAATGCTAATTTTGCTAATTGCCCAACATATGCAAGTTAGCATCCGGCAGTTTCTAAGTGCTGGGGACCCATACTGTACATTTCTAACTTAAAACGTTGGGGTACTCAATATCTCCGGGTTCACAAGAGGGCTCTATAGGCTTGGCAAGTAGACTAATCTGGCAAGCACCAGCCTCCTAGCAAACTCCCCTGGCGTAAGTTGATGCTGGATGTGAATCCGATATGGATGTTTGTGGAGGTCCAGTCTTGTGATTCAGTTGACTGTTGCCAAAGGCAATCCCGTCCCATTTCGTCTTGCGCTGGTATCCCTCGGATGCTCCAAAACTTGCTGCCTTACTGCTGCAATGTTCATTTCCGATCGCCCAGTGCGCCTCCTACCAGAATTCTCCTTGTTGCGGTTGAGGCTAGTGCCATGCTCTTGGTATTTTCTAACATTCGCCCAGATGGTTTTGGCTGCTGGAGGCTCCCGTTCTGGGAAACGTTCCCTGAACGCATCACGAGTTCGCTGAAAACTTCCAGTGTGGTGAAAGGTTGTAACCACGAAGGTCCGCTGTTCAGTCGTAAGTTGAACCATCTTTTCAATGACTCAGACTGTCTCTAAACCCATACACTGCAGGCCCATCTTAAATACCCATCTTAAACAAAGGATGACGCAACCGACGATTACCAGACCAGCTTAACAATTTTACATAATCAACTTGGCAGTCGACAAGTAATGTGTCCATTTAAAACTGTCTTGCACCGATTAGCCAAACTTGTAAAAATGCTATTTGAATTTGTCATTTTCAATGAACATGTACTCGGTCATGTGTGACAGCAATGATGCATGAAAGGCATCAATGGAAAGCTGAGGATCTCCTCATAATTGGTAAACTACATGTAAATTGTCAAACTAAATAACCTTTGCATATGAATCCCTTGAATTTGGATTGCCTTTTTTTGATAAGCACGGTATAGTCAAAAAACATTGGCAGCCTCACTTTTGTCCTTCGGAATCGTCTGGTAAAGTTTGACAAAGATAGCTGAAAGTGTTCGCGAGTTATCGCACTCACAGTCAAACAAACAAACAAACGAGACAGACCAATTTAAAATTTTCGTCATAACAAACAAACAAACAGGGGTGAAAACATAACCTCAATTCATCTTCGGTGGTGGAGGTAATAAATACAACAATGAAATTCGCAATTCCAAGATAATTTAATCAGACTTTGTGTCGTAGCGGTTTGAGCGTCCGCTCCGAGTCTGGAAGGTCACCGGTTCGAACCCCAGCTGGGTCATACCAAAGACTTTAAAATGGTTTGTGCTGCTTCCTTGCTTGACGTCAGGATTTAAAAAGGGAGCACGGACAATCAACCATATGTTGGCAACCATTATGCAGGCTTTGGTGGGCCTAATAGCCATGATCAAACCAACCGAGTCTGCATTGAAGTTTCTTGGAAGGAAATTAATTCATTATATTATTATTTGTAATCACCAAAATGATGTAGGCCTATTAAATAGGATTTGAACTCGTTAACCCAGCTCACAAAAAAAGTTTTATAATGTTCTAATATACAGAAAGAACCCCAAGATGTACAAACCTCATCCAGACAACTTACGTCGGCATTGCTGAGCAGTTGCGTTTCCATAGAAGCCTGGAACACACGACGAGCAAGATGGGCCGTGTGTGTGATGGAGACAGCGCAAGCAAACGCCTGTCTGTCGGTCACAGGAGTCAGGGTCTGATAATTCAATGTTTCCGTAACATTGGCATGGCGCACACACGCCGCCATATTGGTCTGGGTTGCCGTAATGACCTGGTGCACATTCTTCACACCTGTGACCTTTGGAATAGAGGTGAGGAAGGGTGAAGAAGGGTGTGTAAAGTACATCTTAGTTAAAAGTAACATAGTAACTCTTCAAGAGCGTTGCAAAGCTACTACTACTATTACTACTACTGCTACGACTACAACTGAAAATACTACTACTACTAATATTACAACTACTACAACTACAACTACTACTACTACTAACATTACTACGAAAATGACTACTACTATAACTACTACAACTACTAATACTACTATTAATACTACTGCTACTACTACTAATATTACTACTAATACTACTACTACCACCACCACCAAACGTTTTATTATCAATTTCCCCTTTTTCATGGAGTTGTTCGAATGATGGCGGCGTTCCTCCATATGGATCTATATAATGCGTCAGGTTTGTGGTCGAATGATGGCGGCGTTCCTCCATATGGATTTATCCAATGCGTAAGGTTTGTGGTGGAATGATGGCGGAGTTCCTCCATATGGATCTATCTAATGCGTCAGGTTTGTGGTCGAATGATGGCGGCGTTCCTCCATATGGATCTATCTAATGCGTCAGGTTTGTGGTCGAATGATGGCGGCGTTCCTCCATATGGATCTATATAATGCGTCAGGTTTGTGGTCGAATGATGGCGGCGTTCCTCCATATGGATTTATCTAATGCGTCAGGTTTGTGGTCGAATGATGGCGGCGTTCCTGCATATGGATCTATCTAATGCATCAGGTTTGTGGTCGAATGATGGCGGTGTTCCACCATATGGATTTATTTAATGCGTCAGGTTTGTGGTCGAATGATGGCGGCGTTCCTCCATATGGATTTATCCAATGCGTAAGGTTTGTGGTCGAATGATGGCAGCGTTCCTCCATATGGATCTATCTAATGCGTCAGGTTTGTGGTCGAATGATGGTGGCGTTCCTCCATATGGATCTCTCTAATGCGTCAGGTTTGTGGTCGAATGATGGCGGCGTTCCTCCATATGGATTTATCTAATGCGTCAGGTTTGTGGTCGAATGATGGCAGCGTTCCTCCATATGGATCTATCTAATGCGTTAGGTTTGTGGTCGAATGATGGTGGCGTTCCTCCATATGGATTTATATAATGCGTCAGGTTTGTGGTCAAATGATGGCGGCGTTCCTCCATATGGATTTATCCAATGCGTAAGGTTTGTGGTCGAATGATGGTGGCGTTCCTCCATATGGATTTATCTAATGCGTCAGGTTTGTGGTCGAATGATGGCAGCGTTCCTCCATATGGATCTATCTAATGCGTTAGGTTTGTGGTCGAATGATGGTGGCGTTCCTCCATATGGATCTATCTAATGCGTCAGGTTTGTGGTCGAATGATGGCGGCGTTCCTCCATATGGATCTATCTAATGCGTCAGGTTTGTGGTCGAATGATGGCGGCGTTCCTCCATATGGATTTATCTAATGCGTCAGGTTTGTGGTCGAATGATGGTGGCGTGCCTCCAGATGGATCTATCTAATGCGTCAGGTTTGTGATCGAATGATGGCGGCGTTCCTCCATATGAATCTATCTAATGCGTCAGGTTTGTGGTCGAATGATGGTGGTGTTCCTCCATAGGGATCTATCTAATGCATCAGGTTTGTGGTCGAATGATGGCGGCGTTCCTCAATATGGATTTATCTAATGCGTCAGGTTTGTGGTCGAATGATGGTGGCGTTCCTCCATATGGATTTATCTAATGCGTCAGGTTTGTGGTCGAATGATGGCGGCGTTCCTCCATATGGATCTATCTAATGCGTCAGGTTTGTGGTCGAATGCTGGCGGCGTTCCTCCATATGGATCTATCTAATGCATAAGGTTTGTGGTCGAATGATGGCGGCGTTCTCCATATGGATTTATCTAATGCGTAAGGTTTGTGGCCGAATGATGGCGGCGTTCCTCCATATGGATTTATCTAATGCGGTTAAGGTTTGTGGTCGAATGATGGCGGCGTTCCTCCATATGGATTTATCTAATGCGTAAGGTTTGTGGTCGAATGATGGTGGCGTTACTCCTTATGGATTTATCTAATGCGTAAGGTTTGTGGTCGAATGATGGCGGCGTTCCTCCATATGGATTTATCTGATGCGTAAGGTTTGTGGTCGAATGATGGTGGCGTTCCTCCATATGGATTTATCTAATGCGTCAGATTTGTGGTCGAATGATGGCAGCGTTCCTCCATATGGATCTATCTAATGCGTCAGGTTTGTGGTCGAATGATGGCGGCGTTCCTCCATATGGATTTATCTAATGCGTCAGGTTTGTGGTCGAATGATCGTGGCATGCCTCCAGATGGATTTATCTAATGCGTCAGGTTTGTGGTCGAATGATGGTGGTGTTCCTCCATAGGGATCTATCTAATGCGTCAGGTTTGTGGTCGAATGATGGCGGCGTTCCTCCACATGGATTTATCTAATGCGTCAGGTTTGTGGTCGAATGATGGTGGCGTTCCTCCATATGGATCTATCTAATGCGTCAGGTTTGTGGTCGAATGATGGCGGCGTTCCTCCATATGGATCTATCTAATGCGTCAGGTTTGTGGTCGAATGACGGCGGCGTTCCTCCATATGGATCTATCTAATGCGTCAGGTTTGTGGTCGAATGATGGCGGCGTTCCTCCATATGGATCTATCTAATGCGTCAGGTTTGTGGTCGAATGATGGCAGCGTTCCTCCATATGGATTTATCTAATGCGTCAGGTTTGTGGTCGAATGATGGTGGCGTTCCTCCATATGGATCTATCTAATGCATCAGGTTTGTGGTCGAATGATGGCGGCGTTCCTCCATATAGATTTATCTAATGCGTCAGGTTTGTGGTCGAATGATGGCGGCGTTCCTCCATATAGATTTATCTAATGCGTCAGGTTTGTGGTCGAATGATGGCGGCGTTCCTCCATATAGATTTATCTAATGCATCAGGTTTGTGGTCGAATGATGGTGGCGTTCCTCCATATAGATTTATCTAATGCGTCAGGTTTGTGGTCGAATGATGGCGGCGTTCCTCCATATGGATCTATCTAATGCGTCAGGTTTGGGGTCGAATGATGGCGGCGTTCCTCCACATGGATCTATCTAATGCGTCAGGTTTGTGGTCGAATGATGGCGGCGTTCCTCCATATGGATTTATCTAATGCGTCAGGTTTGTGGTCGAATGATGGCGGCGTTCCTCCATATGGATTTATCTAATGCGTAAGGTTTGTGCAACGAAAACATTCCATATTTTCATTGACACTTTCAATTCATGTATTTTTACGACGTCCTCTCGCTTTTCTTCTTCTCAGTGAGGTTTATTCTCTCTTTAGAGCTTCTTCTTCTGACCTTCATTGCACATGACCATAACAACTGGGTCTTCTCTTCCGAAGTTCTTATTCACTAATAGTGATTTTTAATCTCTTCCATATTTCTAAACTCAGAACTCATTATTTCAAAGACAATCCATTCACATCCATCGTATTATTCCATTAATTATTTTACATCTTCGATCCTCAATACCCACATTTCGCTACCATACGTCAATACTGGTCTGATACAGGTTTTAAAACAGAACCATAAAATAGTGGAAAAAGAGAGGGAGGAACACCAACAGCAGAGTTGAGGGAGAAAATAGAGGGAGACTTGGAGAAATAAGGGACGTGCGGAAGAACGAGAACAAGGGGAGAACATGGCGGTGAAAAAGATGGATACAGCTGCAAACTCAATCACAGAAATGGAAGGAAAAGCTGGAAACGCGCAAAGACGAAGGTCTGGTTAGTGGGTGGTGAGGGTCTAAAAGATCATGGCTGTGGGTGGTGGACGACCTAATATGGTGGTCATATTCTGTCTTCTACCGACTCCTCTCCGTTTCTGCCTTGCTCCCCCAGCTCTCTCTGGGCTCTGTTCCCCAAATATTCGGACAGGTCGCACAAGATCTGCCAGCAACCCTCTCATGGTTAAACTGCTAAAATCTAGGCTCTCTGCTCACCTTCACTCCTTCATTCCTCTTTTCTCCCGCCTCTGGAACAAACTCCCCCACTCCCTTCAATCCCACTCCTCCCTCCAGGTCTTTAAAACAGCTGTTCACCACCATCTCTCATCTTCCCCCATCCAAAACCTTGATCTTTTCTACCCCCGCTAATTCACCCCAGATCCACTTTTTTGAAATTCCAACTTCTTTCTTTCCTGGAAGTCCTTGCAGTGTCCATGTGTTTTTTTTTACCTCTCCCACCCCCCTTCCCATGCCTCCTTCCCCCAAGCCCTCTCCCTCCCACAGATCTCCCGGTGTCCCTGCTCTCCATCTTGTCTCCCGCTCCCTTCATTATATGTTTTTTTTGTCCGTTTATATTTTTTGTGACTGATGTTAGCTCTTACACGAGCCTCGATCATGTATACAAAAAACAAAAAAACAAACAAAAAAAATCTCTTTTGTTGCTTTTCACTTCCAACGTTCAATACTAAGTCATCAGCGTACGATAAAACAACTTTGCCAAGTGAAAATATTCTGAAAGATCTCAACTTCAAACATTAAAATTGCCTTAACCAGGAAGAAATGTTCCATATTGACAAGATTTAAGCAAGGAAATACAGGTAAAACTAGGCACGGGAGGAGGCCATTTGGCACGTCTTACCTGTGCTACATCCACGTGTCTGCGCTTCCACCGAGTGCAGGTAATTAACTACAACTCACCCCGAGCAAGTAGTTTGGTCAAGTTGCTCGGACACATTGACCGACTCTTTTCAAAATATCTCATGGAGACTTTGAAAAATATCAATTGAATGGGAATGAACGAGAACAAAGTCCACGAATACTCCGACAGCAGAAATATCAATGAACCATTCTTTGGACCCTCATATCAAGAGATGTTTCAGAAGATGATTAGTCATGCCCCCTGACCCAAGTGATCAAATATGTGAACATTTTAAATATGCAAAGATGCAACATCTAAGGTGAAAAAAAAAATCTTCACTAATGGTGTCGTAACTCAATGGCCTCATATCAATTACCAACCTGTGTATCCGACTTGGCAACTGCAGACGATGTGCTGGGAGTGGGGGTCTTGGAAGCACGAGAGTGCGAAGTTTCGCCCAGATCCAGGACCCTCAGGGCACGGACATGGCCGGCACTTCTCCCCAGATCCGAGAATAGGGTTTCCAAAGTAGCCATCTGTACACCTGTAGAAAACGAGGACACAAAAGCCAATTAAACAAAGACACGTCCATGCGGAACTTCTTTATTCGTGCTTATTCTTGCGTTTTTTTGTTGTTGTTGTTGTTCATTTTCCTCTTTTACTCTAAATTCTCTCTTTCTTTGTCTATCTGCAGTGAAGTGAATTATAATCAAATAAAATTTGTTTGTCTTGTTTGGCTGTGTCTGGATGGGTTTGAGGGTTGTGCAGTAGTGGCTGAAACCTGAATCCTAACCAGGTTCCTCCTGATGACTCCATCTTTGCTCTTCGGGTTCCTCCTGATGACTCCATCTTTGCTCTTCGGGTTCCTCCTGATGACTCCATCTTTGCTCTTTAGGATCCTCCTGATGATTCCATCTTTGCTCTTTGGGATCCTCCTGATGACTCCATCTTTGCTGTTTGGGTTCCTCCTGATGACTCTATCTTTGCTCTTCGGGGTCCTCCTGATGACTGCATCTTTGTGCTTTGCTTCTTTGGGTTGTTCCTGATGACTCCATCTTTGCTCTTTGCTTTCTTTGAGTTCCTTCTGATGACTCCAATGTACTATCTGTCCTTTTATTTGATTCCATATGGAGTCACAGTCAAACTGTCAAACCATATAGCTTTTGGGCAATGATGAAGAATCAAATTGCCACAAGAGAACTGCCAAGGCACGAGGTGGATTGTTGGTATAAAAAAACCCAACTGGCTCATTAACGACCTTCAGGGTGGAATAGCCAAGTCTTCATGTTTTATGCCATCTCACTTTTCTCTGGATAATGATTTGGAGAATGTGTGGAAGTGAGGGCAAGACTGGCTGGTAACCTTCAATGCAAAGAAAACGAAACTGTTGTCCATATCTCATTCTAGAAACAGGTCTTTCCCCTCTGTGCACATGGGATCTTCAACCTTAACAGAATAATCGGAGCTTCGACTTCTTGGTCTGGACATGTCTTCTAACCTCCGTTGGGATAAGTACATTTCTGGTATTGCTCGGAGTGCTTCCACACGAGTTGGTTGTCTTTATTGAGCGCAGAGGTATTTACCTCCTGAGGCCATTTTGTACCTGTATAAGGCAACTATACGTCCCCTCATGGAGTACTGTTGTCACATTTGGGCCGGAGTACCACCTTGCCACTTATCTTTACTTGATGGGCCCCAGAAACGCATAGTCAACCTGGTTGGTATAGAGATGGGTTCAACTCTTCAACTGCTATCTCACTGTAGATCGATTGCCACTCTTGGTTCGTTCTACAGATATTTTCATGGCAAATGTTCTGTTGGACTTTCTAACTTGGTTCCTCCCATACGAGTGTTTGGACGTAAGACTTGGTTTGCCATCTCCGCTCACCCAGCAGACTCGGTTTGCCATCTCCGCTCACCCAGCAGACTCAGTTTGCCATCTCCGCTCACCCAGCAGACTCGGTTTGCCATCTCCGCTCACCCAGCAGACTCGGTTTGCCATCTCCGCTCACTCAGCAGACTCGGTTTGCCATCTCCACTCACCCCGCAGACTCGGTTTGCCATCTCCGCTCACCCAGCAGACTCGGTTTGCCATCTCCGCTCACCCAGCAGACTCGGTTTGCCATCTCCGCTCACCCAGCAGACTCGGTTTGCCATCTCCACTCACCCAGCAGACTCGGTTTGCCATCTCCGCTCACTCAGCAGACTCGGTTTGCCATCTCCACTCACCCAGCAGACTCGGTTTGCCATCTCCACTCACCCCGCAGACTCGGTTTGCCATCTCCGCTCACCCAGCAGACTCGGTTTGCCATCTCCGCTCACCCAGAAGACTCGGTTTGCCATCTCCGCTCACCCAGCAGACTGGGTTTGCCATCTCCGCTCACCCAGCAGACTCGGTTTGCCATCTCTGCTCACCAAGCAGACTCGGTTTGCCATCTCTGCTCACCCAGCAGACTCGGTTTGTCATCTCCACTCACCCCGCAGACTCGGTTTGCCATCTCCGCTCACCCAGCAGACTCGGTTTGCCATCTCCGCTCACCCAGAAGACTCGGTTTGCCATCTCCGCTCACCCAGCAGACTGGGTTTGCCATCTCCGCTCACCCAGCAGACTCGGTTTGCCATCTCTGCTCACCAAGCAGACTCGGTTTGCCATCTCTGCTCACCCAGCAGACTCGGTTTGCCATCTCCGCTCACCCAGCAGACTCGGTTTGCCATCTCCGCTCACCCAGAAGACTCGGTTTGCCATCTCCGCTCACCCAGCAGACTGGGTTTGCCATCTCCGCTCACCCAGCAGACTCGGTTTGCCATCTCTGCTCACCAAGCAGACTCGGTTTGCCATCTCTGCTCACCCAGCAGACTCGGTTTGCCATCTCCGCTCACCCAGCAGACTCGGTTTGCCATTTCCGCTCACCCATACACTATAGCTGATCCAAAGTACAGAACGAAAGGCTATGCTGATAGTTTTATCCCTCGTGCTGTCTGTCTCTGGAATTCACTACCTGTAACATATTTCCCATTATCCTGCGATCTACTCGGCTTTAAGAGGAATGTCAATTCATACTTCCTACATATTTGAGGTTTTATCGCATTTTACGTGACCTCTGCTACTTCCTGTTTCTTGGATGTTTTCTTATTATTTTTTATTTATTTTATTTAGTTATTTATTTATTTTTATTTTGTTTTGCTTTATCCTTATATTTTTCTAACCTTCTCCTAGCCCCTTACCTAGAGTGGCTATATGCCTTGTATGGGGCGATATCCATATATAAAAAAGGGTGCCGTGCCACCTGGTCCGGTCTATATGTGATGCTAGTCCACTCACTGTGGTTGACTCTTGTTCCTTTGTCTGTTACAGGAGGTCATTCTGAATGGGAATGGTTGCCCCATCTCCTATACTTACAACTTCATTTTATCAATCAGAACAAAACAGTAATATTAATTCCAATAATAATAAGAATCTTTCTTTCATATCAACACCAAGGGTGCATCATGTGAGAGGCAGCCAGGACTTCCAGCATACCTCAACGTACGGTAGTATATTATAGTCACCTGTGTTCATCTAGATCTGTATTTGATTCATGATACTACGACTACAACTACTACTACTACTACTTACTATGATGACTATTCCTCAAGACCAGCTAAGGGGCGTAGTAACCCCCTTGGGAATTGACCCTTTTACACTCAATTCCCTTGGGACAGAGGGAGCATGAGGTCAGGGCAGGAATCTTTGGAATATTTTTGACCATTCAAAATTGGCTCGCAAAAAAGAATGGACTTAAATGTTTAATATATTTACACAAGCAATATGATCTTTTCAAACCTTGCAAACCCTACCAAGTCTACCCACAATTCAATGTTTGTAACACCTGTTTATTTTGTGCAAATCTACTTTGTTTAATCTGCAAGGTTGAAGTGGTGGATCGACAATTTTCTCACATTGCGTTTTGAAATGGTAGGCAGCTGTTTTATCATTGCATGAAAAATGGATATATATATTTGTGCAACACACCGAGACCAAATACTTCAACTTTATGTTGAGAGTACAGTACTTTGTCATTTTCGTGAAATTAGGGAAAAATCAGAAGTTTTGTAAATATCAGAGTGCACATACACACACCTCTCACATGCGTGTCCTGCAGTATGTCCACGGCAGTCCTGGCATGTGCCTGTTCTCTGTTCACAGGTGTCTGCATGTCCGTTACAATGGCATGGACGGCAGGAAGGATAGCCCCAGTGTCCAAATTCGCATTGGTCACAATGCCGTCCAGTCACCCCAGGACGGCACATGCATTGTCCTGAATCTTTGTTGCAGAATGAATGCTGTGAGCCTTCCAGATTGCAGTCGCATGCTAATGAAAAACAAGAGATAAAAATTAGAGAAAAAATAAACGTCATAAACGATGACAGACAAGAAGAAAAAGACATGAAATTTCAGAGAGCCCGTGGTTTAAGTAATTTTTCTGTACGGAGTTAATGGCCGCCAGTCAGCCATCTTTGGTCGGATTACAAAACAAAATCTTATGCATATGTATACTCTCATGTATTGTCTTTGTGCCAAGTTTGAATATAATCGGACCATGCATGTCCGAGAAATGGATGGAGACAAGTTTAAATAACAAAATGTCTGCCAGTCAGCAATCTTGGATCTGATCTTGAAAAAAAATGTCGTGTATATGTAAGCTTTCATTCATTATCTGTGTGCCAAGTTTGAACAAGATTTGTAAATGCATGTCAGAGAAATGGTTGAGGACATAGTCAATATCTGTTTTTTTACAACTAAAATGGCCGCCAGTCTACCAGCCCGCCATCTTTGATCAGATCACAAAATAAAGTCAGGTGCATGTGTAGTGTATGACGTCATGTACTGTACTTGTGCCAAGGTTGAACAAAATCGGACCATGCATATTCAAGAAATGGTTGGGGACACGTTTGAGTAACAAAATGGCCACCAGTCGGCCACCTTGGATCTGGTCTCGTAACAAAATGACGTGCATATGTAAGCCATCATTCATTATCATTTGCAAAGTTTGAACTAGATCAGTAAATGCATGTCCAAGAAATGGTTGGGGACACGTTTGAGTAACAAAATGGCCACCAGACGGCCACCTTGGATCTGGTCTCGTAACAAAATGACGTGCATATGTAAGCCATCATTCATTATCATTTGCAAAGTTTGAACTAGATCAGTAAATGCATGTCCAAGAAATGGTTGAGGACGTGTTCAATATCGGGGTTTTTTTACAACTAAAATGGCTGTCAGTCGGCCATCTTTGATCACATCGGGAAACAAAACTATGTACATATGTGCACCATCATGTTTTGTCTTTGTGCCAAGAATGACCAAAATCGGTCCTTAGATCCTTAGATATGATTCCTTAGATATGAATTGGTTCTTAGATATGATTGCGGACGCACACACGCACAGACGGACGGACGAGACCCAATCCACAAGCCACCATTTTGGACTTAAAGCATTGGAATGAAAATGACAGATTTATAAAAGTGATGAAGAAAACTGAGGAAAAAGATGAAAGACAAAAGTATCACACTTTATCACCAAGGGTAAAGTGCAAGACATAATATTGTACATGAAATAAATCACAGACAAATGATAAACATGAGTAGACAAAAATAATGATCAAAGAAAAATCATGTGCCAAAGGGAGATACAGTAAACCCTCGCTCTTCACGGGGGTTACGTTCCTGGAAAACACAGCGAATAGCAAAACTGCAAATACTGATACAAAGGGTCGATGGGGAAAAAGGGGGTTAGGTGCACGTCTCATACGAAAGAATAAATGTATTATTGAATGAACATATTACATACTGTATTACTGAACCAACCTTTACGATGAAATTGTTATTATGAGAATGATGATGTGAGAAAACTAGTGATGGGAAACTGTTTTGCTTTTTTTCTGAAGGTCTTCATCAACTTCCTCATGGGTAATGATCACACGCACTAGCTCTCGCTTGAATTTGTCACATACTGGAGTCATGTGTCACGTACTGGAGCGGTTTACGGGAATCACCCTCGCGTGAGCCATACAACCAAAACATTCACTATCCCCTTATGTTTTCCATGCATCCATTTATTTGTGCGGTGATTCAATTTTGATTATGATTCCATGGAGCGCAGTGTTGATGCGGAGAGCCGAGAGAGATAAGTATAGTACAGTACTGAAGGTCGTTATAGACTTTATTATAGGGATTGATCACATCCTTCAGCTCTCACTTGAATGTAATGCTCCTCTCCAAAAAGATCCACCTCAAAAACTCGCCTCAACACACTACACTTTTTGTTTTTTTGTAACCATGACTAGCCGAGGGCTTTGGGCCACAAATTATAAATAGTACGAGAAAAAATTCACTGCAAATAGTCAAAACCATGAATGTTGAACCCGCAAGTAGCGCGGGTTTACTGTATTAACATAGAAATGTGCACTATAATCAGTGGGAATATTCAGGGCTATTAACAAGTAATGGGTATATATATATATATATACAGTATTATATATATATGTAGATATACAGTATACATATATATGTCCCCCCCCCCCCCCCCCGTGTGTGACCCACTCCCCCTCGTGTATGACCCCCCCCCCCCCGTGTGTGTGACACCCACTCCCCCCCCCCCCGTGTGTGACCCATACCCCCATGGTTGATCCATTCCCCGGTGCAGTGTGTGTGATGTGGGAGGGAGAGGATTTGAGCTCTTGAAGTCACATTTCACATGACATGTAATGACATATTTCAAACTGTATTTCCCATGTGCACACACATGCATTCACATGTTGTCAGAAGTAAATACATTGTGTAGATTACATCATTTGTGGATCTGATACATTGCCAGTAACCATTTTGTAAAACTGAATGTGCAGGTGCAGCATCTAACTCAATATGTCCAAATGTCACACATGTCCATGCCCGTGGGATCCCCACCGGTGACCCCACTTGTATATATCTATATCTATATATCTATATATCTATATATATATCTATATATCGATATATATATATATATATATATATATATATATATATATATATATATATATATATACATATATATATATATATATATATATATATATATATACACAGACTTGGCATTTAATATGGAATATTTTTTTTTCTTGACGGGTTTACTTTCTGAACTCAGTATATCAATCTGGTGAGTTTCTTTTACCCTTCGGTGATGTCTTTGTTGAAAGAACCATGTCACTGATTGTCTTTCGCAGCAAGAAGTCAATAACAGGATTATATCACAGGTGGCGTGACAAAATGTAAGGACAGGTAGATTTGATGATTGGCTTCACAGTCGGGTATACAAGGCAGTGTCGTTCTGTATTAGTGGAAAACAACTGCTGCACGTCTACAAAAGTTATTGCCGCTTCCTCTGGAGATGGTCCGTCAACTCGACAATGCTGTTTGTCATGGAGTGGTGGCTTTACGAAATCCTGGCATGAAACAGCGTGCTATTGCTCGGCAGTATGGCATCACTCAAGGTCAGGTGTCAAAGATCCTGAAACGAAATGCTCAGAGGGGTGTCCCTACTCCAATACCGAGGCCAGGACGTCCACGCAGAACCACAAGGAGAGATGATCGCCAGCTGCACCGGTTAGTCTGCAATGGCCGTACCAAGTCAGCTAATCGGCTTAGGGCTGAGTGGGAGCAACTGACAAATGTGCCTGTATCCAGAAGGCTAGTCAACCAACGACTGGTTCAAGTAGGCTATCGTGCCAGGCGTCCTCTGAGAAAGCCACGCCTGACCAGACAACACAGCCAGCGCCGATTGCAGTGGGCCAGAGAGCACAGTCAATGGCAGCCAGGACACTGTAATCACGTGACCTTCAGTGACGAGTCTAGATTTCTGGTCTATCGTCAAGATGGCCGTGTCCGAGTGAGCAGACAAGTGCATGTAGCCCACAACAAAGATTGTATAGTGCCAAGAGTCCAAGCTGGAGGTGGTGGGGTGACCGTTTGGGCTGCTTTTCATGCAGGGGGCAAAACTGACCTGGTTGTTCTGAATGGAAACCTGAACCAGTTCAAGTACAGGGTCATTCTGGAAGAAACATTGCTTCCATTTGCTCGTGCAGCCTTTCAAGGAAATTTTGTCTTCCAAGATGACAATGCACGGTCTCATCGTGCTCGCATGATCCAACACTTTCTTGCTGACAGTGGTGTAGAGCATATGGAGTGGCCTGCCATGTCCCCGGATATGAATCCGATAGAGAACTTGTGGGCAGAATTAACGGGTCAAATCGACAACTTGGACCAGCAGCCGACCTCTGTGCGTGAATTGCAGCAGACTATTGTAACTGCATGGCAAGCGATTCCTGTCCAAACCTTGGCAAATCTCGTGAACAGCATGCCTCGACGTGTACATACTCTCCTGAATGCTCGTGGGGGTTACACGAAGTACTGAACTGTAATTTTACTGTCCGTAATCCCAGTCATAATTTCGCTTTTGTTTTTGTTGAATTTTTTTTTGGCTAATGTGCAAAATAAAGAGATACTTCTGGAAAACGTACAAAAGTTTAACACAGTACTGTCCGTGAATTGAGTTCGATATCAGTTTACATCACTTTCATGGATCAATTTATTTGCTTCGAAATATCAAATGTGGTTTTTGTTTCTTTTAAAGGTCACATTAACAAAATCTAGAATAATTTCAACATAATTCCAATGAACTTTTGGTTCTACGTCATCTTGAAAAGTAAGTTCACCCCCACAAAAAAATATTCCATATTAAATGCCGTCTGTATATATATACTGTATATATATATATATATATATATATCTATATCTATATATATATCTGTGCAGCGTCTGTCCTGTGTTGTGTTGTGTTGTGTTGTGTTGTGTTGTCCTGTGTTGTCACTGAACTACTTTCTCAAACTTTTGTGAAATCGTACCAAACTTCTGGAATGCACATATCTCTCCCGTCGGTATGTCCTAGGGTATTTCTTTGGAAAAATGTTCCAATTTTGTTTTTGTTTTTGGGAATTTTTTTGGGGGAAATTTTTTTTTTTCAACTTCAATTGTTTATAAAATGTGATATCACGTCTATTACAAATACATTTGTGCAAAGTAATTGTTTGAATTATGATTGGTTTAAACCATGACAAAACGGCAACTCGGTACAGTCATTTATCTATATATCTACACATCTGGGCAGTGTCTGTGTTCTCACTTAACGACTCCTTCAAACTTTTGTTTCCGTGGTTGTGAAGTGTTTTTAATGACATTGTGGTGGTTTTGAATCACGTGGTGGTGAGGTATTTTTAATTACGTGGTGGTGAGGTATTTATAATTACGTGGTGGTGAAGTGTTTTTAATTAGGTGGTGGTCAGGTGTTTTGAATTAGGTGGTGATGAGGTGTTTTGAATTATGTGGTGGTGAGGTGTTTTGAATTACTTTGTGGTGAGGTGTTTTTAAATGACGTGGTGGTGAGGTGTTTTCATTACGTGTTTTATGGCTGTGAGGTGTTTTTATTACGTGTTTTATGGCTGTCAGGTGTTTTTATTACGTGTTTTATGGCTGTGAGGTGTTTTTATTACGTGTTTTATGGCTGTGAGGTGTTTTTATTACGTGTTTTATGGCTGTGAGATGTTTTTATTTTCGTGGTGGTGAGGTGTTTTTATTTCGTGTTTTATGGCTGTGAGGTGTTTTTATTACGTGCTTGATGGCTGTGAGGTGTTTTCAATTTCGTGGTGGTGAGGTGTTTTTAATTTCGTGGTGGTGAGGTGTTTTTATTACGTGTTTTATGGCTGTGAGGTGTTTTAAATTACTTGGTGGTGAGGTGTTTTGAATTACATGGTGGTGAGGTGTTTTGAATTACGTGGTGGTGAGGTGTAATCGTCCCAAACTTCCAGTCTGCACCTACCCCTCCCCTATGTATGTGCAGAGGGGTTCTTTCTTGAAAAAAAAACATTCAACCTAAATCTTCAACCTAAATTGCCTATAAAAATGTAATATCACAAACACAACAAATACATTTGTGCCAAGTAATTGTTTGTATTATGATTGGTGTAAATCATGACAACACAGCAACTCAGGTACAGTCATTAGCCTCAGCTAAAATAAGCCCGCTCCTCAGTATCGACGCTTGGTGAGGCGAGCGCAGCGAGCCGAGCCAAGCTAGTATATATATATCTGTGCAGTGTCTGTGTTGTGTTGTCACTGAACTACTTCCTCAAACTTTTGTGAAATCGTACCAAACTTTTGGTATGCACCTATCTCTCCCGTCGGTATGTCCTAAGGGTATTTTTTTTGAAAAAATTTCCATTTTTTTTTTTTCTGGGATTGTTTTGGGGAAAAAAAAATTTTTCAACTTCAATTGTTTATAAAATGCGATATCACGTATGTTACAAATATATTTGTGCATTATGATTGTTTGAATTATGATTGGTGTAAACCATGACAAATCAGCAACTCAGGTTCAGTCATTTATCGACATGTCTCCATATCTGGGCAGTGTCTGTTGTCACTGAACGACTCCCTGAAACTTTTGTTTCCATGGTTGTGAAGTGTTTTTAATAACGTGGTGGTGGTTTTGAATCACGTGGTGGTGGTTTTGAATCACGTGGTGGTGAGGTATTTTGAATTATGTGGTGGTGAGGTGTTTTTAATTATGTGGTGGTGAGGTGTTTTTAAATCACATGGTGGTGAGGTGTTTTTAATTACGTGGTGGTGAGGTGTTTTGAATTAGTTGGTGGTGAGGTGTTTTTAATTATGTGGTGGTGAGGTGTTTTGAATTAGTTGGTGATGAGGTGTTTTGAATTACTTGGTGGTGAGGTGTTTTATATTACGTGGTGGTGAGGTGTTTTAAATCACGTGGTGATGAGGTGTTTTGAATTACTTGGTGGTGAGGTTTTTTACATTACGTGGTGGTGAGGTGTTTTGAATTACATGGTGGTAAGGTGTTTTGAATTACGTGGTGGTGAGGTGTTTTAAATTACGTGGGGGTGAGGTGTTTTAAATTACGTGGTGGTGAGGTGTTTTGAATTACGTGGTGGTGAGGTGTTTTAAATTACGTGGTGGTGAGGTGTTTTAAATTACGTGGTGGTAAGGTGTTTTGAATTACGTGGTGGTGAGGTGTTTTAAATTACGTGGGGGTGAGGTGTTTTAAATTACGTGGTGGCGAGGTGTTTTAAATTACGTGGTGGTGAGGTGTTTTAAATTACATGGTGGTAAGGTGTTTTGAATTACGTGGTGGTGAGGTGTTTTAAATTACGTGGTGGTGAAGTGTTTTAAATTACGTGGGGGTGAGGTGTTTTGAATTACGTGGTGGTGAGGTGTTTTAAATTACGTGGTGGTGAGGTGTTTTAAATTACGTGGTGGTAAGGTGTTTTAAATTACGTGGTGGTGAAATGTTTTAAATTATGTGGGGGTGAGGTGTTTTGAATTACGTGGTGGTGAGGTGTTTTAAATTACGTGGTGGTGAGGTGTTTTAAATTACGTGGTGGTAAGGTGTTTTAAATTACGTGGTGGTGAGGTGTTTTAAATTACGTGGTGGTGAGGTGTTTTAAATTACGTGGTGGTGAGGTGTTTTAAATTACGTGGTGGTGAGGTGTTTTAAATTACGTGGGGGTGAGGTGTTTTAAATTACGTGGTGGTGAGGTGTTTTAAATTACGTGGTGGTAAGGTGTTTTGAATTACGTGGTGGTGAGGTGTTTTAAATTACGTGGGGGTGAGGTGTTTTAAATTACGTGGGGGTGAGGTGTTTTAAATTACGTGGTGGTGAGGTGTTTTAAATTACGTGGTGGTGAGGTGTTTTAAATTACGTGGGGGTGAGGTGTTTTAAATTACGTGGTGGTGAGGTGTTTTAAATTACGTGGGGGTGAGGTGTTTTAAATTACGTGGTGGTGAGGTGTTTTAAATTACGTGGGGGTGAGGTGTTTTAAATTACGTGGGGGGGAAGTGTTTTAAATTACGTGGGGGTGAGGTGTTTTGAATTACATGGGGGTGAGGTGTTTTGAATTACATGGGGGTGAGGTGTTTTGGATTACGTGGGGGTGAGGTGTTTTAAATTACGTGGGGGGGAGGTGTTTTAAATTACGTGGGGGTGAGGTGTTTTGAATTACATGGGGGTGAGGTGTTTTGAATTACATGGGGGTGAGGTGTTTTGAATTACATGGGGGTGAGGTGTTTTGAATTACATGGTGGTGAGGTGTTTTGGATTACATGGTGGTGAGGTGTTTTAAATTTGGTGGGGGTGAGGTGTTTTAAATTACGTGGGGGTGAGGTGTTTTAAATTACGTGGGGGTGAGGTGTTTTAAATTACTTGGTGGTGAGGTGTTTTGATTTACATGGTGGTGAGGTGTTTTGATTTACATGGTGGTGAGGTGTTTTGAATTACGTGGTGGTGAGGTGTTTTGGATTACGTGGTGGTGATGTGTTTTAAATTTGGTGGGGGTGAGGTGTTTTAAATTACGTGGGGGTGAGGTGTTTTGATATACATGGTGGTGAGGTGTTTTAAATTACGTGGGGGTGAGGTGTTTTGAATTACTTGGTGGTGAGGTGTTTTGATTTACATGGTGGTGAGGTGTTTGGAATTACGTGGTGGTGAGGCGTTTTGAATTACTTGGTGGTGAGGTGTTTTGAATTACTTGGTGGTGAGGTGTTTTGAATTACATGGTGGTGAGGTGTTTTGAATTACGTGGTGGTGAGGTGTTTTGAATTACATGGTGGTGAGGTGTTTTGAATTACGTGGTGGTGAGGTGTTTTGAATTACGTGGTGGTGAGGTGTTTTGAATTACGTGGTGGTGAGGTGTTTTGATTTACATGGTGGTGAGGTGTTTTGATTTACATGGTGGTGAGGTGTTTTGAATTACTTGGTGGTGAGGTATTTTGAATTACGTGGTGGTGAGGTGTTTTGATTTACATGGTGGTGAGGTGTTTTGAATTACGTGCTGGTGAGGTGTTTTGATTTACATGGTGGTGAGGTGTTTTGAATTACGTGCTGGTGAGGTGTTTTGAATTACATGGTGGTGAGGTGTTTTGAATTACGTGCTGGTGAGGTGTTTTGAATTACGTGGTGGTGAGGCGTTTTGAATTACTTGGTGGTGAGGTATTTTGAATTACATGGTGGTGAGGTGTTTTGAATTACTTTGTGGTGAGGCGTTTTGAATTACTTGGTGGTGAGGTGTTTTGAATTACTTTGTGGTGAGGCGTTTTGAATTACATGGTGGTGAGGTGTTTTGAATTACTTGGTGGTGAGGTGTTTTGAATTACTTTGTGGTGAGGTGTTTTGAATTACTTGGTGGTGAGGTGTTTTGAATTACGTGGTGGTGAGGTGTTTTGAATTACTTTGTGGTGAGGCGTTTTGAATTACTTGGTGGTGAGGTGTTTTGAATTACGTGGTGGTGAGGTGTTTTGAATTACTTTGTGGTGAGGCGTTTTGAATTACTTGGTGGTGAGGTGTTTTGAATTACGTGGTGGTGAGGCGTTTTGAATTACTTGGTGGTGAGGTGTTTTGAATTACGTGGGGGTGAGGTGTTTTGAATTATGTGGTGGTGAGGTGTTTTGAATTAGTTGGTGATGAGGTGTTTTGAATTACTTGGTGGTGAGGTTTTTTGAATTACGTGGTGGTGAGGCGTTTTGAATTACTTGGTGGTGAGGTGTTTTGAATTACGTGGTGGTGAGGCGTTTTGAATTACTTGGTGGTGAGGCGTTTTGAATTACGTGGTGGTGCGGTGTTTTGAATTACGTGGTGGTGAGGTGTTTTGAATTACTTGGTGGTGAGGTGTTTTGAATTACGTGGTGGTGAGGTGTAATCGTCCCAAACTTCCAGTCTGCATCTACCCCTCCCCTATGTATGTGCTGAGGGGTTCTTTCTTGAAAAAAAAACATTCAACCTAAATCTTCAACCTAAATTGCCGATAAAAATGTAATATCACAAACACAACAAATACATTTGTGCAAAGTAATTGTTTGTATTATGATTGGTGTAAATCATGACAACACAGCAACTCAGGTACAGTCATTAGCCTCAGCTAAAATAAGCCCGCTCCTCAGTATCGACGCTTGGTGAGGCGAGCGCAGCGAGCCGAGCCAAGCTAGTATATATATATCTGTGCAGTGTCTGTGTTGTGTTGTCACTGAACTACTTCCTCAAACTTTTGTGAAATCGTACCAAACTTTTGGTATGCACCTATCTCTCCCGTCGGTATGTCCTCAGGGTATTTTTTTTGAAAACATTTCCTTTTGTTTTTTTTCTGGGATTGTTTTGGGGAAAAAAAATTTTTCAACTTCAATTGTTTATAAAATGCGATATCACGTATGTTACAAATATATTTGTGCATTATGATTGTTTGAATTATGATTGGTGTAAACCATGACAAATCAGCAACTCAGGTTCAGTCATTTATCGACATGTCTCCATATCTGGGCAGTGTCTGTTGTCACTGAACGACTCCCTGAAACTTTTGTTTCCATGGTTGTGAAGTGTTTTTAATAACGTGGTGGTGGTTTTGAATCACGTGGTGGTGAGGTAATTTGAATTATGTGGTGGTGAGGTGTTTTTAATTATGTGGTGGTGAGGTGTTTTTAAATCACATGGTGGTGAGGTGTTTTTAATTACGTGGTGGTGAGGTGTTTTGAATTAGTTGGTGATGAGGTGTTTTGAATTACTTGGTGGTGAGGTTTTTTATATTACGTGGTGGTGAGGTGTTTTAAATCACGTGGTGATGTGTTTTGAATTACTTGGTGGTGAGGTTTTTTACATTACGTGGTGGTGAGGTGTTTTGAATTACATGGTGGTAAGGTGTTTTGAATTACGTGGTGGTGAGGTGTTTTAAATTACGTGGGGGTGAGGTTTTTTAAATTACGTGGGGGTGAGGTGTTTTAAATTACGTGGTGGTGAGGTGTTTTGAATTACGTGGTGGTGAGGTGTTTTAAATTACGTGGGGGTGAGGTGTTTTAAATTACGTGGTGGTAAGGTGTTTTGAATTACGTGGGGGTGAGGTGTTTTGAATTACGTGGTGGTGAGGTGTTTTAAATTACGTGGGGGTGAGGTGTTTTAAATTACGTGGTGGTGAGGTGTTTTGAATTACGTGGTGGTGAGGTGTTTTAAATTACGTGGTGGTAAGGTGTTTTGAATTACGTGGGGGTGAGGTGTTTTGAATTACGTGGTGGTGAGGTGTTTTAAATTACGTGGGGGTGAGGTGTTTTAAATTACGTGGGGGTGAGGTGTTTTAAATTACGTGGGGGGGAAGTGTTTTAAATTACGTGGGGGTGAGGTGTTTTGAATTACATGGGGGTGAGGTGTTTTAAATTACGTGGGGGTGAGGTGTTTTAAATTACTTGGTGGTGAGGTGTTTTGATTTACATGGTGGTGAGGTGTTTTGAATTACGTGGTGGTGAGGTGTTTTGGATTACGTGGTGGTAAGGTGTTTTAAATTTGGTGGGGGTGAGGTGTTTTAAATTACGTGGGGGTGAGGTGTTTTGATTTACATGGTGGTGAGGTGTTTTGAATTACGTGGGGGTGAGGTGTTCTGAATTACTTGGTGGTGAGGTGTTTTGAATTACGTGGGGGTGAGGTGTTTTGAATTACTTGGTGGTGAGATGTTTGGAATTACGTGGTGGTGAGGCGTTTTGAATTACTTGGTGGTGAGGTGTTTTGAATTACTTGGTGGTGAGGTGTTTTAAATTACGTGGGGGTGAGGTGTTTTAAATTACGTGGGGGGGAGGTGTTTTGAATTACATGGTGGTGAGGTGTTTTGGATTACGTGGGGGTGAGGTGTTTTGAATTACTTGGTGGTGAGGTGTTTGGAATTACGTGGTGGTGAGGCGTTTTGAATTACTTGGTGGTGAGGTGTTTTGAATTACTTGGTGGTGAGGTGTTTTAAATTACGTGGGGGTGAGGTGTTTTGAATTACGTGCTGGTGTGTTTTGAATTACATGGTGGTGAGGTGTTTTGGATTACGTGGTGGTGAGGTGTTTTGAATTACGTGGTGGTGAGGTGTTTTGATTTACATGGTGGTGAGGTGTTTTGATTTACATGGTGGTGAGGTGTTTTGGATTACGTGGTGGTGATGTGTTTTTAATTTGGTGGGGGTGAGGTGTTTTAAATTTCGTGGTGGTGAGGTGTTTTGATTTACATGCTGGTGAGGTGTTTTGAATTACGTGGTGGTGAGGTGTTTTGAATTACGTGGTGGTGAGGTGTTTTGAATTACGTGGTGGTGAGGTGTTTTGAATTACGTGGTGGTGAGGTGTTTTGAATTACGTGGTGGTGAGGTGTTTTGAATTACGTGGTGGTGAGGTGTTTTGAATTACGTGGTGGTGAGGTGTAATCGTCCCAAACTTCCAGTCTGCACCTACCCCTCCTGTATGTATGTGCTGAGGGGTTCTTTTTTGAATTTCATATATTTTTTCAACCTACATCTTCAACCTAAATTGCCTATAAAAATGTAATATCACAAACACTACTAATAAATTTTTGCAAAATAATTGTTTGTATTACGATTGGTGTAAATCATGACAACACAGCAACTCAGGTACAGTCATTATCCTCAGCTAAAATAAGCCCGTTCCTCAGTAACGACGCTTGGTGAGGCGAGCATAGCGAGCCGAGCCAAGCTAGTATATACATATATATATATATACGAGTTGAGACTCACATCGACAACCGCTTGGCCCGAAGCCAAAGGTGCCCGGTGCACAGAAATCGCAGCGACGGCCAACCACATTTGGCCGGCATTGGCACTGGCCGCCATTTGGATCACATTCGCCACTCAACGAGCCTTGAGGATCACAGTCGCAGGCTGAGGGAGAGGTTGGGCAAAGGCAAAGGAAATGTGTGGGGGAAGAGGAGGAGCTTGAGGATGAGAGGTAGAAGTGAGGTTTTTGGTGGAATACATGATCAACAATATTTTAAATAATCATTATGATTAAACTTAGCTCTCCTGTTTTGTGATTGAATTTTAAAGTTTTCTTTGTACATCATAATGATCCAACAACAGCTACACTTTCTTAATTAACAAGTAAAATGGAATGCACAGGAGCATCCATTAAAAAGTCTAAATACTTTGTTTCAAACACGCAATTTATACGTGTTATTGACCACAGTAACAGGTTTGGAAGGATAGCCGACAGGTACACAACTTTGCCTCTAAGTCTAAGATATCTAGCCTGAGTTTGAATCCTGACCCAGCTATAAACTACCATCCTCGTGCTTCACAGGAAGAATGCTTCATCAATGTGTGTGCCGTCCCTCGGGTGGACGTTAAACTGGGTCTCCCATCTGTAAGCATTAGTTGGTGGTTGTTAAAGATCCCACGGTGTCCTTCGGGAAACATTTTTTGTTGGTGAAAACATTTTGTTACCTAGGAGACATGCTGAATGGAGAAGGTGGATCAGACTCGGCAACGGTTGCTGGAGTGAGATGTGCATGGAAGACGTTTCGGGAACTGAGTGGCGTGTTGACGAGGAGGGGAGTGTCGTTGAAGCTGAAGGGAAAGGTGTATGCTGCATGTGTGAGAAGTGTTATGATTTATGGGAGCGAGACATGGGTAATGAACGTAGAGCAGCAAGGAAGGCTGGAAAGGGTGGAAATGCGAATGGTTCGGTGGATGTGTGGAGTATCGTTGAGAGAGAGGAAGACAAATGATGAATTGCGAAAGATGATGGGAATAGAGCCTGTGATTGATGCTGTGAAGAGGAACAGGTTGAGATGGTTTGGTCATGTGTTGAGGAAGGATGAAAGTGACTGGTTGAGAAGAGTGATGGAAATGAATGTAGAAGGAAGTAGAGGACGGGGAAGACTGAGAAAGACTTGGCTAAAGATGGTGGAAGAAGAAATGCGGGCAAGGGGGTTAACAAGGAGAGATGCAGAAAATAGGGCAAAATGGAGAAGATTGTCATGGGGACCGCAAGGCTAACCCCCGCTCTTGCAGGGAAAATGGCCTTAAAATGCATGTTGTTGTTTGTGTTGGTGTCCTTCGGGAAACGCAGGTGAGCTATGTGTCACACCTTGGCCAGATTCCAAATTGCTGCTCTAACTTACAGAGGGCTACTGCATCAGCAGCACACCTGCACTCAGCAAATAATGCCACTTGTAGCCATGGGCTGCATACAAATAAATATAATAAGAGACCGATAGAGAGGACATACACAACGCTCCATTATGCAGCACTGCAGACAGTGAGCAGATAAGCTGTGCACAAACATCCGTGAGCGGTTGTCGTATGGCTCCTCTTCCGCTCTCACGGCAAAGATAGCGCTCGAAGGCATCACGTCGAAGTTTGCCCTCATGCTCCGACTCGGAGAACATGGTCATGGATGTGTGTACCGGCAGAATCACCAGCTGTAACACAGAAGTAGGTTACGACAAATTGCTCGTCGAACAAAAGTCGTTTTCTGATCTTGTTCACAAACATCGGAATCATTTGCACTCACGGAGTCGACGAGGATGTGCGGCGAGTCAACCGATTCACGGCTGGAGTAACGTTTGAACTCCACTTGCATGGTGTACGTCACCCCGTGCTCCAAACAGACGGTTTGGGGAAGAACCACATACCTGTGGCAAGCAAGAGATCAGAGGTAAATCAGATTGGTTATACAAATTAGCAGCAAACCAATAAAACTGCATATAATTGACTTAAATCATGGTGTTGAAAGAATTCCAATGAATTTTGTGCGGGAAAACAATGCGCTTATTCTGTGCATTTGCGTTCGGAAGTGAGCGTGCTCACACCAGGCCGCACATGTACACGATAGATGCTCCGGGCTTTGTCCATCGAATCTCTGTCTTTACATATACGGGAGCAGGGTGGAAGAAATGTGTAATGGAGGGCTTCCTGGCAGATTGCCACAGGTTTTGATGCAGCTCTTTGTACGGGAGCAGCACATCATCCAAGCCCCTCTTGAGCTTTTGGTACCAACGCCATGACTGGGACAGCGTCTTGCAACCTGTCCGCAATCGCCCGCATGTCGTGCAGCACCTCGCCCAGGAACTGGACTGTGAGGTTGGACCTCGTCATCTCTTCCTCATCACTGCCCGCATCCTCCTCCTTGGAAACCTTTGAAATGGCCTCCAACTCGTCCTCGGCGAGCTGGTTCAGGGAACGGTTCAGCATCGTGGGTTTCAGCATGAAGTCCGCTTTTGCATTTGGGCGAAAGAGAGGTCCACTCAAAGCTATACTCATCTGCGTGTTGTCCTCGATCCACATGCTGCGAGTCTTCTCCATCCTTTCTATGTGGACATCCCAGACATGGGTGACCACCTTCATACTCAATGCAGCGCTTGCTAAAATACTCTCACGAATCGCCTTCTCCTTCTTCCGCATGTAGCGAACGGTGGATTCGTTGACGCCATAATTCCTGCCCACAAAGGCTGCACTCTCTCCTCTCAAAAGCCAGTCGAGCAGCTCCACTTTCTGGCTCAGTCTCATCACTTTCTTCTGCCTCTTGGTAGTCGATGCACCTCCAGCACTGGTCTTGCACTTGGGAGCCATAATTGAACGATGAGCAGAGCAAGAGCCAAAAACGCAGGTCAAAGCAACGGAAGAGAAGAATGATTGAGACCCAGGACACAGTCAGTATATATATACGAATGCGGGCATTGTGGGTAGCTGCGGGAGGGGTAAGTAGTCTGCACATTGTTTGTGGGGATGTTATCAGATGATGCTGTTTTGAGTAGCTGCTAATTGCAGTAACAGATTTGATGAAGCGTTTGCATTATATAACTCGCTTGGTTGACTTGTTTATGCAGCTGGTGGAACATCCCCCAAAGCTCTTGCTTATGGTGCAGCTAAAATGCGTTGCCGAAGAGCAGAACTGAGAATAGCGAGGTTTTGATATGTATGGTATTGCGTACAGTGCATTCAGAAAGTATTCAGACCCCTTCACTTTTTTCACATTTTGTTATGTTGCAGCCTTATGCTGAAATCGTTTAAATTCATTTTTTCCCTCATCAATCTACACTCAATACCCCATAATGACAAAGAGAAAACAGGATTTTAGAAAGTTTTGCAAATTTATTAAAAGGAAAAAACGGAAATATCACATTGACGCAGGTCAAAGCGGACACATACACACACACACACACACACACACATTTATTCATAATACATATACACACACATTCATACATAATACATATACATATATATACATATATATACATATATATACATATATATACACACACACACACACACACACACACACACACACACACACACACACACACACACACACACACATACACACACATACACACACACATACATATATACACACACACACACACACACACACACACACACACACACGAAGATGGATACATCAAGACCTGGGAAGGCTCCGTTACACCTTCTGAAACCGGCATTTGGAGATAACAACTAGCAACACACTGATTCACAAAGTTCTTATTATGGTACAGGTACTTCAACACTTCAGGTGGCATGAAGTTGACCTGGTATCAAGCAAAGAACTCTAATCATTGGAAGAAGGTAAAAAAAACTTCAACAATTTGTTTCCATTAATTATGGCTACTTCGCTAAACAGTGTTGTTCAAATTTATCTTACTAGACCATCCAATCGTACGTCCGCTGCTTTTGTGAGTGGCTTATCACAAGATTGGAAAGGTCTGGCTGGCCGTCCTGGTCAAGACTAAACTTGCTTCATCACTCCGGTTCCAACCTGCCCCTTCGAAGAGCCTTCCATCTTTGCCTTGTGATTGTGAAGTGGATTTGGGAGTGATTTATTCCGCTATCATAACGTGACACGAGCAGGCACCTTTCATTGTAGGTAGCTCATGTATTTAGCTCATGCACTTTTGAAGGAATAGTTGTAGCCATAGGAAGGCAATGAGTGTTCACCTTGAACCGGGAGGAAGAGAAACGGTGAGGACGTCATCAGCAGGTATGGTGTTTCCACAGGGGCTGTGGGTCGGAATCCCTCTAGGTCGACTCACACGCACGACTGCCTCTTCCCAAACTTCAGGGAACTGTGTGATTTTACAAGAGATTAAAATAACAAGAGTTTGGGGTAAAAACAATTAACAAATTAATTTGCTTTCAAAAATCACTACATGTAACTTTGCAGACAGCAGGTGTGCTTTCACAGGTCTAGCAAATGAAGAAGGAATGAATAATTAAAGGAATGAATAAGGAAATGTAAAAGTAAAATCACCAACATATTTGAAGGAGACAAATCATATCCTTCGACAGCATTCGTCCGTCCGCCCTAAATGTGCTAAGAAAGCTTGCCTGTGGTTCATAGCGGATGAGTATCTCATAGTCCATAGACTTTGGGACATTATTGATGACAAACTTCAGTTGTCCACCCTCAGGAACACGCACAAAACCTGTGCCTGTCCAGGTGACAGGACGGCCAGCTGGCATTTCCCGGGATACCATCTCAAAACTCTGGAGAATAAAACATCATGATAGGAAGGCAGAACATGTGTGAAGTAATAACAAAGAGGGAGGAAATAACAAAAACAACTTCAGATCCATTCAAAGTACGCATGCCAACTAAATAATCCCCATGCCAACTAAATAATAACATATTGTTATGAATTTGGGTAGAGTGATTTATAGAGCCAGGTAGATCTGAATAGGTAGGTATCTGACTGTCGTGATAGGGAATCTACCTGTAATAAGTTCTATGTTTAGTCGGATGTCGGTATAAGCTGTATTGGTGTCCCCGCCACGAGGGGGCGGGGCGTGCTAAGTAGTACAGGGATTATGGATAAGATTCCCTTTGTTCGTCGTCCCCTCTGTCGCCAAACCTGTGTCCCTTATGGCAATACACACTCACATAAACTTTAGATAGGTCCTTAGTGCGCACATTAAATAACTCCCTCCCCTTACAATGACTGACAGGAAAGACAAGCAGGCAGCGGCCGCGCACAACACCGGCATGGGCGTCAGACATCGTGTGAGACAGGTTATCGCCACGCCCAGGAGGACTGTTGATTGGTCAATAGGAGGGACAGAGAACTGCCCCGTGATTGGGGGGAAAAGCAGGACTTGTGGTTGGCCACGAGGATGGCATGACATGGAGGACGGGAAGCACTCGGCCAATGGGAGGACACCAGCACGGCGAGAACGTTCTGGAAGACTAAGATACGAGGCTCTGGTTGGGGCAGAGAAAGAATTGACGTCACACGCCAGGTGACAAAAGGACTGGCTGGATGATTTTCTCTCTCCCCTCGTGCTTGAAGCTCGCGCTCTGCGCTGGATTCTTGCCTGGGTTGATTCGCGCTCTTCCCTGCATTCTTGACTGGTGGTCGTTGGTTCGTCATCTTCGTGGTGCTTGGAGCGGTGCTCGGGTGCTCGGTGCTCGGAGCTTGGAGAGAGGCTCGGTGCTGTGAGGGAAAGGGACCTCGTGTGCGACCAACGAGGAGCTTGGAGTGGGGCGTGCAGCTGAGCGGGTCGCTCGGGGCCTGGCGGAGTGCGTGGGCGAGGCGGACTGAAGTTTCTTCGCGCCAGCATCGGGGCCGGACGGGGCCGCGTTGGACGATTTCTTGTTCTCGGGTTCCGTTCAATAAATCATTATTTTTGTACATTTTAACCCAGATTTTCGTTTGAGTTAATTTCCTCCAGGATCAGAGCTGCAATTGGATCGCTACAGGTACGCGCTTGCCGCTCCTCCCTCTTCATTCTTCCTCCCGTGCTTTTATAGCCGAATCCGATTTGATCGTCGCCTCCATTAAAGCCGTTCGGTCCTCCGGTGTCATACGGTGTTAACCGAAGGAATCGCGCGACAATATTCTCCAGTGCGAGACATTGCCGGGACACCTTCATTGAATCACCCTGCCTGTGAAACACCTGGATGACAGTTTATAGCTGTGTCAGGATTGAAACCCGGGCGAGACAGCTCAGAGGTGAGTGTGCGTACCTCGGGGCCAGCCTCTCACATCGTATATACTGTGTTGAACTGTATGTTTTTTGTGTCTCACAAAATAATTATATATTTAGTTAGAGTTGGAACCTCATGGTGAAGACACCAGACGATCATCCAAAGTTGTGAGTTCATCTCCAGATGAAGGCAGCAGTATTTAGGAAATGGATTAAAAGTTTCTGGAAACAGTTAATCTCAGGTCTGGTCTACATTTGGTGCTTACCCACACATGTGGTTTACTGTTAATTCCCCCTTTGCAACTTCAATATGATGTGAACTTTAATTATGATGTGCACTAAAATGCAGCAGCACCCAAAATTCCCTTCTAAAATAGAAAAATAAGGGTAAATGGTGTAATTTGAAATTTGCACCAAATGCCAGTGTTACCTGACCGTTTGCAACCATTAAGTAGTACCTGCTGCTGCAAAGAAGCTGAATTTCATGGGGTTGCTGCCGAGTTGGCAAAGTTTATTTGTTTGTCTTGTACTCCGAAGGCTTTTGTGCAACAGCAAAAATGATCTTCCGAACATGTGAAAATCACAATTAATGGCCACTCGTGTAATTATTTCTTCATGATCTCACCAATGTAACCACTGTCACTAATGTGTAAATTATACAGTAAGTGCTTCAATGAGAAAGTGGATGTGATTATGTTGGAGACGTAACATGATGACAATGGTGTTCTGGCACTCATAATCCAGAATGAACGAAAGTGGGATCCGCTCAGTCAGATTTTCAGGCCAATCTTTGATGGGGCCAGCTCTAATCCGGCGTGACTCCAGTGTGTGGAAGCATAACAGGAACTATGTGGTTATCGTATGAACCTGCTATCTGAGATGTGGCAAGAAAAAAAGCAATAAAATATGAGCTGAGGTAACGTATAGGAGGGAAGCTTTGTAAACTGGACCATTAGTACTCACACTATCGGAAGAGGCTTCCTCTGCTTCGTAGGTGTAATAATCGAGTGCCATGCAGAAGTGGTTTGAATTTGTGCGGGTGCACTGACGTCCAACCATATTTTCACGACAGCGGCAATTCCCCGTTTCTGGTGAACAACTATGAGAAACATTTCACATTGAAACCCAAACACAACCAAGAATTAACAAGATACATTCAAAGTACATGCCAAATAAATAACATATCCTCCAGCATGTGACATTGCCAGGGCACCTTCGGTGCCCAGCGATGCTGCCATTCAGCACATAATAATAGTATTGGGAGGGAGAGATGTACAATAATTGATTGATTAATTGTGTAATTAAATAAATATATCATAAATGTAAAATAATAAATTTCTTAATCAATTGGCTAGTAGCATACCTAAACCATCAGTGTTTCATCTGAAGCTGTAACTGAATTTTTTATTTATTTAATGCAATAACCAAAAATTAAATAATTAATTGATTAATTAATTAATCAATAAATAATTAATCAATTTATTTGATTAATCAGTAAATCTAAAATATCCTTTATATCCAAATGACTTGGTCATTGTCGTGTCCAAATATCAGCTTCCTAGCTCATAAGGTGCCTGAGATATTGCCCAGATGACAAAGAAAATAAATAATTACTTAATAATGAAAATAAAGAAATAAGAATGGTGTAATAATTAAATTATTAATCAATTGGCTAATAGCATACCTAACCACCACCATTTCATCCGAATCTGTAACTTTTTGATAATTAATTAATAAAGTGATTAATCAAATAATTAAATAAAGAATCAATTGATCAATAAATGAAAAATATCCTTTACAACCAATTCACTTGGTCACTGTTGTGTCCAATTAATCAGCTTCCTAGCTCAAAAGGTGCCTGAGATATTGCCCAGATGTGAAAAGAAATAAATAAGTACGCAATTAATTGATAATAATTAAGTAATTCATCACTTAATCGATTAATCAAAAAACAAAGATACCGTCTTTGCCAAAGCACGTGCTCACTATTGTGCCCAAATTTCAGCTTCTGAGCTAAAAGGAAGGCTAAAAGGAGATATCGCCCGGACAAACAAACAAACAAGAAACCGGAGTGAAAATTGAGTTCTCTCTTTCAGTGCGTGTCATCGCCGAGCCCCTTTTGGTGCCCGGCTATGACATCATGCAGCGCATGGAGATGGTATAGGAAAGCAGCGGTGTACAACAAGCATTTTAATTAAAAATATGACAAAGTACAAAACTGTGAACTTTTTCAGAATTTTTTTTTCAATATTCTCTTGCAAACAAGAATAAACAAACATCTGAATTAAAAACAGGCAAAAGTATAAAATTGAACTTTTTCAGATGTTTTTCTCAATTTTCTCTCGCTAACAAGAATAAAAAACATCTTGATTAAAAACAGGCCGAAGTATAAAACTAAACTCTTTCAGAATAATTAATTTTTCAATTTTCTCTCGCTAACAAGAATAAACAAACATCTAAATTAAAAACAGGTCAAAGTATGAAACTGTGACCTTTTTCAGATTTTTTCCCTCAATTTTCTCTCGCTAACAAGAATAAACACACATTTAAATTAAAAACAGGCCAAAGTATAAAACTGTGAACGTTTTCAGATATTTTTTTCTCAATTTTTTCTCGCTAACAAAAATAAACAAACATTTGAATTCAAAACAGGCCAAAATATAAAACTGTGAATGTTTTCAGATTTTTTTCTCAATTTTCTCTCGCTAACAAGAATAAACAAACACTTTAATTAAAAACTGGCCAAAGTATAAAACTGTGAACGTTTTCAGATTTTTTTCTCAATTTTCTCTCGCTCACAAAAATAAACAAACATTTGAATTAAAAACAGGCCAAAATATAAACTGTGAACGTTTTCAGATTTTTTTCTCAATTTTCTCTCGCAAACAAGAATAAACAAACATCTAAATTAAAAACATGCCAAAGTATAAAACTGTTAATTGTTTTCAGATTTTTTTCTCAAATTTCTCTCGCTAACAAGAATAAACAAACATCTAAATTAAAAACAGGCCAAAGTATAAAACTGAACTTTTTCAGATGTTTTTCTCAATTTTCTCTCGCTAACAAGAATAAAAAACATCTTAATTAAAAACAGGCCGAAGTATAAAACTAAACTTTTTCAGAATAATTAATTTTTCTATTTTCTCTCGCTAACAAGAATAAACAAACATCTAAATTAAAAACAGGTCAAAGTATAAAACTGTGAACTTTTTCAGATGTTTTTCTCAATTTTCTCTCGCTAACAAGAAACAAAAACATCTTAATTAAAAACAGGCCGAAGTATAAAACTAAACTTTTTCAGAATTAGTTTTTCAATTTTCTCTCGCTAACAAGAATAAACAAACATCTAGATTAAAAACAGGCCAAAGTATAAAATTGTGAACATTTTCAGATTTTTTTTCTCAATTTTCTCTCGCTAACAAAAATAAACAAACATTTGAATTAAAAACAGGCCAAAATATAAAACTGTGAACGTTTTCAGATTTTTTTCTCAATTTTCTCTCGCGAACAAGAATAAACAAACATCTAAATTAAAAACAGGTCAAAGTATAAAACTGTGAACTTTTTCAGATTTTTTTCTCAATTTTCTCTCGCGAACAAGAATAAACAAACATCTAAATTAAAAACAGGTCAAAGTATGAAACTGTGAACTTTTTCAGATTTTTTCCCTCAATTTTCTCTCGCTAACAAGAATAAACAAACATCTAAATTAAAAACAGGTCAAAGTATAAAATTGTGAACATTTTCAGATTTTTTTCTCAATTTTCTCTCGCGAACAAGAATAAACAAACATCTAAATTAAAAACAGGTCAAAGTATGAAACTGTGACCTTTATCTGATTTTTTCCCTCAATTTTCTCTCGCTAACAAGAATAAACACACATTTAAATTAAAAACAGGCCAAAGTATAAAACTGTGAACTTTTTCAGATGTTTTTCTCAATTTTCTCTCGCTAACAAGAATAAAAAACATCTTAATTAAAAACAGGTCAAAGTATAAAACTGTGAACTTTTTCAGATTTTTTTCTCAATTTTCTCTCGCTAACAAGAATAAACAAACATCTAAATTAAAAACAGGTCAAAGTATGAAACTGTGACCTTTTTCAGATTTTTTCCCTCAATTTTCTCTCGCTAACAAGAATAAACACACATTTAAATTAAAAACAGGTCAAAGTATAAAACTGTGAACTTTTTCAGATTTTTTTCTCAATTTTCTCTCGCTAACAAGAATAAACAAACATCTAAATTAAAAACAGGCCAAAGTATAAAACTGTGAACTTTTTCAGATGTTTTTCTCAATTTTCTCTCGCTAACAAGAATAAAAAACATCTTAATTAAAAACAGGCCGAAGTATAAAACTAAACTTTTTCAGAATAATTAATTTTTCAATTTTCTCTCGCTAACAAGAATAAACAAACATCTAAATTAAAAACAGGTCAAAGTATAAAACTGAACTTTTTCAGATGTTTTTCTCAATTTTCTCTCGCTAACAAGAAACAAAAACATCTTAATTAAAAACAGGCCGAAGTATAAAACTAAACTTTTTCAGAATTAGTTTTTCAATTTTCTCTCGCTAACAAGAATAAACAAACATCTAAATTAAAAACAGGTCAAAGTATGAAACTGTGAACTTTTTCAGATTTTTTTCTCAATTTTCTCTCGCTAACAAGAATAAACAAACATTTGAATTAAAAACAGGCCAAAGTATAAAATTGTGAACATTTTCAGATTTTTTTCTCAATTTTCTCTCGCTAACAAGAATAAACAAACATCTAAATTAAAAACAGGTCAAAGTATGAAACTGTGACCTTTATCTGATTTTTTCCCTCAATTTTCTCTCGCTAACAAGAATAAACACACATTTAAATTAAAAACAGGCCAAAGTATAAAACTGTGAACTTTTTCAGATGTTTTTCTCAATTTTCTCTCGCTAACAAGAATAAAAAACATCTTAATTAAAAACAGGTCAAAGTATAAAACTGTGAACTTTTTCAGATTTCTTTCTCAATTTTCTCTCGCTAACAAGAATAAACAAACATCTAAATTAAAAACAGGTCAAAGTATGAAACTGTGACCTTTTTCAGATTTTTTCCCTCAATTTTCTCTCGCTAACAAGAATAAACACACATTTAAATTAAAAACAGGTCAAAGTATAAAACTGTGAACTTTTTCAGATTTTTTTCTCAATTTTCTCTCGCTAACAAGAATAAAAAACATCTTAATTAAAAACAGGCCGAAGTATAAAACTAAACTTTTTCAGAATAATTAATTTTTCTATTTTCTCTCGCTAACAAGAATAAACAAACATCTAAATTAAAAACAGGTCAAAGTATAAAACTGTGAACTTTTTCAGATGTTTTTCTCAATTTTCTCTCGCTAACAAGAAACAAAAACATCTTAATTAAAAACAGGCCGAAGTATAAAACTAAACTTTTTCAGAATTAGTTTTTCAATTTTCTCTCGCTAACAAGAATAAACAAACATCTAGATTAAAAACAGGCCAAAGTATAAAATTGTGAACATTTTCAGATTTTTTTCTCAATTTTCTCTCGCTAACAAAAATAAACAAACATTTGAATTAAAAACAGGCCAAAATATAAAACTGTGAACGTTTTCAGATTTTTTTCTCAATTTTCTCTCGCGAACAAGAATAAACAAACATCTAAATTAAAAACAGGTCAAAGTATAAAACTGTGAACTTTTTCAGATTTTTTTCTCAATTTTCTCTCGCTAACAAGAATAAACAAACATCTAAATTAAAAACAGGTCAAAGTATGAAACTGTGACCTTTATCTGATTTTTTCCCTCAATTTTCTCTCGCTAACAAGAATAAACACACATTTAAATTAAAAACAGGCCAAAGTATAAAACTGTGAACTTTTTCAGATGTTTTTCTCAATTTTCTCCCGCTAACAAGAATAAAAAACATCTTAATTAAAAACAGGTCAAAGTATAAAACTGTGAACTTTTTCAGATTTTTTTCTCAATTTTCTCTCGCTAACAAGAATAAACAAACATCTAAATTAAAAACAGGTCAAAGTATGAAACTGTGACCTTTTTCAGATTTTTTCCCTCAATTTTCTCTCGCTAACAAGAATAAACACACATTTAAATTAAAAACAGGTCAAAGTATAAAACTGTGAACTTTTTCAGATTTTTTTCTCAATTTTCTCTCGCTAACAAGAATAAACAAACATCTAAATTAAAAACAGGCCAAAGTATAAAACTGTGAACTTTTTCAGATGTTTTTCTCAATTTTCTCTCGCTAACAAGAATAAAAAACATCTTAATTAAAAACAGGCCGAAGTATAAAACTAAACTTTTTCAGAATAATTAATTTTTCAATTTTCTCTCGCTAACAAGAATAAACAAACATCTAAATTAAAAACAGGTCAAAGTATAAAACTGAACTTTTTCAGATGTTTTTCTCAATTTTCTCTCGCTAACAAGAAACAAAAACATCTTAATTAAAAACAGGCCGAAGTATAAAACTAAACTTTTTCAGAATTAGTTTTTCAATTTTCTCTCGCTAACAAGAATAAACAAACATCTAAATTAAAAACAGGTCAAAGTATGAACCTGTGAACTTTTTCAGATTTTTTTCTCAATTTTCTCTCGCTAACAAGAATAAACAAACATTTGAATTAAAAACAGGCCAAAGTATAAAATTGTGAACATTTTCAGATTTTTTTCTCAATTTTCTCTCGCTAACAAAAATAAACAAACATTTGAATTAAAAACAGGCCAAAATATAAAACTGTGAACGTTTTCAGATTTTTTTCTCAATTTTCTCTCGCGAACAAGAATAAACAAACATCTAAATTAAAAACAGGTCAAAGTATAAAACTGTGAACTTTTTCAGATTTTTTTCTCAATTTTCTCTCGCTAACAAGAATAAACAAACATCTAAATTAAAAACAGGTCAAAGTATGAAACTGTGACCTTTATCTGATTTTTTCCCTCAATTTTCTCTCGCTAACAAGAATAAACACACATTTAAATTAAAAACAGGCCAAAGTATAAAACTGTGAACTTTTTCAGATGTTTTTCTCAATATTCTCTCGCTAACAAGAATAAAAAACATCTTAATTAAAAACAGGTCAAAGTATAAAACTGTGAACGTTTTCAGATTTTTTTCTCAATTTTCTCTCGCTAACAAGAATAAACAAACATCTAAATTAAAAACAGGTCAAAGTATGAAACTGACCTTTTTCAGATTTTTTCCCTCAATTTTCTCTCGCTAACAAGAATAAACACACATTTAAATTAAAAACAGGCCAAAGTATAAAACTGTGAACTTTTTCAGATTTTTTTCTCAATTTTCTCTCGCTAACAAGAATAAACAAACATCTAAATTCAAAACAGGCCAAAGTATAAAACTGAACTTTTTCAGATGTTTTTCTCAATTTTCTCTCGCTAACAAGAATAAAAAACATCTTAATTAAAAACAGGCCGAAGTATAAAACTAAACTTTTTCAGAATAATTAATTTTTCAATTTTCTCTCGCTAACAAGAATAAACAAACATCTAAATTAAAAACAGGTCAAAGTATAAAACTGAACTTTTTCAGATGTTTTTCTCAATTTTCTCTCGCTAACAAGAAACAAAAACATCTTAATTAAAAACAGGCCGAAGTATAAAACTAACTTTTTCAGAATTAGTTTTTCAATTTTCTCTCGCTAACAAGAATAAACAAACATCTAAATTAAAAACAGGTCAAAGTATGAAACTGTGAACTTTTTCAGATTTTTTTCTCAATTTTCTCTCGCTAACAAGAATAAACAAACATTTGAATTAAAAACAGGCCAAAGTATAAAATTGTGAACATTTTCAGATTTTTTTCTCAATTTTCTCTCGCTAACAAGAATAAAAAACATCTTAATTAAAAACAGGCCGAAGTATAAAACTAAACTTTTTCAGAATAATTAATTTTTCTATTTTCTCTCGCTAACAAGAATAAACAAACATCTTAATTAAAAACAGGCCGAAGTATAAAACTAAACTTTTTCAGAATTAGTTTTTCAATTTTCTCTCGCTAACAAGAATAAATAAACATCTTCTTCTTCTTTTTTTTTTTTTTTTTTTTTTTTTGTTGTTGTTGTTGTTGTTGTTGTATACAATATCGAGGCTCGTGAAAGAGCGAACATTAATCACACAGAAAGACAAACCGACACATAAAACATATAACATAGGGAGCGGTAGACAAGATGGGGAGAGAGGGGGAAGGACACAAACACAACATTTGAGAGCAGGGACCGAGAGACATGGAGACATCGAGAGATCTGAGAGAGGGCGAGGGCTTTGGGGGGGGGGGGGGGCGTGGGAAGGGGGCAGTGGGAGAGGTATAAAACATATGGACACTGCCAGGACTTCCAGGAAAGAAGTTGGAATTTCAAACAAGGTGGATCTGGGGTGAATTAGCGGGGGTAGAAAAGATCAAGGTTTTGGATGGGGGAAGATAAGAGATGGTGGTGAACAGCTGTTTTAAAGACCTGGAGGGAGGAGTGGGATTGAAGGGAGTGAGGGAGTTTGTTCCAGAGGCGGGAGAAAAGAGGAATGAAAGAGTGAAGGTGAGCGGAGAGCCGAGATTTCGGCAGTTTAACCATCAGAGGGTTGCTGGCAGATCTTGTGCGACCTGTAGGAATATTTGGGGGACAGAGCACAGAGAGAGCTGGGGGTGCAAGGCCGGAGAGGAGTCGGTAGAAGACAGAAAGACCACCTACCTGCCTGCGGTGAGTGAGTGAAAGGCCCTCAGAGATAGCTTCATCGCGGGAGATTCCAATAATTCTGAAAGCTTTGGTTTCAACAGCGTGAAGCCGAGCTAGGTGTGAGGCAGGAGCACCGGCCCATAGGGGAGAACAGTATTCCATTGAGCTGCGGATGAAAGCCTTGTATGTGGTGAGGAGCTCAGGTGTGCCGAGGAAGGACTTCGCACGACGGAGGATGCCCAGTCGGCGACTGGCTTTGGAGGCCAGCTTGGAAATGTGGTTTTCCCAAGAAAGATCATGGCAGATAGTGAGACCCAAAATCTTGAGCGACAGAACTTCTTGGAGAGGATTGTTGAGAAAGTAGATGGGAGGGTTGTCCAGTCGATCTTTTCGGAGAGACATAGTAAGAGTGTGAGATTTGTCAGGATTGAAAGACATGTTCCACTTGTTTGACCAGTCTGTGATTTTGTCCAGGTCTTCAGAGAGTGAGGAGGCAGCAGACTGCCGATCTGAGGGAAGAGGAATGGAGCGGCAGAGAGTGGAGTCATCAGCAAAGAGATAGAGAGGATTTTCGAGAGAGTCAGAGAGATCATTGATGAAGACCAGAAAAAGCACGGAGCCCAGAACACTGCCTTGGGGAACTCCAGCCTGAACAGGAAGAGGAGATGAGAGAAACCCATTCAGGGCCACACGTTGACGACGACTAGAGAGGAAGTCCGCCAGCCATGCGTGGAGATTTCCATGGATACCAAAGGAGGAGAGTTTGGTGAGCAGAGCGGGGTGCCAGACCGTGTCGAAGGCACGTGATATGTCGAGGGAGACAGCTCTAATTTCCTGTTTGGCATTGAGGACCTCCATCCATTGTTGAGACAGCAGAAGCAGCATGTCCAGAGTAGAGTGACCTGGTCTGAAACCAAATTGATGATCAGAGATCAAGCCATTGGAGAAGAGGAAAGATTTCATATCAGAAGCAATGATGGATTCCATGACTTTGCTGATAATTGGGAGAAGGCTGATTGGTCTGTAGTTGCTAGGATCTGTTTTTGCACCTTTTTTGTGCAAAGCGGTGATGTTGGCTGATTTCCAAGCAGATGGCAGTTGACCTTGAGCAAAAGAGAGGGTGAAGAGAACAGAGAGAGGGTGAGATAGAGCAGCAGAGCAGGATTTTAGGACCCGTGGGCTGATGCCGTCGGGTCCAGTTGCAGAATCAGAGTCGAGGGTTGACAGAAACTTTCCCACCTTGTCAGGAGGAAAGGACACGGAGTCCAGGAGCAGCAGGGTACGACTGGGTATGGTGGGTACAGAGAGGGATGGGTTTGGGACACAAGATTTAGAGGCAAACACAGAGTTGAGGCATTCAGCTTTTTCACGTGCGGAGTCAGCTGTGTAGCCGTTTGAGGTAAGGGAGGGGATGGAGGGGGAACAAACACCAGAAACGGATTTGACCAGACGCCACCAGGATTTGGAAGAGGGAGACAGATAAGAGAGTTCGGTCTTGAGAACGGAGAGATATTGTTTCCTGGCTCTCCTGAGGGTGGACACACACTTGTTTCGGGCTTTGTGAAAGGAAATGAGATTTCCTTCCGTTGGATTTGCTTTCCAGGAGACGAAGGCAAGTTGTTTCTGGGCAACAGCCTCACCACAAGATTCCGTGTACCATGGACGGGAGGAAGGGTATGACAACTGAAGACGAGATGGGATAAATCTGTGCATGAGAGAGAGCAATTTACTTTGGAAGAATTCCCAGGATGAGTTGATGTCAGAGGTGGTAGAGATGGGAGACCAGTCCAGATGATTGATGGCTGCTTGAAGACCGTGCCAGTTGGCCTGAGTGAAATGCCAGACTCGTCGACGCTGAGCAGGCTCCCTGAGGATGGTCAGAGAGATGTCCACTTTAACAAGGACATGATCAGATGTTCCGATCGGAGCAGAAGAAGAGCAGCAGACATTTTCAGGGAAGTTAGTCATAACCAAGTCCAGAAGAGAAGATGTTCCGTTGACTGAGATCCGGGTCGGGAAATTGACAGATTGTGTCAGTCCCAGTGAGTCGCAGAAGTCCTTTGCTGAGGAGCCATGGCTGGTGAGAGAGGTACCCACACCCAGCCAACTGGCATGATGACAGTTGAAATCACCACATATGAGGAAGAGAGAGTTGGGATGAGTAGATAGAAGTTGGTCCATATCATCAGACAGCGAGATGTAGATGGAGTCATCACTGTTTGGTGGACGGTACAACACACATATGAACAAGAGGTGGGAGCGAAGGGGAAGTCGTAGCCAGAGGTATTCCTGGGGGTGAGGTGGAGAGAGTGCAGTGCAGGACGAGTGAGGAAGAGAGTTTTTGATAAAGATAGCAACCCCGCCTCCAGGACGAGGCTCAGGTCTATCATACCGGAGGAGGGAGTAGCCCGGGAGAGATACTATGGAATCAGAGACATCATAAAGGAGGAAAGTTTCTGTTAAGCAGATCACGTCTGGTTTGACAGAAGCAACCTGTATGGAGAGATCGGTTAAGTTTGAACGAAGGCCCCGGATGTTTGAGGTCCATACCGTTAATGAAGAGGAAGGGGGAGCATCAGATACAGAACAGGGGGGAGGAGGGGTAGGGTAAGATGTGGAAGAGGTGGAAGAGGTAGGGAGAGCTGTTGAAGGTGTGTCAGAGATTTCAGAATAGCTCGGAGAAAGGGAAGGATGGGGCGGACAAAAGGTTTGATGGTGATTGGGTGAGCCACAATGAGGTGTTATTTGAGGAGGGGGAAGAGCGAGGCAGAAGGTTGGGGGAGATGGAGGTGAGAGTTTGAAGGGGGAAGAAGCGGGGAGGACGCTTTGAGGAGGGGGAGTGAGCGGGGGGAAATTGAGAAGCAATGAGGGTGGGGAGATTTGAAGGGGAGGGGTGAGGGGGGAGTTTGGGAGGGAAGGGACAAGGGGAGGGATTTGAAAGGGATGGGATATGGGGGAGATTTGGAGGGGAGGGGTGAGGCAGGAGTCTAGGAGGGGAGGGGCGAGGGGGCGTCTTGGCGGGGAGGGGTGAGGGGGTAGTTTAGGAGGGAGGGGGCAAGGGGGGAAGTTTCTAAATTAAAAACAGGTCAAAGTAGGAAACTGTGAACTTTTTCAGATTTTTTTTCTCAATTTTCTCTCGCTAACAAGAATAAACAAACATTTGAATTAAAAACAGGCCAAAGTATAAAATTGTGAACGTTTTCAGATTTTTTTCTCAATTTTCTCTCGCTAACAAAAATAAACAAACATTTGAATTAAAAACAGGCCAAAATATAAAACAACGTTTTCAGATTTTTTTCTCAATTTTCTCTCGCTAACAAGAATAAACAAACATCTAAATTAAAAACAGGTCAAAGTAGGAAACTGTGAACTTTTTCAGATTTTTTTTCTCAATTTTCTCTCGCTAACAAGAATAAACAAACATTTGAATTAAAAACAGGCCAAAGTATAAAATTGTGAACGTTTTCAGATTTTTTTCTCAATTTTCTCTCGCTAACAAAAATAAACAAACATTTGAATTAAAAACAGGCCAAAATATAAAACAACGTTTTCACATTTTTTTCTCAATTTTCTCTCGCTAACAAGAATAAACAAACATTTGAATTAAAAACAGGCCAAAGTATAAAATTGTGAACGTTTTCAGATTTTTTTCTCAATTTTCTCTCGCTAACAAAAATAAACAAACATTTGAATTAAAAACAGGCCAAAATATAAAACAACGTTTTCACATTTTTTTCTCAATTTTCTCTCACGAACAAGAATAAACAAACATCTAAATTAAAAACAGGTCAAAGTATAAAACTGTTAATTGTTTTCAGATTTTTTTCTCAATTTTCTCTCGCTAAATGTTGAATGTTTCAAAACGGAAATGCACTCACAAGTACATCGGTCACAAGTAATTTGTCCCACTACTGGTGTGCCTGAATTTCACCGAAACACCGATATTACATTTCCAATAATGTCGACACATAATCACAAATAATCCCACAATAAACAATATTCACAATGAATCATGGGAAATAATTTTGAAACAAGGACATACTCAAGGGTGAAAATGTCATTGAGATAAATATGGATGAAAATACCAAGAGGAAGGTTATTGATGACAATGAACACCTAACTACCTTGTGAGTGCATTCATAAGAGATACATTTAAGTTTATCAAGGCAATCGATGTTAGAAAGGTCACAAACAAAAAGGACAGATGGGAAACATATATAACGGGAAACCTTGTGTAATATGAACAGACAAATGACCAAATGAATGGTAAAACAGTCTTGTCACAGGTGGGGATAGGGAGGGTGTGTTAACATAAAATACCTTTTAACACAGATCAGTGAAAGAACTTACTGGTTGTCAAGAGATCCTCCCACATCACACTCGCACGGCCGGCATCCGATGGAGTCAGATCCGAGTGCCCAATGTTCTGGCTGGAAATAAGTGTTAACATAAGAAATTGTTTTTTCAATACTTGCACAGACACATAAATGGCTGGCCTGTCTGACAGACGAAGATAAATCCTCCAATCAGGAAGCAGAATGGAATGATGTATCATGGCTTTTGATTGGAGTAAATGCTCAGCCTCATGATCAAACTCAGTTAGCCTGATATTGTGAAAGAGTAGCCGTACCAACATACACACCAATGGGAATTGCGAGAAAAAGGAGAAATCATTAAAATAACAGCACCTGTGTATCTTGCCACATTTTGTTACAGAAAACATTTGTTAAAACTTGCTTATCCATTTTTGGCCTTCTTACCTGCTAGCATTTGCTAACGAACCTGCAACCAACCAGTTAACAAATTCCAAATTTATAACAGAAAGGAACTCCTAGCCGTACGGTAGGTGTGCCCACACGAAAATCCATTGATACACCTTAACACAGAGTTCGTCCAAGGCAGAAAGCCCCCTTGAGGAGGGGGCAAAATAAGTCGCTACAACCTTTGTCATGTGACCACTAACCCCACCCCACTCCCCCCCCCCACCCCACCCCCCCGGCAATTTTTGCTGAGATTGGATAAGTAGTGACCAAATGTATCACGTTCAGACAGACACCAAATTGCATATTTTAGTATGATGATATACAGTGCCTTCAGAAAGTATTCACACCCCTTGACTTTTTTCACATTTTGTTGCATTACAGCCTGAATTTAAAATGAATTAAATTGAGATTTTTCGTCACTGATCTACACGTAATACTCCATAATGACAAAGTGGAATGTTTAGAGATTTTTTTTACAAATTAACTGAAAATGAAATATATAAATATCTAATTTACATAGGTATTCAACCTCCTGAGTCAATACTTCGTAGACGTGCCTTTGGCAGTGATTACAGCTTCGAGTCTTCTCGGGTATGTCTGTATCAGTTTTGCACATCTGGATTTGTGGAGTTTCTCCCATTCTTCCTTAAAGATTTTCTCAAGCTCTGTCAAGTTGGATGGGAAGCGTCCGTGAACAGCAATCTTCAAGTCTTTCCACAGATTTTCAATGGAATTCAAGAGTTCAACTGACAGTTCCTTAGACTTCATGGTAGAGTTTTGCTCTGACATGCACTGTCAACTGTGCAACCTTATATAGAAAGGTGCGTTTCTTTCTAAACCATGTTCAATCAATTAAAATCGGCCACAGGTGGACTCCTATCAAGTTGTAGAGACATCTCAAGGATGATCAAAGGAAATTGGATGCACCTGAGCTCAATTTGGAGTGTCATAGCAAAGGGTATCATGAATACTTATTGATTCAAGACATTTAAGCTTTTCATTTTTAATTATTCTGGAAAATTTCGAAAAAAACAAATTTCCACTTTGATATTATGGGGTATTATGAGTAGGTCAGTGGGAAAAAAATCTCAATTTAAGCCATTTTAAATTCAGGCTGCAACAACAAAATGTGAAAAAAGTTAACGGGTGTGAATACTTTCTGAAGGTGCTGTATATTCTGGCAGAATTGCATACACAATAAATAGACAGTCCCAAAGGCATATAAAGCAGACGAGTTGTATTCATCGATTTTTCAGAAGACTTTGTGGACCGAGTGAGCGTATAAGAGAGGTAGGTGGTACATCTGCTTTAACGGTGAGTCAAATTGAATGTTCTGTTTCGTTTGAATATCAGGAGGCTTGGAGGAGTCCACGTCATTTAATTCAATGAAGACCAATCATCGTGGGACAATGCTCTGCTCATGGAATTGTTGGCACCATTTAATAGTATGGTGGATTCCACAAACAATTCTGCCTCAAGATAGAGGGTTGTGTTTGTATTCGAATAATATAATCATTCTCTCCAGAGTATTATAGCGAGCAGCAGACACATGTTTTCCTCGAATGACCTTGCTCATGTTATTTGTCGTTTTCCCAATTGTATGTCCCTCCCTTTTCCATATGTTCCCCCTGTTTTACATTGTCGATGCACTGATCACACAGCCACTATCATTCAGTTCTTTGATGAACTTCAAACTTTTTATTACTTAGTGAGACACACATTATTCTTGCCAAAATGATCATTTTTACCTGCAATGTGTTGCAGATCTACAAGAGCTCCATGCGGTTGTTGTTGTGAATGTCGATGGGGGTGCATTTTTGAAATGTGCACCCATTGGTCGGATAGCTGCAGGAGCCACCAAAATCTGTCACTTGACTCCACCCACCATGGCATTCAGCCAAAATAATATGCCTGCCATATTGGTGGGCCTAAGGCGTCAGGCCTGTAGGCCTCTGCTGATTATACAATACCGGGGTTTGTTGCGTCAGATTTCCATTGGTATTATTTGGGTTGAGTGCTACTCATGATGAGGGACGACAAAAATCTAAATATATGTCAAATAAAAACGAGGGACCCCAAAAAATCGAATCATATGACGAATAAAAATAATCAAAAACGTAATTTTTGAAAGGCGTCTCATTGGGGTTAAGCAATCCGTGACAGTGTGATGGATCGACTCGTTCTGATATAACCGTGGTGGAGATTGCCACGGATGAGATGTATCAAGTTATCTTTGAATAGATCATAAAATGTGTGTTTCCCAATCATGCTGCTGGTTTTTTCGGTTTTTCCAACATGATGCCCCACCACATGACCTACGACGTCATAGTTATCGTTAAAAATTATACAGGAAGAGCTGCTCCAATGGTGAAAATGTATTGGCAATCGGACCAACGGTTGCAGAGAAAGGCATACTCACGTTCCGTGCAGACAAACAGACAGACAAACAAACAAATGGACCCAAATGTAATACCCTCTCCTCTGGCAAGACTAATGAAAAGAGAGTGTTACTAAAGGTAGTAGCAGAAATGGACAAAGTTGAAAGATGAATTTTACAGCTAATGCATATCAAGAGAATGAATAAAATTAACCACCCAAGAAATAACAACAAGAAATATGTCGTGCATAGCGCGATACTTGCAAAATCCCTAAAATAAGCTGTTGACCGTTTGACCTATGTTGACCTCAAATATAATTGGTGGTTGAATTCAGTGATCTGATATGCAAATCCTGTTCAAATTTCAAGTCAATCAGATAAAATTGACGATTTTAGAAAATTTGGCTGATGTTGACCTTTTCACCTTTAGTCCTCAAAAATTAATCAGTGGTTGAATTAAGTGACCAGATATGCAAATCATGCTCAAATTTCAAGTCAATTGGATGAAAATTGAGGATGTAAGAAATTCCACCTTAAGTTGTTGACCTTTGTTTGGCCTATGTTGACCGTTTGGCCAGTGTTGAGCTCACAAATAATTTGTGGTTGAATTCAGTGACCTGATTTGCAAATCCTCTTCAAATTTCAAGTCAATCGGATAAAAATTGAGGATTTTGTAATTCCACCTTAATTTGTTGACCTTTGGCCTATGTTGACCGTTTGGCCTATGCTGACCTCAAAAATAATTGGTGGTTGAATTCAGTGACGTGATTTGCAAAATCCTCTTCAAATTTCAATTCAATCGGACAGAAATTGAGGATTTTAGAAATTTGACAAAGTTGTTGACCTTTGGCCTATGTTGACATTTTGACGTTAAAATCAATAGCTTTCTTCCTTATGGCCAACTCTACCGTTTGGTGAAGTTTTCTAAAGATTGGTTTAAAATTGTGACCTGTAGGTGATTGACATACAGACAGACAAGCAGAATAACGCACATGACCAACCAATATACCTGAAAAATCTTCAATTTTCACAGGTAATAATGACTACGTTGATCTCAAAAGAAATTAGAAGCCGTTTCCATTCACTTGATGCCCATATGAACCATCGTACCACAAACAAGCGGTAAAAGTGGAGTGTAATAAAGAGTGTTGGGAGAAACATTGAAATAAAGCAAGGCTTCAGACGTGGTGCTTCCTGAACTCTTGAAAACACTGAGATTATGTTTGCTGTTTGGCAACATTCAAACAGGCCAAGAGAAGCCATATGTGCAGGATGTTTGTGTCTCGCGGTGCAGACGGCAGCTGAAAGAGATCGATTCATTTAACCAGCCATTGTTCTGGGATGAGGAACAGAGGATGAGCCTGAGCTGGCTCCAGAAACAGGAAGTAGTTGTGTAAAGGTTTAACTTAGAATGGTACACATACCAGGCATTGGTCACATTTTTGTCCGGTAACAAAGCGCTTGCAGAAGCAGTCACCCGTAGTCTGATCACAGACGTCTCCACTTCCAACGGTACCGAGCGGATTGCAATGGCAGGCTGCGGGCAAGGACAGAAAATAAGAGGCTTTGGGGTCCGAGCAGAAATGCATGTCCAGTACTAATAAACACGTGCGCTCCGGTAATGGCTACACACCACCCACAGGTGGGGAACAGACAAAAAAGGCACACGTTTGGCATCAAGGACGTGTTACTTCAGACTGACCAGTCATTGCTCCGCGCTTGAGCCTATGGACATCTAGGTATCCTTGGCTTAGAAAGCACCAGTTTATGGGTGCTACACCGCACAGAGCCGCATTGTTTAGGCAATGGTCATGATAATTTAGGCATATGTGCTGGTTTTATCACCTGTTCTTCTGCACAATCACTTGTACTCCTGACATTGTAGTTGTCTGGTCACTGATTAGGATTCAGATTAGGACAGAACTACAAGCCAGCGACTGCTGGCTTGTAGTTCTGGCTCTGCTCCTGTTGCTAGTTACGGTAGTGAGTAGACTGCTAGTTCGGGTTGTGAGACTGCCACTGAGTCTGGACCTAAGGTTGCTACTGGCTCTGGTGGACCACCTACTATTGTTTGGGGGGAGTACTCCAGAAGGAGTAACAATGACTATACAACTTTTTCCATAGCTCATTGCAACAATGCAACAGCTATGCGTTGCAGGCCCTCCCTGGCTGTGGAACCAATGGCAACAGGTAGAACATTGCACAGCACCACACTGTTCAGATACAGACCTCTGCCGCTCAGCGGTGCACTTGTGCCTTGCCAGGTCAACTTCTCTGCGGAAACACCTTCTGCACTCCAGTCATTGCACCTGATCTTGTCTGGGCAAGCCTGGACTGTTGGCTAAGCTGGTGTTACAGACCTGAGCTGTAGGTGTGACACCAACCCGCATTGTGGTACGTTGCCTCGCACTACCCCTCTTCTGGAATCCTCACGGCCTTTAGGTCAAGGCGGATCAGATCTCTCCACTTCCTTTGAAGCCCTCCTGCACGGGGAGTCTGGAGCAAACCAAACAAACAAAGCCATCTTGGATATATGATGTTTAGGCATTCGAGTCACGTGACCAAGGCATTCGAGTCACGTGACCAAGCCATTCCAGCTGACTCCTTGTCAAATTGGCGATTGCAGTCTCCAAATCTCCTCATTGCTCTTTCAAAGTCTTCGATGCAAGGTGCGGTTCCCACTGTTGCCTTCTGGTGATGCTCGGGAGGGTGCAGATGCATTGGTGGTGGAAGGCATCAACTCTCTTGGTGTCTCTGTAGGGGAACACAACTCTCTGAGCCATAAAGCACATCGGCTGGCACACATGTTGTTTCGTGATTTTCTTAAGAACAGTCTGGCGAAGGGCACCAAAGGCCCTGGCTGCATTTGCAATTCGTTTGTCAACCTCAACATCCATCCTTCCATGAGAGGTAATTATGGGGCCAAGGTAAGAGAACTCATTCAAATATTCAATTGCACTTTCACCCAAGACATGCCCATCACCAGAAAAACTTGTTCTTGGAGCGGCTCATCTCTAGGCCGAAGGCTTTTGCCACTTTGGCATACACCAACACGGCTTGCTCTGCTCCTGAGCTAGTAGTTGCTAACAGGGCTGCATCATCTACAAATTGTGCTTCAGACACCCATTTCTCTTGGGCATTTCTGGCCAATCTTCTGAAAAGTTTACTTGTTTCACACTTGTGAAAATGTTTGTCCACATAATATGTCAATTCATTGTACAAGCCTGCGTACGCTGGCAGCCGGCAGGGTCATTCGCATCAAGGCCAAAGTATCCGGACTTGCAGCGGTCACAGCGTTCCCCTTCCACGTTGGCTTTGCAGTGGCATCGTCCAGCCTCCAGGCCTAACAATGGGTCTGTGAGACCGTCACAAACCCCGGCGCTCTCAGAGCCTTCTGGGTCACAATCACATGCTGGACGGGCAGGATGTGGGAGGGAAGAGTGGAGGAATCAACACATGGTTAATATTTTAGGCCCATGAAGAACAAATAGGAAGTGGTGGCAAATAGAGGAGACAATAATTGCGAAAAAGGGAAACGTTTGAGGAGAGAAAAGAAATGGGGAAATGTATTGCAAGAGGATAATAAAAAATAAAAGGAGGGCGAGGGAATGTAAAGTCATGGTGGGGTGGGACGGGGTGGATCATAAAATTGCAGCACTTTGTTTATTTCATAAGCGCCCAAGGCCCGCATGATTGGAGACAGTTGAGAGATAACTCAGGAAGATATGATGAAGGCAAGGGTGGCAGTTAGTACAAATAAATAAAAACGCACAGACGCAGATGTCCGGGTCCCTCGAGTCTCGTCCGCGACTCTGGTAGTAGTAAGGCTTGCAGAGCTCGCAGGAGCGACCAGTGGTGTGATGCTGACAGTTGTCGCAGACGCCACCGCCCACATTTCCCGATGCCATGAACACCGCCATGTCAAAGTGACACTTTGTGGCGTGGCCATGGCAGTTGCAGCCTGCAAGTTCACATATTGGTCTTTGAACATACATGCAAAATACATGCAACATACGACATACAACTTTGTTACCTGCCGTGACAGCAAAACAGAACGAGTCAGTGCTGCTCACTACAAGTGACAAGACCAGCAATAAACATTTCTAACAATCTGTGGGTCTAGCCTTGGCTCACTAGCTAAGGGAAAGGTGTATGGTTCACGTGTGAGAAGTGTTATGATTTATGGGAGCGAGACATGGGTAATGAACGTAGAGCAGCAACGAAGGCTGGAAAGGGTGGAAATGCGAATGGTTCGGTGGATGTGCGGAGTATCGTTGAGAGAGAGGAAGACAAATGATGAATTGCGAAAGATGGTGGGAATAGAGCCTGTTATGGATGCTGTGAAGAGGAACAGGTTGAGATGGTTTGGTCATGTGTTGAGGAAGGATGAAAGTGACTGGTTGAGAAGAGTGATGGAAATGAATGTAGAAGGAAGTAGAGGACGGGGAAGACCGAGAAAGACTTGGCTAAAGATGGTCGAAGAAGAAATGCGGGCGAGGGGGTTAACAAGGAGAGATGCAGAAAATAGGGCAAAATGGAGAAGATGCTCTAACAGCAACTGATGTTAGATGGAGGCTGCCCCTTCACCCCGTTCCTCACGTCAAATGGCATTACTGCAGGCCCTACCCGAGACAAGGCAGAATGTCTAAACTCTGCCTTTGCTTACAAATCTCGTGAACCTAATTCATCCCACCGTGTCCTGTTCTTACTCAGACATACCCACTGCCAAGTGTCTTTCTCACCCGAGAAGGTGGAGAATGTTTTGGCCTTGACCCTGCTTCGGTGACTGGCCCAGATGGCACCAATGCCCATGTTCTCATATGCTGCTCTGACATTCTCGCTTCCCCTCTATCTACCATATTCAGTCTGTCCTCTTTTGGCTGCCTCCCCCCTCTGCATGTAAGTCAAAAGATAACTCTCGCTGAGAATAAGGGGGCAAAAACAGACCCTACCGACAATAGACCGGCTTGATGAAGTGCAATTATAAGCAAAGTCATGGAATCCATCATTGCTTCTGAGGTCAAGTCTTTCTTGTTTTCGAGCAGCCTGATCTTTGATAATCAGTTTCGATTCCGTCCCGGTCACTCAGCTCTGAACGTGGTCGTGCTCCTCTCTCAGAAATTGGTGGAGGCCCTCTATTTCAAACAGCAGGTTCGGACTGTCTCCCTGGACATATCTTGGCCATTTAACACATTTGGCATCTTCTTTGCATGCCAAGTAATCTTTGCACTTCACCTCTGCCTGTGGCATAGAAGAAGAACACCTTCCTTTCTGAATTTTTGACTTCCTCCACGCACAGTCTACCAGTGGGGTGTGGAGTTACCCAAGCCAGTGTTTTGGGCCCAGTCTTGTTCCTCATCTAAAGTGATACCCTCTCCACTGCTCTGGAAATCCTCTCTTTTTTTTTTTTTTTACAAATGATGTCACATTGTGTCGTACGTACCCCCATTCCCCTGCTAGGCAGATAGCGTCTCTCTGTGTGTGTCTCTGTGTGTGTCTCTGTATGTCTCTCTGTGTGTCTCTCTGTGTGTCTCTGTATGTCTCTCTGTGTGTCTCTCTGTGTGTCTCTCTGTGTGTCTCTCTGTGTGTCTCTCTGTGTGTCTCTCTGTGTGTCTCTGTGTGTCTCTCTGTGTGTCTCTGTGTGTCTCTCTGTGTGTGTCTCTCTGTGTGTCTCTCTGTGTCTCTCTGGTTGTCTCTATTTGTCTCTGTTTGTCTCTGTCTGTCTGTCTGTGTCTGTCTGTCTGTGTGTCTCTCTGTGTCTCTCTGTGTGTCTCTCTGTGTCTCTCTGTGTGTCTCTCTGTGTGTCTCTCTGTGTGTCTCTCTGTGTGTCTCTCTGTGTCTCTCTGTGTGTCTCTCTGTGTGTCTCTCTGTGTGTCTCTCTGTGTGTCTCTCTGTGTGTGTCTCTCTGTGTGTCTCTCTGTGTCTCTCTGGTTGTCTCTATTTGTCTCTGTTTGTCTCTGTCTGTCTGTCTCTCTCTGTCTGTCTGTGTCTGTCTGTCTGTATCTCTCTCTCTCTGCTGAACTGGAAATGATTATTGGACAACGGCCTGATTAATGGAACTGTGCTTCAATCACATTCTGGAAGGGTCGGAAAACAAACCCACCTATTTCCTTCGTCATTCACTGGAAGAGGTTTCGTCTCTTTTCAGTTAATTTTTTCAGTTAATTTTTTTCCCACAATTAACTCAATCAAACAAATACAAGAAACACATGAAACAAGAGAACAGTGGAGGACAGCGAAAAAAAACAGGGCTTGTAGATTTCAGGTCACCATGACAATGTATCGTGATTTAAAAGATATAAAAACAAATAGAGCTACATTCAAAGTACACCTCCCCCATGCTGAATAAATTAATTAATACATCCTCCAGCGAGCGACATTTCCCGGTGGGGGAGGGAGGCCTTCGGCCCCACTGACTGTCTACAGTGGGGAAGTGACAGGCCAATAGATTCTGTCTCATCCCGGGAGATTCCAAAGATGTAGAAGGCCTTGGTTTTCACGGTGTCAAGCTGAGCAAGATGTGAGGCATGGGGAACCAACCCAACGAGAAGAGAAGTACTCCATAAAGCTGTGGATGAAGGTCTTGTCGGTGGATATGAGTTCAGGTGTGCCAAGGAAGTACCTTGTATGACAGGGGATGCCAAGATGGCGACTGGCTTTGGAGGTCAACTTTAAAATGTGGTTTGCCAAATAGATCATGTTGATAATGAGGCCCAAGAGTTGGAGTGACTGAACCTATTGAAGAGGATCGTAAAGAAAGTAGATATAGGAGCGTTTGCCAGATGGTCCTTTCAGAGAGAGATAGTGAGAGTGTGGGATGCGTCGGGATTTAAAGACACGAGTACATTCCAAGTGTTTGACCTTGAGATTTTTTTTCAAAGTCTGAAGAGAGGGAGGAGGCTGCACTCTGGATGTCTGAAGGACGAGGGATGTCACGGCAGAAAGTGGAGTCATCAGCAAATAGACAGAGGATTTTCCAGGGAGTTGGAGAGATAATTGATGAAGATTCGGAATGGGACTGGGCCTAGAACACTGCGTTGGGGAACACCAGCCTTGACAGGGAGAGGAGATGAAAGGATTCCGTTGAGAGCCGCACGTTGGCTACGAGAGTAGAGGAAGGTTTCTGTTGAGAGCCGCACGTTGGCTACGAGAGTAGAGGAAGTCGGTAAGACATGCAGGGAGCTGGCTTTGGATGCCATAGGCAGAGATTGAAGGCTCGAGATATGTTTACAGAGGCGGCCCTGATCTCCTGTCTGACATTGAGGGCCTCCATCCATTGTTGGGTGATTACAAGGACCATGTCCAAGGTGGGGTGACCTGGTCTGAATCCAAATTGATGATCTGAGAAGAGGCTGTTTGAGAAAAGGAAGAATTTCATATCAACTGTGATGATGGATTCCATGACCTTGCTGATGATTGGACGTAAGCTGATCGTTCTGTAGTTAATGGGATCAGTGTTTGCACCTCGGATATGCAAAGCAATGTTTCTACACAGCATCCAGGAGCAGTTGGCTGTGACTGGGTCGGGTAGGTACGGATAGCGAGCGGTTGGCGACACAACATTTGGAAGCAAACACCGAATTGAGGCAAACAACCTCTCATGAGCGGAGTCGGCTGAGGTGCCATTTTAACAGAGAGAATGAATGCAAGTGGAGCATACTCCACAGACAGACTTAACAAGGCTCAGATGTTGCTTTCTCGCTTTCCTGAGAGTACAAACACACTTGTTGCAGGGTTTGTGGAATGATCTAAGATTACCTTCACTCTGGCTTTCCTTCCAGGAAGAGAAGGCAAGTTCTTTCACAGCAACTCCCTCACCACAGGATTCAGGGTACCATGGACGGGAAGAAGGGCAGCATCATTGAAGACGAGATGGGATGAATCTGTGCATGAGAGAGAGAGAGAGAGAGCAGATTTCTGTGGAAGAATTCCCGTGCTGAGTTAACATCGTGGGGGTGGATATCGGAGACCAGTCCTGAAGAGATATGGCTGCTTGCAGTCCCTGTCAATCTGCTCGAGTGAAATGCCAGTGTCGCTGGTACTGAGGTGGCTCCTTCACAATGACCAGAGAGAAAGTTTCTGCATTTCCTTTTCAGTATTTCCTCCCCTCCTCGCTCTTTTCTTTCCTGTTCATCGTTTCCTTGCCGAGTTCCGTTCTAGTTTCCATTGTGCTACAATTTTCTTTGATGCAGGAAAAGAACAGTGCATGACAGCACCTAGTGCAGTCAGAGTCCACCACATATTTATACAGAGTGAACTACAAGGGCATTCAATGTGAACAAGAACAGCACTCGGTAGAGCGCATACCTCCGCCCGGCTTACCGGTCTACAGTGCGTTCAGAAAGTATTCAACCCCTTCACTTTTTCCCATTTTGTTATGTTGCAGCCTTATGCTGAAATCGTTTAAATTCATTTTTTCCCTCATCAATCTGCACTCAATACCCCATAATGACAAAGAGAAAACAGGATTTTAGAAAGTTTTGAAAATTTATTAAAAAGAAAAAACTGAAATATCACATTTACATAAGTATTCAGACCCTTTGCTATGACACTTGAAATTTAGCTCAGGTGCCTCCCATTTCTCTTGATCATCTTTGAGATGTTTCTACACCTTGATTGGAGTCTACCTGTGGTAAATTCAATTGATTGGACATGATTTGGAAAGGCACACACCTGTTTATATAAGGTCTCACAGCTGACGATGCATATCAGAGCAAAACCAAGCCATGAGGTCGAAGGAACTGCCTGCAGAGCTCAGACAGGATTGTGTCGAGGCACAGATCTGGGGAAGCCTACAAAAAACCTCTGCTGCATTGAAGGTTCCCAAGAGCTCAGTGGCCTCCATGATTCTTAAATGGAAGAAGTTTGGAACAACCAGGACTCTTTATAAAGCTGGCCACCCGGCCAAACTGAGCAATCGGGGGGCTGCCGTCTGGCCACTCAACCATAAAGCCCAGATCGGTGGAGTGTTGCAGTGATGGTTGTCCTTCTGGAAGTTTCTCCCATCTCCACACAGGATCTCTGGAGCTCAGCCAGAGTGACCATCGGGTTCTTGGTCACCTCTCTTACCAAGGCCCTTCTCCCCCGATTGTTCAGTTGCTAATCTCTCAAGGGTGAAAAATCAAATAAGAAAAATGTAAAACTTCTCGTATCCGGATCCGGATCTTCACCAAAATCTAAACATTCCGTCCTTGTTGTGCAACCAATCTTTCCACCAAGTTTCATCCAAATCCGTCCATAACTGTTTGCGATATCCTGCTCACAGACAGACAGACAGACAGACAGACAGACAGACAGAAAAACAGGGATGAATACATATGTAACCTCCATCCTCCATCGGTGGCGGAGGTAAAGATCACATTTGACACAGGACGAACGAAAGTTGTCTATGGATAGTAAAGGGAAATACACACACTTTGGATAACCGAGGAACATGCACACACTATGGGCAGCGCAAGATGATTCACACACTCTAGTTAACCTGAAATATGCACACACTCTGAGTACACCAACAACATGCATGCACACCTCTAGTTAACCTGAAATATGCACACACTCTGAGTACACCAACAACATGCATGCACACCTCTAGTTAACCTGAAATATGCACACACTCTGAGTACACCAACAACATGCATGCACACCTCGAGTTAACCTGAAATATGCACACACTCTGAGTACACCAAAAACATGCATGCACACCTCTAGTTAACCTGAAATATGCACACACTCTGAGTACACCAACAACATGCATGCACACCTCTAGTTAACCTGAAATATGCACACACTCTGAGTACACCAACAACATGCATGCACACCTCTAGTTAACCTGAAATATGCACACACTCTGAGTACACCAACAACATGCAGCACACCTCGAGTTAACCTGAAATATGCACACACTCTGAGTACACCAACAACATGCATGCACACCTCGAGTTAACCTGAAATATGCACACACTCTGAGTACACCAACAACATGCATGCACACCTCGAGTTAACCTGAAATATGCACACACTCTGAGTACACCAACAACATGCATGCACACCTCTAGTTAACCTGAAATATGCACACACTCTGAGTACACCAACAACATGCATGCACACCTCTAGTTAACCTGAAATATGCACACACTCTGAGTACACCAACAACATGCATGCACACCTCGAGTTAACCTGAAATATGCACACACTCTGAGTACACCAACAACATGCATGCACACCTCTAGTTAACCTGAAATATGCACACACTCTGAGTACACCAACAACATGCATGCACACCTCGAGTTAACCTGAAATATGCACACACTCTGAGTACACCAACAACATGCATGCACACCTCTAGTTAACCTGAAATATGCACACACTCTGAGTACACCAACAACATGCATGCACACCTCGAGTTAACCTGAAATATGCACACACTCTGAGTACACCAACAACATGCATGCACACCTCTAGTTAACCTGAAATATGCACACACTCTGAGTACACCAACAACATGCATGCACACCTCTAGTTAACCTGAAATATGCACACACTCTGAGTACACCAACAACATGCATGCACACCTCTAGTTAACCTGAAATATGCACACACTCTGAGTACACCAACAACATGCATGCACACCTCGAGTTAACCTGAAATATGCACACACTCTGAGTACACCAACAACATGCATGCACACCTCTAGTTAACCTGAAATATGCACACACTCTGAGTACACCAACAACATGCATGCACACCTCTAGTTAACCTGAAATATGCACACACTCTGAGTACACCAACAACATGCATGCACACCTCTAGTTAACCTGAAATATGCACACACTCTGAGTACACCAACAACATGCATGCACACCTCTAGTTAACCTGAAATATGCACACACTCTGAGTACACCAACAACATGCATGCACACCTCTAGTTAACCTGAAATATGCACACACTCTGAGTACACCAACAACATGCATGCACACCTCGAGTTAACCTGAAATATGCACACACTCTGAGTACACCAACAACATGCATGCACACCTCTAGTTAACCTGAAATATGCACACACTCTGAGTACACCAACAACATGCATGCACACCTCTAGTTAACCTGAAATATGCACACACTCTGAGTACACCAACAACATGCATGCACACCTCTAGTTAACCTGAAATATGCACACACTCTGAGTACACCAACAACATGCATGCACACCTCTAGTTAACCTGAAATATGCACATACTCTGAGTACACCAACAACATGCATGCACACCTCTAGTTAACCTGAAATATGCACACACTCTGAGTACACCAACAACATGCATGCACACCTCTAGTTAACCTGAAATATGCACACACTCTGAGTACACCAACAACATGCATGCACACCTCTAGTTAACCTGAAATATGCACACACTCTGAGTACACCAACAACATGCATGCACACCTCTAGTTAACCTGAAATATGCACACACTCTGAGTACACCAACAACATGCATGCACACCTCTAGTTAACCTGAAATATGCACACACTCTGAGTACACCAACAACATGCATGCACACCTCGAGTTAACCTGAAATATGCACACACTCTGAGTACACCAACAACATGCATGCACACCTCTAGTTAACCTGAAATATGCACACACTCTGAGTACACCAACAACATGCATGCACACCTCTAGTTAACCTGAAATATGCACACACTCTGAGTACACCAACAACATGCATGCACACCTCGAGTTAACCTGAAATATGCACACACTCTGAGTACACCAACAACATGCATGCACACCTCTAGTTAACCTGAAATATGCACACACTCTGAGTACACCAACAACATGCATGCACACCTCGAGTTAACCTGAAATATGCACACACTCTGAGTACACCAACAACATGCATGCACACCTCCAGTTAACCTAACTCTGCACACACTCTGAGAACACCAAGAACATGCATGCACACCTCTAGTTAACCTAAAAATGTGAGCACACCCTGAGTAGACCAAGAAAATGCATGAACACCCCACGGTTAACCTTACGATATGTGCACATTCTGAATAGACCAAGAAAATGCAGCACCACCCCGGTTAAGCTAAACATATGTGCACACTCTGAGTAGACCAAGAACATGCGTGCACACGCACACACACACCCTGCCTAACCTAAAATGTGCATATTCTGAGTACACCAAGACCATGCATGCACACGAACACACCCCGGCTAACCTAAAATATGTGCAGAATCTGAGTAGACCAATAACATGCGTGCACACACACACACCCCGACTAACCTAAAATATGTGCACACTCTGAGTAGACCAAGAACATGCAAGAACACACACCCCGACTAATCTAAAATACGTCACACTCTTAGTAGACCAAGAACATGCGTGCACACACACCCCGACTAACCTAAAATGTGCGCACACTCTGAGTAGACCAAGAACATGCAAGAACACACACCCCGACTAATCTAAAATACGTCACACTCTTAGTAGACCAAGAACATGTGTGCACACACACATCCCGGGTAACCTAAAATGTGCGCACACTCTGAGTAGACCAAGAACATGCAAGAACACACACCCCGACTAATCTAAAATACGTCACACTCTGAGTAGACCAAGAACATGCGTGCACACACACACCCCCGGGCTAACCAAAGAACACAGAACGAATGTGGACAGCCCGTGTTCATTGTCGGGTGGCCTTGTGGAATGACCTCGGATTGGAATTTTGCGCAGGATATTTGTTGAAAAGTCAGTGAATCCGATTAGGGATAAAGTTCAAAAGGTTTGTGGTTTTGTACATTAAACGGGAAGGAAAAGTTTAGTGGGACCTGATATAATGATGTGAAGAATTGATGTAAATATAAACATGTAGCAACACACGGTTTACAAATACATTGAATATGTTGGAAATATTGAACACACGTGCCATGTTGAAGTTAATAAATAAATAAAATTAGACCAAAATAAGACCAGGCCTCAGGCCTCTCATATTCCGGTTATTATCCAAATCCGCCCGCTGACCATTCCCACGGTCAGCACCGAACTCACCCTCCCGTCCCCCAACCCCATCCACTGTCCCCACGTCACTAATCCCAACTTCCCGTTCCTCACAAGAATCCACTTTTGTTTTCACGCAATCTGGAATTACCGAGTAAAGCTCCATGTGAACTTCAACTGAACACGTAAAGGAAACCGACTCGAACACACGAAGTCCGCGCAGCTGCGAAGGAAGCAGCCCTGGAGAGCAGGATTCATTCGGCAAACAAAGGGAAACATTCCAATGCGGACCACCTTCTCACAATATCAGATGTCCGAACGCCTCCACGGCCCCCGCAATCCGAGTGGCCTTCTGCTTTCTTAATCCCAAAGTAAACCCTCGTGCTTTATCCGTCCACACGGTCAACAAAAGGGTACGTTATTCCAGGTGTTTCCGCGAGCACCCATTGTTTCGGCAGGATATAGCCGTGTACATATGAGGAAGCATCTCCGGAAGCTTCTGAAGATGACATCACCTCAGGTCTGGTAAGGCGACACGAATTCACAACCCAACGATCCGCCAGGAAAACGACAATAAATAACTGTGAGCTTCACATTGCGAACACTAGAAGGGCGCTCAGTGGAGAGCACACCTCCACCTGGTTGGCCATATCACTCAATGGTGACGAATCACTTTAAAAATTATACTAGCCGGATCAGGATCCGGATCTTCATCAAAATCGAATCGATTCTTCCTCGTCACACCCAACCTGTCCACCAAGTTTCGTCCAAATTCGTCCATTACTTTTTGAGATATCCTGCTATGCATCGTTTTTGGCCCGATCTCCCAATGATGAAGACTCACTGGAAAAATTAAATAATTCTCATATCCGAATCCATATTCGGATCTTCACCAAAATCGAATCCAATCGTCCTTATCAGACACCCAACCTGTCCAACAAGTTTCGTCCAAATTCGTCCATAACTTTTTGAGATATCCGGCTATGTATCGTTTTTGGCCCGAACTCCCAATGGTGAAGAATCACTTAAAAAATTTAATAATTCTCCTATCCGAATCCATATTCAGATCTTGACCAAAATCGAATCGATTCTTCCTTGTCACACATAACCTGTCCAACAAGTTTCGTCCAAATCCGTCCATAAGTTTTTGAGATATCCTGCTAGGTATCGTTTTTGGCCCGATCTCCCAACGGTGAAGAATCACTTTTAAAAAATTCTAGTAGCCGGATCCGGATCTGGATCTTCACCAAAATCGAATCATTTCGTCCTTGTCACATGCGCTACATCTCTGCCAAATTTCGTCTGAATGCGTCCACAACTTTTTGAGATATTTTGTTCACAAACAAACAGACAGACAGACAGGGGTGAAAACATAACCTCCATACACCTTTGGTGGTGGAGGTAAAAAAATAACATGACAATATCTCAATCCCCAAACAAAGCAGAACATAAAAAATAGGGGCAAAACCTCTGGGCGCTCACCTGGTAGAATAAGGCAGTATACTACACCGACTAAAGGTATTTTAAACAGTACCACGGAATTTAAAACTAATTTCAATGGTTGCTAGGAGACAGGGCAGCAGGTAGAATCATACGATGGGGGGCAACTCCCCCGCCCCCAAGACACCGTTAGATCCCGATTTATCTAAAGCCATTAACAATCTTTGGTGAATCATGGGTAATGAAGATTGTAATCAAGTTTCATCAAACTCATGTGTGTAGTTTCTGAGAAAAAAAAAATCAAACACCTATTTTAGGGGGCTCTTTAGACCCCCGCCCCCCAGACCTCTTTAGACCATGATTTTTCTAATGCCGTGAACGTTGATGCGGATGCTGATGGTTGTGGTCAAGTTTTATCGGAATTGTATTTGTAGTTTCAGAGAAGAAAGCAAATTCCTATTTTGAGGGGGGCTAGGGGGGGGGTCAAATCTGGATCCACTTTGACCCCCAAAAAAACCCCTTAGACCCCAATTATTTTCATGCTGTGAACAACCTTGAGTGCAACATACCAAATATGATTTGTGCCAAGTTTGATCGCAATCCCATCAGTGGTTTCAGAGAAGAAATTGCAAGTGTTTACAGAGTGACGGACTGATGACGCACAGTCCCATAAGCTCCCCGGAACTACATTCCAGGTGAACTAATAAAGGTAGGCTTTTGGCCTCCTGAAATTTCCACACCTTGTGTGTAAGCTGTTATGCATGCTTTCCTGTGCTGCCGTGAATGGTATTGGTGGCGGTGTTTACAACATACGTTTGCAGGCGTTAGTGGTGCTGCCCTCTGCTGGATGCCATGGAAGGTCATGGTAAAAGTCCTCACACCTCTCACAGTTGAGCCCTGTTGTGTGGTGTTCGCAGGTGCAGCGCCCATGAACCTGGCACACACAAGGATGGAAATTGTCAAGTGGCATCGATCGTTTACTCACAAGCAAAATTCATAAATTGCTTCAACTATAGCTCTTCAACTTTGGAGGACGCCTCTCCGCGGTGGTTGTACCCCCAAACGCAAGTCGGGGGCCAAGTCTTCGAGATTCTCACCTGCTGCGCGGAGAGTGCGGATCGGTCCCCATGGACTGGTCCGTCCGTGTTTTCTCTCTTTCTCTCTTTCTCTCTTTCTCTCTCTCTCTCTCTCTCTCTCTCTCTCTCTCTCTCATGACCTTGGGACACACCTAACGTCCCTCGACAGTCAAAACGCCCTAAAAAACCAAGACAATCATGTTTGTATTGGTGGAGATTTTAACTGCACCCTCCAACCCCAACTCGACAGGAACAGTGCAGAGCCCCATCCTGCCTCCACAATCCCTCTCACCAAATTTTTAAAACAAATGAATTTGACAGATATATGGCGGGTACAGCACCCATCAATCAGGCAATACACATGGTGTCGATGCATTCAGGGTAATATTGTACTTGCTCGCTTGGACAAGTTTTATATTAATCCTCCACTTGAACGCCTCGTTCTGTCATCCAAAATTTGCCCATCAGGATTCTCGGACCACAGCGCAACATTTCTCAAAATTTCTGCCCCCTGCCCGAAACACAAGAGTGCTTTTTGGAAATTTAATAACAACTTACTTGATGATAGTACCTTTAAGGACATTTTTCCGGAAATTTGGAATATTCTGGTTGCCTCCCAAGGGAATTTCTCCAACCTCAGACAATGGTGGGATAATGCCAAAACGCATATCAGACTGTTCTGCCAACAATATCGTGCGTATGGTGTTCAAGAGGAAAGAAAAACCACAACCTTACTTGAAGATGAAATCCTGGAATTACAGGAACAGCTTCAGGGAACCGCAAGTGTGAGCTACCAGGGAATGAGGCAACAAATCCATGGAAAAACGGCCTTACTGAATTCCATATCCGAAAGGCGAGCACAAAATGCTTTATTGCGCCTGAAGATGAGGTACATACACGACCTTGATGCTCCAACCAAATTCTTCTTCAGCCTTAAAAGGGGGGCCTCTTCGTCAATGATTACACGCTTGCTCCATGATGGGGAACTCCTTTATGAAGATGGCAGAATCAGGGAATGTGCCCGGAAACATTTTAAACAACGGTTTATGCGGCATGACATTAACCAGGATGCAATATCGGAACTTGTTTCTAACCTTCCAACATTGGCGGAGGATCAGAAGCAGCAGTTGGAGGATCCTCTTAGGTTACCTGAGCTCACCGCTGCCTTGAAGGCCTTGGAACCTGATAAAGCCCCTGGACTGGATGGGCTGACAAGTGAATTTTTCCAGTTTTTTTGGGACACCATTGGACCTCACCTACTGCGGGTATTGAATGAATGTTTAGAGGATGGACAACTGCCGTGGAGTTGCCGGAGAGCAGTCACCACCTTAATTCCTAAGAAAGCGGACACTCAACTTATAGAGAACTGGCGTCCTATTTCTGTTTTATGTACGGATTATAAAATTTTAGCCAAAGCCTTGTCTAATCGAATGAAACCTTTTATGAATGTACTAATAGGAGAACATCAATCCTTTTGTATTCCTGGACGTACTATTTTTAATAATATCTTTCTTATCCGTGATACCATTCGGTTTTGTAACAATTTTAATATGAATGTTGGTCTGTTTTTTATTGACCAAGGAAAAGCCTTTGACTGTATTGACCACATGTACCTTTTTAGAGTTTTAGAGAATTTTGGGTTTGGACCTATTTTTATCTCGTACGTTAAACTTTTGTATTGTAATATATCCAGTGTTCTTAAAATTAATCAAGTATTGTGTAGCCCCATTGCTGTACAACGGGGAGTACGGCAAGGTTGCCCGCTATCTGGACTTTTATACTCTCTTGCCATCGAACCTCTTCTGCTCCAATTACGTACGCACATTTCTGGCTTCACTGGATCAATTCTTACCACACCGCTAAAAGTCTCTGCCTATGCAGATGATGTCTGTATTTATATAAAAAATAGTACTGACGTCACTGCGGTGGCTCAGGCACTAAAAACATATTGTCAGGCTTGTTCAGGCCAGGTAAACTGGAAGAAGAGTGAAGCCCTTTGGATAGGACCTGGAGATTGCCCGCCAATTGTCCTACCAGGAGGAGTGAACTGGCAGAAAAGTGGCATTAAATACCTCGGTATTTTCCTCGGAGACAACACCTTTGAGCAGCAGAACTGGGTGGGATTACCAGACAAGGTAATGGCAAAACTGGCCCGCTGGAAAGGACTTCTTTTCCAACTTTCGTACCACGGAAGAACTCTCGTCATTAACAATCTTGTCGCCTCTATGCTATGGCATAAGATGATATGCCTACAACCGCCTGGGAGCCTTCTTATTACACTGCAAAAGAGCATTGTCGACTTTTTCTGGAGCGGGAAACACTGGCTCCAACCCCCCGTGGCATACTTGCCACTCGCTGAAGGTGGCCAAGGTCTTATTGATATCCGCAGCCGGATTATGGTCTTCCGGCTTCATATCGTGCGCCAACTTGTATATGGAGATGAAGCCCTACTCTGGAGGCCTCTGGCTAACTGCATATTACAGCTTACATGCAAGCTGGGTTACGACCGAGAACTTTTCTTAATGAACCCTCATCAAATCGATTCATCCTTGCTGCCCACCTTTTACCAAGGGGTGATGAACGCCTGGCAAGCCCTGTCCTTTTCCCGTGAAATGGCAACATACAACATGGAAATGTTGTTGAACGAGCCCCTATGCTACAACCCCTTCCTGGAAAACAGCTTGAATAATAGGGGACTCGTTCAACGTTTTGTTGATGCCAAGCTGCTGCGAGTGAAAGACCTCATGACAGAGTCTGGGAGCTGCCGGCTGAGTGCTGCCGCTGTGGCACAAAAAACCGGAATAAAATCTGTCAGGATCATCTCTCGGTTCCTTCAAGGGATATCCACAACGTATCGTAATACCTGCGAGGAACTTGGCCCTTCCCCCGAGGAAACAGCGGGTGACTTCCCCAAACTCCTAGTTTTCAGCCCGCCACTTAATCTGTCCCCTGGCCTGAACAGCCCTGATGATACTGCATTATCCCTTCCCGCCTTTCCAAAGAAAACTCTGTACAACGCGTACGTTAAAATTTTATACGCAAAAACATTTTCTGAGCACCCGAGGCTTCGATGGCGGGATGTTTTACCCCCAATACCACCCAATTGCCCCAATTGGCGAAGTTTTTATCTCTTGCCTACTCCAAAGTATGTTGGAGATATTCAATGGAAACTTGTACACTGGATTTTACCTTATAATGTTTTACTGAACCGGTTTTCTACTGCTAACTCTAATCTATGCCCTTTCTGTGCATCCATTGAAACCCTACCGCATATATACCTGGAGTGTGAACGATTGCAACCTCTTTTTACATTCCTTCAGGAACGCTTTGTGAAGCTTGGTTCCCTCTTCAATCACAATGTTTTTATTTATGGTGTTTTAGGACCGTCTTCCCTTAGGAATGTGGTTTTAATGAATTTTTTAATTGGCCAGGCCAAGTTTGCAATTTATAAATCCAGGAAGAAAAAAATGGGAAACGCTTCTGACTCGTCATGTGATGTACTGCTCACCCTTAAGGCTCTTGTAAATGCAAGACTAAAGCTAGAGTACCGGTTTTTTTAAATGAACAAGAATTTAACATGTTTTAAAGAAAAGTGGGTTTTTAATGATGTCATATGCACACTTGATGATGATGATTTGAAAATAACCTTTCCTTGAGACCATTTTATTGTGTTTTGTTTCTTTGTGACTGAACATAACTGATTTTTTGTACTCTTGTAATAAAAGGAAGAAACAGTCAGTCAGTCTCAGTCTCAGTCTCTCTCTCTCTCTCTCTCTCTCTCTCTCTCTCTCTCTCTCTCTCTCTCTCTCTCTCTCCTCTCCCTCTCCCTCTCCCTCTCCCTCTCCCTCTCCCTCTTCCTCTTCCTCTTCCTCTTCCTCTTCCTCTTCCTCTTCCTCTTCCTCTTCCTCTTCCTCTTCCTCTTCCTCTCTCTCTTCCTCTTCCTCTTCCTCTTCCTCTCTCTCTCTCTCTCTCTCTCTCTGCTTATCATTTGCTGCTGGTTGCATCATTTTCTGGAAGCGCGGCTGTTCCACTGATGCCCTATTACCTGTTCACTGGTACTCATTTTGTCGACATCGGAAGGATGACAAACTGAGTCAACCCACCTGGTGTTAATTCAACGACTTCACAGGGGCTCAAACTCAGGACCCAAAGATCTCAAGCCAGACACCTTGACCGTCAGGCCAACACCAGGCTTAGTCACTGTATAAATACACTGCATAACCCTCGGTAAATGAGCTGAAGGAAATAAATACTCAAACATTCTGGGGGTGAGAAATATAGAAGGAATGGCAGTTCTTTTCGTTCCATGGAGCAAGTGGTGGCAAACCTTTTCATGCCTCATGCCATCTGTAACATATATAAGCGCTTTCGCAAGTCGGTCAACACTTCGCACTAACACAGGCCTTCTGTCCATAGCATTTCCAGGAAAGAGTGGTCATCCATTCCCTGGCAGTGAGCCTCAATGAAGTCTTTTGTTTTGTCAATCGATTCAGATTTTAATACCTGGAAACCATTATCATCCTTTCCTCACACAACCTCCAAGGAAGACGTGTAGGCCTACACAAAGCACACAAGATTGATCAACAAGATTGATCATAAAGGGTTGCAAAAATTGAAATCTCTATTTATTACCAGTAAAATGCCCGTCAAATATGATAGGTGGGAACAGTTTATTCAACGGTGCAGCCTCGTGAGCATTTCAAAGACCGAAGCCTCGGCCTAGTGTCAGGTGTGTAACTGTGTTTATGTCTTTATTTATCAGACATTCTGCAGACGTAAATGAACACTCGTTTTACTCTGAGTGTGTGGCACGTCACGTGCGGTGAATTTCCGCTCCCTGCCCTTTGCGTTTATTGTTATTTTAAAAAAACGTTTCTGTACACCGCCCTTGAGGCTCAGTTTGCAAGCCACCGTCTACAATTACAATTGAAGAGTCATAATTACTCTTTTATGGAAAATGTTTTTTGAGCTTGATTTATCCTCAAAAACAGACCATAGTGAACACACATTCATGTTAAAGGATTGGCCTTTAAAACCTACCCTTGTGAAGGGGGACAGACAAACACACAAACGGACATTGTGTTTTATATGGTAGATAGACTGTGGGCGGCTTCTTTACGTGTCATTATATTCAAATATTGATAGGATCATGGTGTTATAACCATGACCAGGATGTCTCATTAAGTGCGAACTCGGATTCCGAAAGCGGAGGAACATTCTACCTGGGTTGGAGCGTAATTCCCCTTTTACAGCAAAATCTGCACTGTAAGGGCCTTAATAATAAAAAATACAAATTATGTGAGGAACTTCCGAAGTAAGGAGTTAAATCGAAAATTACAGTTAAAAATAAATATTTTATTTTTAGTTCTGGAGTATTGGAGGTATAAATCACGAGTCAATAAAATGCTTTTATGCTGGTTTTCTTACTTACAAGACTTACAATAAAACTTAACTAAATTTTGCCGCATTATCAATTTAACACAGCTCACTCCAAACTTTATGTGTAACATGACAGAGTACTTAAGGAGTACAATCACCCAAGCTGGCATGGCTAAGGTCTAATCGGAGCAAATGGCTTGATCCTTTTAGATGGAGAAGCATAAGTTATGTTCCATGCCTAATTGAAAAGTAGCACAAAAAAGGGCTAATTTTTTTTTAAAATGCACAAAAAGTACAGTACTGTAGGAGCCGTGCTCCCACGTCAATCGGAAGAATGGACGCGACAAAAAGCTGGAATTCGTCCGAGTTTCTTTATTGTCACAAAACAACTCGGGTACTCTGAAAAGCCCGTTTATCGGGCAGCAATATATATACACACATTATCCCGGAGCGTTTGCCCGGGAAAGGCGAGAGGGGGCGTGGCCGGGCGTCCTGGCCGCGGCCTGGCAAGTCGAGGGCGGGCATGCCCGGGCATGCCCGGGCGTCCTGGACGCGGCCTGGCAAGTTGAGAGCGGGCCTGCCCGGGCGTCCTGGACGAGCCCGGCATGGTGATCGCTCCGCGTCCTTGGTAGGTGTAAGGCGATTGTGTAAACCCAGCGGTAGCCGCTAAACACGTCCCCCCAGAATCGACTTGCACCGGCAGGGTCAATTTAAGGGGGTCCTGATGACCCGGCCGAAGCGACCCCTGGCGGGTCGTGGGGGGGGGGGGGGTCTGGTGTGGTGGTGGGCGGTCGAGTGGGGGGCACCGTGGATGGGGGGCGGCCTCGCCGCGGCGGAAGGGCCAACCGTGGCGGTTGGTCGATGTCCACGTGCGCCGGCTTGAGGCGATCCACCGCAATCCGGTCCAACCTGCCACCGATGTCGATGACGAACGACTTGTCGTCCCGTCGCAGGACCCGGAGGGTCCATCGTACGGCGGCCGGAGTGGCCCCCGATGTGCGTCATGACGCACAAAAACGTACTCCGCTGTGCGAAGCGCTGGGGGGACGTAGGACTGGGGGTCACCGTGGTGGGACGTTGGCACGGGGGCAAACCGTCGGGCGGCCTCCTGGAGGTCCGAGTGCTGGTGAGCTGCGGACCAGGGACTGGTAGCGTCGGGCACGAATTCGCCCGGGACGCGTAGCGCCTGGCCGTAGACAAGCTCGGCGGTGGATGCCCGGAGGTCCTCCTTGGGGGCCGTGCGGAGGCCCAAAAGGACCCACGGCAGCCGGTCGGCCCAACCGCCGTCCTGAAGGCCGGCCATGAGCGCGGCCTTCATGGAGCGGTGGAATCGCTCGCACAACCCGTTGGCTTGGGGGTGGTAGGCCGTAGTACTGTGAAGCTTGACCCCCAGGTTGCGGGCGACCGTGCCCCACAGCCCGGAGGTGAACTGCGGTCCGCGGTCCGACGAGATGTCCGCCGGTGTGCCGAAGCGGGCGACCCAGGTGGCGATGAAAGCCTGCGCCACGTCGGCGGTGGTGGTGGAGACAAGGGGAACAGCCTCCGGCCACCTGGTGGTCCTGTCCACCATGGTGAGCAGGTGTGTGAACCCCCGTGATGGGGGGAGGGGGCCCACCAGGTCCACGTTGACGTGGTCGAAACGTCGTTCGGGCACGGTGAAAGGTGCCAGCGGGGCCTGGGTGTGTCGGGGGACCTTGGCCTGTTGGCAGGCTGTGCAGGTGCTGGTCCAATCGCGGACGTCCCGTCGAAGGCCGTGCCAGACGAATCGCGCCGACACCAGCTTCTGGGAAGCTTTCCGGCCCGGGTGGGAAAGGCCGTGGAGGGAGGCGAAGATGCGGCGTTGCCAGGTAATGGGCACGATGGGGCGAGGCTGGCCTTGGGAGACGTCGCAGAGCAGGACAGTGTCCGCGAAGGGGATGTCGGCCAGGCGGAGGCCCGTGTCCGCCGCCCGGAGGGCTTGCACTGTGGTGTCGGTGGTTTGGTCCGCCGCCATAAGCGCGAAGTCCACGCCGAGGTGGACCGCGTTCGCGCTGGCCCGAGAAAGACAGTCAGCCACTGCGTTGTCTTTGCCGGCGACGTGCCGGATGTCCGTGGTAAACTCCGACACGGCGGAGAGGTGGCGCTGTTGGCGGGCCGACCACGGCTCTGTGACCTTGGCCATTGCGTAAACCAACGGCTTGTGGTCGACCAACGCCGTGAAGGGTCGGCCCTCCAGGAGGTGGCGGAAATGGCGAACGGCCAGGTGTAGACCGAGGAGCTCACGGTCAAACGTGCTATATTTGAGCTCGTTCGGCCGGAGCTGCCGGCTGAAAAAAGCGAGTGGCTGCCAAACCCCGTTCACCCATTGCTCATGTACGGCGCCCACCGCGTAGTCGGAGGCATACGTGGTGAGGGCGATGGGAGCGTTGAGCACCGGGTGAGCGAGCAGTGTTGCTTCGGCGAGGGCCTGCTTTGAGCTGTTGAAGGCCGCGTCCATTGCTGTGGACCAGACGACGTCGTGCTTGGCCGGCTTGCCCCGGAGGGCTTCGTAGAGGGGCCGCATGAGTTGAGCAGCGCGGGGCACGAAGCGGTGATAGAAATTCACCATTCCCAGGAATTCCTGCAGGGCTTTTATGGAGCGGGGACGCGGAAACGTGGTGATGGCCTCGACCTTGGTTGGCAGCGGCACGGCCCCGTTCTTGGTGATGTGGTGGCCCAAAAAATCAACGGCCGTCGTGCCGAAGTGGCATTTGGCCGGGTTGACGATGAGGTCGTGCTCGCTGAGGCGCCCGAACAGTGTTCGGAGGTGGAGGAGGTGCTCGGCCCGGGACGTGCTGGCGACGAGGATGTCGTCCAGGTAAACGAAGAGGAACGGCAGGTCACGCAGCACGCCGTCCATCAAGCGCTGGAATGCCTGAGCCGCGTTATTGAGGCCAAACGGCATCCGCAGGAATTCGAACAAGCCGAACGGCGTGATGACGGCCGTTTTAGGGACGTCGGCCGCCCTGACAGGTACCTGGTGATATCCCCATATTAGATCGATTTTTGAAAAAATGACCCGTCCTGCCAGACGGGCGGAGAAGTCTTGGATGTGCGGGATCGGATACCTGTCGGGGGTGGTAGCGTCGTTAAGGCGGCGGTAGTCGCCACATGGGCGCCAGCCGCCCCCTGGTTTTGGGACGATGTGTAGTGGCGAAGCCCACGCGCTATCGGAGCGCCGCACGATGCCGAGGTGTTCCAAAGCGTCGAACTCGGCTTTGGCCACGGCGAGCTTGGCTGGGTTGAGGCGGCGGGCTCTGGCGTAGACCGGCGGGCCCGTGGTTGGTATGTGGTGCTCGATCCCATGTCGTACCACGACGGCCGAAAACGTCGGCCGCGTGAGGGCCGGGAACTCCGTGAGCAGGCGACCAAACTCGTTCGCCGCCGGGAGGGCGCATGCCAGCTCGGTCGGAGCGGAGCTGCTCAATGTGCATACCAGGGAGCTGAAGGTCTCGGCGTTGATGAGGCGACGCCGTTGGACGTCCACCAGCAGTCCGTGTGTGCAGAGGAAGTCGGCGCCTAGCAGAGCCATGGGCACGCTTGCGGCTACAAACGTCCAAGTAAAGCGTTGGCCGCCGAAGCAGAGGGTGACGTTGCGTGGGCCGAAGGTGCGGATGGCCGATCCGTTGGCCGCAACCAAGGAGGGGCCGCAAACCGCGGACTGCCTGTCCTGATCAGAGGCGGGTATGATGCTCAGTTGGGCGCCGGTGTCGCACAGGAAGCGCCGTCCGGACGCTTTGTCCGTGATGAAAAGTAAGTTGCCCGTGTGGCCGGCGCTCATGGCTGGTAATGAACGCCGGCCCGACCGTTTCCCGGCTTGCCGAAGGTGCACGGAGGTCGGCATGTCCGGGCCTTCTGTCTGAACCTGCCATGATAGTAACACCACGCTTGGTCAGGTGGAGGCCCGGGTCGTCGTGCTGGAGGTGGTCGGCTCGGCGTAGCGGCCGCCAATTGCGTCGGCAGTTCGGTCGTCGACCGTGCCGGGTGCTCGGGCGCCATGGGCGTTGCGTCGGACGGCGGTGGGCCCCAGGTCGCTGCTGCAATGCGTTGGCCTGCCGCGGAGATCTTGTCGGCTTCCCTGGCGAGGGCGCGGGGATCCGTGATCGTCGTGCTCGCCAGGGCGAGGCGTACCGGGCTAGGCAGCTGACGGAGGAACAGCTCCCGGAACAGGAATGCCGGAGAGTGCTCGCCGAGCAGCAAAAGCATGTAGTCCATTCGCTCGGACGGGCACGTGTCGCCGAGCTCGGGCAGGTCGAGCAGGAGCCGTGCGCGTTCCGCCGATGAGAGGGTGAAAGCGTCGAGGAGGAGCTTTTTAATCGCGCCATATTTGTCAATGGCTGGCGGGCTCTCGAGGAGGCTCAGGGCGCGGGCTGCGGTGGCTGAACTGAGCGCTGCTACCACATGGTGGAAGCGGGTGTCGTCGGCCGTGATGCCTCGCAGGGCGAACAGGGAGTCCGCCTGGGTGAACTAAACCGCCGCGTGAGCCTCCCAGAAGGTAGGCAGTTTGAGGGCAACTGCCGTGTCCATGTCGGTAGGTCACCAATGTAGGAGCCATGCTCCCACGTCAATCGGAAGAATGGACGCGACAAAAAGCTGGAATTCGTCCGAGTTTCTTTGTCGTCACAAAACAACTCGGGTACTCTGAAAAGCCTGTTTATCGGGCAGCAATATATATACACACATTATCCCGGAGCGTTTGCCCGGGAAAGGAGAGAGGGGGCGTGGCCGGGCATCCTGGCCGCGGCCTGGCAAGTCGAGGGCGGGCCTGCCCGGGTGTCCTGGACGAGCCCGGCATGGTGATCGCTCCGCGTCCTTGGTAGGTGCAAGGCGATTGTGTAAACCCAGCGGTAGCCGCTACAGTACTGTATTAAGACAATGAATGTATATGTATACATATACATAATATATATATATATATATATATATATACATACATATATATTGTTGCGGTTTTGTGTTTTTATAATAAAGGTTAATTTCCCCTCCTAGTTTAGTTACACTACAACATGTAGCCTCATTTAAGCTCAGTTATTTCATAGTAAATGTAAGCGTAGACGTTTTCTGTGTTAGTTTTGCGTTGAGTAGAATAATGAGAATTAGGTCCTTTACAATGCCTCCATTCTTTTGGTTTTGGCGCGAAAAACCACGAGGCCGGCCTGAACAAGTCAATCAAGGCCGAAGGAAGGCGGGGCAGGAGGAGTGGGAGTGACTGGTAAGCACGAGCCGCCAATCAGGGCTCGAGGGGAGTGACTTACCACTGCGGCAAAAGGCGGGGTTTGGAACATTCGATGCGGGCTAGGGCGGGGGACGATATGACCCTGTGCCCAGGGCCCCCACCAGTTGAGTTCTCAGTTATGAGGTAAGCCCATGCGAGAGTGAAAGCGCTGAGTTACGAGTTATGAGTTTGGAGCGCTCAGTTTGACGGCAGTTGTATTAATCGTGCTGTAAGAGACAGCAACCCCTGCGTGTGTTCCCAATCAGGTTAGACCTCGAACCTTCCTGCACATGTCACGACTGCCAAGTTGGGTATACACCTCGGAGTTAAAGTTCATTTTGGCCATTCGTCCTCTTGGGGTCTTAACCCTGGGGACATGACAATATATGTACATACACATATACATACAAATATATATATATATGTATATTATTTGATCTTCATTTCAACACCATTGACAGATAAAGGTGATATAATATAACAAATATCATGAAACATTTACATTTTGTGGTCCATTGTATAATTTAAATAAACATAAATGCAAATTTCGCATGTGGAAAAAGTAAGTACACCCTTGGCTCTAATAGGTGGTATTGCCCCCTTTGGCAGAAACAACCTCAGTAGGCGTTTCTTATAACTGTCTACCAGTCTCTGACATCGACTGGGAGAAATTTTTGCCCACTCCTCCATGCAGAATTCTTTCAGCTGTGCAATGCTTGAGGGGTTTCTTGCATGCACAGTTCGTTTCAAATCCCCCCACAACATCTCGATGGGATTTCGATCCGGGCTTTGACTTGGTCATTCCAGAACCCTCCATTTCTTTCTTTTCAGCCATTCCTTGGTGGATTTACTGGTATGTTTAGGGTCATTGTCATGTTGCAAGGTCCACCTTCAGTTGAGCTTCAACTTTCCGACAGATGGCCTCACATTATCCTCAAGCACCCTCTGGTACAATGAAGAATTCATAGTGGATTCTATAATGGTGAGCTGCCCAGGCCCTGATGCATCAAAGCTTCCCCAAACCATAATACTTTGACATCAACAGTGGCAAGAGCTACCTGTAGGTCCCGTGACGACATTCTGGGGTTCTTAGAGACTTCTTTCAGCATCTTGCAGTCTGCTCTCGGGCTGAAATTGATGGGGCGGCCTGGCCTGAACAAGTTGGCAGTTGTTTGGAATCTCCTCCACTTGTAGATGATCTTCCGGACAGTCGAATGATTGATTTCAAATTGTTTGGAGATCTTTTTAAATCCCTTCCCAGACTCGTAGGCATCTATAACCTTCTTTCTGAAGGCCTCAGAGAGCTCTTTTGATCTAGGCATGGTGACACCACACACTTCACCAACAAAGAGCAAACCAAACTAAATGTCTGAGTTTTAAATAAGACAGGTTCCTCCAAGATCCTCTCTAACGATGTTCTAATCATTTGCACCTGAGCTGGTGCACCTCATTCTAATTTTAGGTATTTGAAGTAGTGATAACTGTAGGGGTGTACTTACTTTTTCCACATGCAAAATTTGCATTCATGTTTATTGAAATTATACAATGGACTACAAAATGTAAATGTTTCATTATATTTGTTATATTATATCACCTTTACCTATCAATATTGTTGAAAAGAAGATCAAATAGCTGTATGTTGAAATATGTTGAAAAAGTCAAAACTTTACAATGGGGTGTACTTACTTTTTCACGTGACTGTATATATGCACATGTACTAACAAAACATAAATAAATATACATTTTTATATATTACTATGGGAACATTATAGGGGGTAATGGGAGTAATTCAGCCAAGTTATGCCATCAGTAAGGGTCGAACCTACGAGTATGATATAAATGCGGAAAAGATAGGGAACACGTCGAAGCATGTATTAGGAGCTGATAATTGTGATTCCCTTCTGTATTCATGTCTCCACCCCCAGTCTTCCCTCTCCCCTTCTTGACCCCTTAAATAATTCTTGTTATCTGACGACAAGTGTTTCCTATGACGAAATACTGACAGCTCCTCCATGATGGTAGGCGGTTCCTATCCAGGCCTCACCAGGATATTAAGCGAACTGGCGCTGAGGAGAGGAGCCGCAGGACACCATGACAACAATGGGCATGTCGCAGTACAAGTTGGTTTGGACTGAGAACCAATCAGCGCGTGGTCGTGAGTTAATTATAGCCCGTGGGTGTTCAGACCGAGGGAGTAGACGTTTGGAGAGGGTCCTGAACAGATGTGTTGAATAGTGTTGGCTGTGAGTGGGACAAAAGCTCGATGAACTTTCGGTGGACTGGCCATGAGAAAGCAGCACAAAGGAGTCAGACAGGGGTGCGACAAGAGACATCCCTCTCTCCCTCTTGTTCCCACCACACACCAATGTCCAGAATGTCATCTCCCTGCAAGGACCAATGGACCATTGCACAAGCCATCGTGCAGGAGAAAGGTTCCACATCTCTTTTTTGTCGTCTCACCATGTGCTCTTACTCTCCGTCGTATGACTGGATAAGGTAGCGTATTAAGTGGGTACATGAGATAGTGTGGGCACATGAGTTTATAACTGTGTAGTGTATAACATTATTACTATGTACATGTTTCTTTGTCTTCCATTGTTCTCCTGACCCTTTCATTATTTATTTATTAAACCTGTTCTTGCCATTTGTGAGTTGGCGGTGCGTGGTTCATTCATTTGGCATTATTATCACTCGGCGCACATTAAATGTGCGTTCGTTGGGAGTTTGGCACCGACCTCATGAGGAGGCCATCTTAAACCTACAGACATGTCATCTTGGGGTCAGTCGCTTGGCCTATCTATTCAACGGATGGCCAGTTGTAGCGCCACATATTTGTTAGAGTTTTCTGTTCGCTAAAACCTGAAGCAAAGACTGTTTGGCCTTTCCTGGTGGACGACATATAGTCTCACTTGATGGTCCGTCACTGAAATGCGGAACCGTGCAGGTGGCAGATTTGACAATGTGACCACCTGGCGATCTACCTTGGTTCATCAGAATTCGGATCAGGGCACTGTAACCATGCAGGCCACACAAGGTAAGTCCTTTCCTGTTTCAAACTCTTCCCAAAGTCCCACCCCAGCTGCAGTGAGATTTACACATAGTACGTACATGAGAATCCCAAGGCTACACACCGCCTCAGCCTCTGGACCGGATGGGGGCACAGGAAGCAAAATGTCATTGGAAATAGAGACAACAACTAAAAATATAAACAACCATTCTGCGTGCTTAAAAAGTAGGCAACAATTCCCCGGCCATTCTTAGCTAATCTGATGAGCAGACTCAATTTGGGGACAGAAGAAGCACGAGAGATGACAAAAGTGTAGGATGTGAATGTGCTGTCTTTCTTGTGAAATGCCAGGGAGTGTGGCATAAGCTGGACTGGAGACACACAAAGTGGCTTCGGACCTTTCTCCGGGTCATCTCTCTTCCTTGGGTCTCCACAGCTCTGGCGAGGCTCTCAACGGCTGGCTGTGTGGCTCACTGCTGCTCCAGGCTGACCGATTCATGTGCCGATGGTTGTGCGGCTCGCTCTCTGGTGATCCCGGGATGTGTCTACTGGCTGTGCAGCTCGCTCTCTCTGGGTTTAGGGGTGTATCCTGTCCTGTGGCCGAGCGTGTCGTTCCCCAAGCTGACGTATTTCCATGCACACGCGTCGCTACTTTTTATAGGCAGCGCTCTGCCACACTTGCTCCCTGTCCTCACTGTGTGGGTTTCGTGCATACGCTCTTGCAACCCCAAGGTAATACATGTACCCTTGTGAGAGGCTTATTCTAGCACACTTGGCTATGTCATGTTGAGGTGCGATGAAAGGCCAATGGGGTGATGTAAGAATCACACGGATGGAAGATGGGGAGAAGAGACAGATACAAGGAAGGGGAAGACAGGGAAGCTATAGAACTAGACATTTGATTTTGATCAATGCAAATTGACATTTAAAAACACTTACTAAAAAAACCCCCCCAAAAACCCTTTTTAACTTCAACTTTGGCTTGAAGCCGGGAATAAGAGACATTGGGGAATGTTCTTGGTTCACTCACTTGGAGCACAGCGAGTTATATATTACGAAACTGATGGTACCATCATAGGACATATTGATTGTACTTTTGATTACTATTATTGTTGTACTGTTATTCTTGTGTGATCTTAAAACAATATTTGTTTGTGAGTAACAATTGGGGTGGCTTCTCCATTGATCTTTGACATACAGAATAACACATTTTTCTGCCGTGACTCCTCTCGGGGCTCGGAGGTACACCGTGACCAGGGGGTCGGGGAGGAGCACGTAACAATATATATATATATGTATATATATATATATATATATATGTATATATATATATATATATATATATATATATACACGAGGGCCAGTCAATAAGTAACCTTAAAATTACGATATAAATTTGAGAATGTAATGTGTATAGTTGCAGACGACATATGTTATATCTATGGGTAAGAGTCATGTTTTGCCTGTTTTAGATCTGGCAACATTGAGCGTATGACGTGAGTAGAGCAGTTCCAAGATGGCGGCTCCCTTAGAAGCATGCACCAGGGAGGAGCAACGTTGTGTGATCCGTTTCTTGGGAAGTGAGGGTGTGAATCCCAGTGAAATCCATCGCAGAAAGAATATGCAATATGGTGATGCATGTTAGCTGCAGCAGGTTTATGACTGGGACAGGAAGTTTAAAAGTGGAGTGTCCAGTGTGGCAGACGCTGCCCGCTCGGGCCGGTCTCACACAGAAGACACACCAGAAATGGTTGCAGGAGTTGAGCGTGTGATAAGGGAAACCGTCGCATTACACTGGATGAAGTCGTCTCTGAATTGAACATTAGCCATGGTTCAGCACACCATATCATTCACAACGTGCTGGGGTTCCGCAAAGTGTCTGCAAGGTGGGTGCCTAGACAACTCACACCAGAACTGGAAGAACGGCGAGTGGACGCATGTGAAGAACTTCTGCGACGTCGCGAAACAGAAGTCGCCGCTTTCTTACAGCGCGTAGTGACTGGGGATGAAAACTGGGTCCACTACTTTCAGCCAGAAACAAAGAGGGCAAACAAAGAGTGGCGCCATTCAACTTCACCGAAGCCCAAAAAATTCCGCACAGAGCCGTCCACTGGAAAACTGATGCTGACGCTCTTCTGGGATAGCCGTGGCCCACTTGTAGAGCATTACATGCCCAGAGGGACCACAGTCACCAGTGCATCATACTGCAACCTCCTTACAAATCTGAAACCAGCAATCGGATCAAAACGTCGTGGACTACTCACTACCGGTGTTTTGCTGCAGCATGACAATGCTCGGCCCCATACTACCCACGCTACAGGTGCAACAATCGAGGACCTGCATTTTGAGTGTCTTCCTCATCCACCCTACTCGCCAGACCTCGCCCCTTCGGATTACCACATCGTTGGGCCACTTAAAGAGGCGCTTGGTGGAACCACTTTCCGATCCGACGAAGAGGTCCAAGAGGCGGTGCACAAATGGTGACACAAGCAGCCAAAATCATTTTTCCTAGAGGAATCCAGGCCTTCGTAAAGTGCTGGAAAAATGCATTGAACGCAATGGAGACAATTCAGGAGACGACGATGGTTCACGAGCGAGCGGTATTCAATGACAAAGGACGGACTATAACCGAAACAGGCCCGGACTGGGGGGTCGGGGGGCCACGTGGCAGGTGTCGGCCCCCGACCTGCGGTGTACATGCCTATTTACAAAGGGCCCCAATGTGCTGCGTACGCAGGCCTTTAAGAGCCAGCTGTACGTAATTGTGTGTGGTGCTGGCCTGGAAATGTCAAAACGAAGGTTACTGACCTTGAAATAAGATAGAAAATAATGTATAATCAGTTATGAGGTTAGTTAGGTGCACAATACCGAAAAATCGGTTCGATTCCGACAACTTTGAAAATTTGACCTTTGTGACCTTCAAAAGTCGAAGATTCTGAAATTTGTTGGAAAACTTGTATTTCATGATGTATGTGATAATATAAGATCATGTAAGACATTTCACCATATCAGGAAGCGAACAATGTAATAAAACCATCAAAAATCGACTTTTCTAAATTTCGTGACCTTGTGACCTTGACCTTGGGGTGAAAATGAAAAGTCGAGCTCCATGGGGCTAGACACATGACATTGGCCTAACCAAATACCGAAACCCCTGTCAGATTTCACCAACTCCCTCAGAGAAGATGTAGCTTGAACTCGATTACCCCCTAAAAAGACATCTTTTTCGGGCGTGGCTCCGCCCACAATGGGTGCAATACGCCCACTCTAGGCATGACACAACTAGGTCATGATATCAACCTCCCACCCAAGTTTCATCAAGATCCGATGATATCATCGGGTAGTTATGCTGCGGACAGACAGACAGACAGACAGACAGACACACACCCATGACGAATATAGTGGTCACTCTGTTTGATGACTCGTGAACCAATAATTATGTTGAAAAATAACAGTTGTTACACACGTACATGCAATAAACAAGTTGTGAAAAATATTTTAAGGTTACTTATTGACTGCCCCTCATATATGTAAAAACATATATACAGTATACAGTATATAATATATACATACATATATACAGGTATTACTCACCATCACAACAGTATCTGCTGAAGACCCAGCCACAGGTGCACACTCGCTCGCGTGTCCATAACAGAAGCAGTTTCCACGCACAACGAGCTCATAAAGGGCGTAGTAATATTTTTCTTTGATTTCTGATCTTGAATCCAAGAGGTCATCTCCAAGCGTGTGCAGGCGTGTGAAGTTTATCCGCAGATTTGTGATCTTTAGAAGGTCTGCAGAAAGGAGAAACCATTAATATAAGGCAGATGAACAAATAGCTTGCATTTTCTCCAGCCTACATCACATTTAGGTTCCTCCAAACTCACACCTATTCTCAACTGATGAGTATGAGCCCTTTGAACCTGTGAAAAATGAGCATCGTAAACATCGTTTTCAGTTTTATGCGACGTAGGGTGGTCCACAAATTTTTTTATTTTTTTTGAAATGTCATGTTCTCACCATCCAGAACTGTTCCAATACCTAAAAAAAACACTGCTGGTGAAATAAAAATGAAATTGAATAATATTTATGGGTAGCTCATGGTCATCAAAGTTTCCCCATATGGTCTTACACTAACGTCTTACATTACCGGGGTATTCAGGGTATTCATAACTGCATTGCAAGGTATTCATAACTCCACTTAAAATTCCTGTAAAAGTATGCGTCAATCAGAAACTGTTTCAGTGTCCATGGTATTGTAAGACGTTAGTGTAAGACCATATGGGGAAACTTTGATGACCATGAGCGACCCATAAATCTTATTCAATTTCATTTATATTTCACCAGCAGTGTTTGTTTAGGTATTGAAACAGTTCTGGAGGGTGAGAACATGACATAAAAAAAAACAAAAAAACAATTGTGGACCACCCTAATGCGACGTATGCATGGGCACCTATCACCTTCAAAGTCCAAATTTTTCAAATGTCATCCATACAATGTCTGATGTCGTTTAATTTTAAGCCAGAAATACTCCTTGCACATCAGCTTCTTTCATTTCACTCGCGTGCTTTGATCGTGTTTTCCTTCAGACTTTAGTTTGCTTCAAAAATAAATTTAGAAATGAAAAGTACGCAACATTATCAAATATGTGAATGAGCTATTTTCCTGATTGTTGCTATATTTCTCTTTTTACATCCCAATAGTTGTCAGGTTGTACCATTAGTGGGCTTGATCATCTCAATCGAGAAAGTTCTACTGGATTATGAAACTAAACGCTCAAAATAAAGTAAGCTCGAGAGGAATTTCCCTGAGCTATTGATCAAGCTGTTCAAAAAAAAAGACTCTGTTGGAGAGGAGCCACCGTATAATGGATGTGAAGGCCCACGTGGGGAGCGAGGGCAGAAGGCAAGGGAGAAAGGAAGTCAAACATCTGGATTTAGCAACGAGAAAGCGAGAAAACATGTTGAGTTTGTTTTTATTCCCTCCAAGCAAATACTGACAGATATGACCGTTATCTACAAATAAAATACGTCAGTTTGTGTGTTTGTACAGATGTCTGCCCCCCTTCATAAGGGTAGGTTTTAAAGTTCAATCATTTAACATGAATGTGTGTTCACTACGGTCTATTTTTGAAGATAAAACAAACTCCAAAAACATTTTCCATAAGAGTAATTACGTTTTTTTTGTTTTTTTAATAACAATAAATACAAGGTGCAGGAAGGTGAAATTCGCTGCACATGATGTGCAACGTGCACAGAGCAAAACGAGTGTTCATTTACATTCGTGGGATGTGTGATACATGAAGATATAAGCACACCAGACACTAGGCTGAGGGTTCAGTCTTTGGCACGCTCACGAGGCTGCACCGTCGAATAAACTGTTCCAACCTGTCATTTTGACGAGCTTTTACGAGAATAAAATAAATCTCATAAACCTTAGGTATTACATCAATAAATATGAGTTCCCTTATAAGGAACTTCGACGTCAGACGCCAAATTGTGTATTTTAGTATGAGTAGTACAGCCGTTCCCCATGGGGGCGGCAGGAAGAATCATTCCTCTCTGGGATATATACATTACAGAAGATATATGGTCGGGCCTCAAAAATATGCGAGTGAGGGTGTGGGGGGTGGGGGTGTGTGTTCATTTATCAAGTTTCTTGTAGAGTGCCCACCTAGTGGCTTAAGCATTCAAGCAAGCACTCCATTCAAAACTGTTGATAAGGAATGGCGGGCCTGGCAAGCGCTAGCTAGCTACTTAGCAACTGAACACACTCTGGGTTTCCGCCTTTTCAGTTTAGTGTTAAACAGCAGTAGCAACTGTTTCAAAAAGGCTGCCATGTTAGTGGCAGGAAGGGTCATGTTATTACATGTTATTATTACATCTTATTACAACCACTTGTGGGGTATATAGATTACAGAAGATCTTCGCTCAGTTCCGTAAGTAAAATTTGCCTCATGGATGTCGGGATTCCTCCAAATTTATTTTAGTTTTGTGTTAAACAGCATTAGCAACTGTTTAAAAAGGTAATCCATATGTGTTTTCTGGTTTATAATATTTTTTTACTTCTGGTGGAGGCCGGCGCTCCCATGAAACACCACAATAAGCTAATTAGAAACGTTGACACGGCATTTGTTCAAGGAGGAGAAACATCTTGGGGAGGGAGAGAAATTATTAGTATTAATATTGCTTTGTAATAACACTAATATTATGCTATTACCATTAATTTTATTACAAGCGTCCTTGGAGAAACGCCACAATATATCCAATAGATAAAGCTCTTTCGAACTACTGATTGACTGATATTGATGTTCAGTACCTTCCGGGTGTTGTAAAAAGTTTAAATTTGGCATGCCGACGAACATTAAAGCCGGTACACCGGAAAATATCACAGAACTGGTGGAAAGTGTCCAGAAATTAAAATTTACGTCAAAAAAACGTAAACGCATATGATAAAAAAATAAAAATGAAAACATCAATCAATATCTAGCGTTTGAAAATTGTAATTTCTTTAACTGTAAAATAAACATGACAATAATGTCCGTAAATGAAAAAAAGAAAAACCGTCCGTAAATGAAAATATACGTGAAAAACCCTAAACGTGTCCGCAAAAAAACCACCTCAATCGATATTTAGCATTTGAAAAATGGAATTTCTATAACTGTAAACTGTGAAATAAAAATCTTCATGAGAATTTATGTTAAAACCGTAAACGCATCCGTAAAATAAATAAATAAATAACCTAAATTGATATCGAGCAGCAGGTCGGTGATATTTGCCTATTTATCATAAAGCTTCTATTTATTATGTTCCTACGTATTGTTACGTTTGTGGGGGTAGGCAATGATTACCTTAGTCCAGGTAGAAGTGTATAGATTACCATGCTCCGTATGTCGCTATGAAGAAGAAGAACCCCCTTGTATATAAGTAGGGATCTGGTAGACCGTATGTCGTGTAAGTGTATAAGTGTCACCATGAGAGGGGTGTGGTTATGTTAATTAGTAAGGGATTATGGGTAATTAATCCCCTGTATGTAATTGCCTCTGTTATTTTTCCTCTGTTCCTTATGACAATGCAGCACACACACAAAGCCAGGCAATAGCTTATTAAAAGACACTAAATAAAAGCTAATTGGAAACAGGACTTTGAGCACCAACGATGATACCACCGACGGGTGATAACATCAAGCAGACAGGTCCGGGAGGCCACGCCCAGGAGTGTAGTGATTGGTGAGATTTGTCTGATTGATCTGATTGAGTGATTGGCAACGAAGAGCGGGACTGGCTGATAGGAGCAGGCACGGGCGGCGTCGGATGACATCAGAGCCTTGAGTACAAAGGAGTTGGAGGGCCGACATTTTCTCTCTCGGCTTCTGGATCTGAAAGTGAAAGGGCGCCAATAAGCTCTCTTGCATTGGGAAGAGCTCTTGCAGCAGGACAGTCTCAACGAACGGTCGAAGTTTACCAGCTCTTGGCTGTGGGGTTTGGTGGTGAACGGTCGTGTTCTGACATGATCATCGTGATCGTGAGGAGGAGCGAACTGCGGACTGAGGCCTGCGGTTACCCGCGCACGGACTGCGGACTGAGGCCTGCATTTCCCGCGAGCGAACTGTGCATGGAGGCCTGTGCTGTTCCCGCCAAGGGCACGGGGGTATTGACGATTCCTGAGGTGGTTAAGGAGACGCTCAGAGCTAGGTACCTAAAGGCAAACACGCTTTATTTTCACCTTCATTTTTCCCTTTGTGTGTATACGGGTCCGTATGGGAGCGCTCCATTTAGGAATCTTATTTTATCATGCATTTTATAGTGCCTCGTCCATACTTATCCCCTTCAATAAAGCCGGGATTTTTGTACATTTTAAATCCATGTCGGTTGGCATTCATTATCACAGGTTCAAAGACGTCCGGTGAGACCTGTGAAAGTAAGAGCTTCGCCCTCTCCCACACGCGTATTAACTCTGCTATATTTTGACTGAATGCCTCGGAGTGTCAAGCTTGATCAGCAATCCGTCCGAGACCGGTCTTTATCGGCTATGGACAGGACAGTATGAAGTACGGTTTGTTATTGATTACACAATGTGTAAGCATACCCCACTAGTGTGTACATATATGTACATATATATATATATATATATATATATATATATATATATATATATATATATATATATATATATATATATATATATATACAGACTTGGCATTTAATATGGAATATTTTTTTTGTGGGGGTGAACTTACTTTTCAAGATGTCTTAGAACCAAAAGTTAATTGGAATTATGTTGAAATTATTCTAGATTTTGTTAATGTGACCTTTAAAAGAAACAAAAACACCACATTTGACATTTCGAAACAAATAAATTGATCCTTGAAAGTGATGTAAACTGATATCGAACTCAATTCATGGACAGTACTGTGTTAAACGTCTGTACGTTTTCCAGAAGTATCTCTTTATTTTGCACATTAGCCAAAATTTTTTTTAACAAAAACAAAAGTTTAATTATGACTGGGATTACGGACAGTAAAATTACAGTTCAGTACTTCGTGTAACCCCCACGAGCATTCAGGGGAGCACGTACACGTTGAGGCATGCTGTTCACCAGATTTGCCAAGGTTTGGACAGGAATCGCTTGCCATGCAGTGACAATAGCCTGCTGCAATTCACGCACAGAGGTCGGCTGCTGGTCCAAGTGGTCGATTTGACGCATTAATTCTGCCCACAAGTTCTCTATCGGATTCATATCCGGGGACATGGCAGGCCACTCCATATGCTCTACACCACAGTCAGCAAGAAAGTGTTGGATCATGCGAGCACGATGAGGCCGTGCATTGTCATCTTGGAAGATAAAGTTTCCTCGAAAGGCTGCACGAGCAAATCGAAGCAATGTTTCTCCCAGAATGGCCCTGTACTTGAACTGGTTCAGGTTTCCATTCAGAACAACCAGGTCAGTTTTGCCCCCTGCATGAAAAGCAGCCCAAACGGTCACCCCACCACCTCCAGCTTGGACTCTTGGCACTATACAATCTTTGTTGTAGGCTTCATGCACTTGTCTGCACACTCGGACGTGGCCATCTTGACGATAGACCAGAAATCTCGACTCGTCACTGAAGATCACGTGATTCCAGTGTCCTGGCTGCCATTGACGGTGCTCTCTGGCCCACTGCAATCGGTGCTGGCGGTGTTGTCTGGTGAGGCGTGGCTTTCTCAGGGGACGCCTGGCACGATAGCCTGCTTGAACCAGTCGTTGGTTGACTAGCCTTCTTCTGGATACAGGCACATTTGTCAGTTGCTGCCACTCAGCCCTAAGCCAATTAGCTGACTTGGTACGGCCATTGCGGACTAACCGGTGCAGCTGGCGATCATCCCTGCAAGTGGTTCTACGGGGACGTCCTGGCCTCGGTATTGGAGTAGGGACACCCCTCTGAGCATTTCGTTTCAGGATCTTTGACACCTGACCTTGAGTGATGCCATACTGCCGAGCAATAGCACGCTGTTTCATGCCGTAATTTCCTAAAGCCACCACTCCATGACAAACAGCATTGTCGAGTTGACGGACCATCTCCAGAGGAAGCGGCAATAACTTTTGGAGACGTGCAGCAGTTGTTTTCCACTAATACAGAATGCAACAACCCTTGTATACCCGACTGTGAAGCCAATCATCAAATGCACCTGTCCGTACATTTTGCCACGGCACCTGTGATATAATCCTGTTGTTGACTTCTTGCTGCGACAGACAATCAGTGACATGGTTCTTTTACCAAATAAATCACCAAAGTGTAAAATAAACTCACCAGATTGATATACTGAGTTAAGAAAGTAAACCCAAGTCAAGAAAAAATATATATTCCATATTAAATGCCAAGTCTGTATATATATGTTAAGCAAAGGCCTCTCCACGAGCCTAAATATTGTACACAAAAGAAAGGGACAGAGGACAGATGGAAGAACAAGACCCCGTTGTTTCCAAAATTCTCAGGATCCTTCAACTCCCCTCCCTTCTGCTTGTTATCACTTTTGCACGAGCCGCAGCCTTTGGTGAACCTCTTACTTTCTACCCATTGAAATTCCTCCACTTGTTCTTAAACACAAACCATCCACCCACCACATGCTATTTTTTAAATTCCCTTTTTCTCTAAAGTATATATCTCCATCTCATTCTTTTCTACGCAGTCAATTCAAACCCTTCATTCACTTAAACAACACATAAATAATTACCTTTACTTCTCATTAAGTGGGCAAGCAAGCCAGGGCCTACACTCTGACCCTAATCTCCCTAAAAAGGGCATGTGCAAGATACCTGTCTTTGGTATGCAAGGTTGTTTGGAATTTACACAGCTTGAAGGAACAATTTACAGCTGGTATTTGTGATTGAGAATCCTCTACAACACAGCACTGGGAAGGAATTCTGCAAGAAGCTGTGGAATGCGGAGACGCTTAAGGAGGGCAGCTTGGACCCCTTGTATGGCTTCAGGCTGTGAAGGGTCTGGCATGGAGCCATGTTGGAAAACATACTGTGCAGTGTTGTGCCTCTGCACATTTTATACATTGTTGCACATATTGCTCATCCTTGCACATCTTACTCATCCTTGCACATCTTACTCATCCTTGCACATCTTACTCATCCTTGCACATCTTACTCATCTTTGCACATGTTACTGAGCAAATGGACAAAGAGCCTATGCTTACTATCTTAAAAAAAGGAAGCAAAACGGTTGATGAAATCAATCGTGTGATTTTGAGAGATCTTTGATTGAATTTATTAAAGTTTTACTTCTCCTTGTCCGAGTGAAAACATCAGTTTACATAAAGACAACACAAATCGATTAAATGAGCACTTTTTGGAATGAGGAAATCGACTGCATCATTGGGGATGGTGGTGGTTCGTGTGCAGCATGTGGCTGCTCATTTTCTGGGGCGCGGCTGCCACTGATGCAATGCCTCTCTATAACCGGTCATCTGATACCCATTTTGCTGACCTCAGAAGGACGACAGGCTGAGTCAACCCACATGGTGTTAATTCAACGACTTCACAGGGGCTGAAACTCAGGACCCTGAGATCTCAAGCCAGCCACCTTAACCGTAAAGCGAACAGCACGCTTATCAATGGGGATTTACAGGAATGAATGGATTAAAAAAAAAAAAAAACCACCTTTAGAGGCCATTTTCCCCCGCAAAGCGGGGGTTGGCCTTTTTCGGGAACCGTGGTTGTTGTTGTTTTTCGGTTCCCTTTTTGAAGCAATGTTTTACGGCCGGATGCCCTTCCTGCCGCCAACCCTTTTTTGTCGCCTTTTTACGACAAGCAGGGAATTACCAGTGAACTGGTACTCAATTAGCCGACCTCGGAAGGATGACAGGCTGAGTCAACCCCCCTGGCGTTAATTCAGCGATCGACCGTGATTCGAACCCAGGATCCTTGGATCCTAAGCCGGCACCCTAGCCGCTAGCCCAACACCAGGGATCAATGAATCCAGGAATGAATGAATGAATGAAGGGACAGGAATGAATGGATAGCAAAACAAAATTGAGTAGCATGAGGCCACATCACTCACTCTGTATTTTTGGACTGTAAGGATCAATGATCTTAATAGCCGGGTCAAGAACACGGAATATCACCTGAAAAACAAGATTCAGTGTGTTGGAAATCCACATGGCACATTCAGACACAAGCCAAGCAGTCAGGAGCAAGAGTACGATGGATCAGGATGAAAAAGGATGTCACGTGGTTGTATGATACAATGAAATGAAGAATGAAAGAAGAAAGAAGAAGGATATGCTATGTGATGAAGAAGGACGTTCTACGATACGTGTTGTGTGGTCGAGATTACTTCGCCATGAGTGGAAGGTTCGATTTCGGAGTAGCGGGATTCACAAATGAGATCATCGATACGTTGCAGAGGCCCATGTTGGACCCCAGGGAATGAGGCGTCACAGTCATATGCGAAGTACCTGTAGACCTGTCAGGTGGAGAGGGAGATATGGAAGGGCGAAGGATAATTTATGCAAATGTAGGTCACGAATGATGTAAAAAGCAATCCGAGAGTGGGGTGCATATGGAGAAAAAGAAAAGAGAAGAAGGTCGAGAAAAGTGTCAAAGAGGAGTGAGAAATAATTAAACACAAAATGAATCAGAATAAAGTTATCAGGAAAGTTGAAGGAGGAGGTGAAATAGGAATTTGAAATAGGTTTACATGAAAACTAGAACGACACCCTTCGTCTTTGACGTCATGACGTCGACCGATATATCTCCGCAAACATTATTACATCATTATACATACTTGCACCAAGTTTGATTTAAATCCATTCAGGTGTTCTCACGTATCACATTTTTACCTGACGTGACCTCTGATCTCACCAAAATCACAAAATCACCTCACTCTTCACCTTTGATGCCAAAATCGAATCAGTTCATCTTTGCGCCATAATATATAATTATACCATGTTTGGTGAAAATCCTATGACTGGTTCACAAGTTACTGCTCAGTAACAGAATTAATACCTGTCTGATATTTGACCTCTTGCCCCCAAAATCGAATCCGTTAATATTTACATCATTATACATACCGGTACCAAGTTTGAATTAGATCCATTCAGCTGTTCTCAAGTCAGATTTTTTTTTACCTGACTTGACCTATGACCTTTGACCTCTTGACCCCAAAATTAAATCCTTTAATGTTAACATCATTATACATACCGGTACCAAGTTTGAATTAGATCCATTCAGCTGTTCTCAAGTTATCACATTTTTGCCTGACATGACCTATGACCTTTGACCTCTTGACCCCAAAATGTAATCCGTTAATATTAACATCATTATACATACCGGTACCAAGTTTGAATTATATCCATTCAGCTGTTCTCAAGTTATCACATTTTTACCTGACATGACCTATGACCTTTGACCTCTTGCCCCCAAAATCTAATCAGTTAATGTTATCATTATACATACCGGTACCAAGTTTTAATTAGATCCATTCAGCTGTTCTTAAGGCATCAAATTTTTACCTGACTTGACCTATGACCTTTGACCTCTTGATCCCAAAATCTAATCCGTTAATGTTAACATCATTATACATACCGGTACCAAGTTTGAATTAGATCCATTCAGCTGTTCTCAAGTTATCACATTTTTGCCTGACATGACCTATGACCTTTGACCTCTTGATGCCATCATCCAATCAGTTCATTTTAGCATGATATATACTTATACCAAATTTATTCAAAATCCGATCTCTGGTTCACAAGTTGTTGCGGCAACATAATTTGCAAAGAATGCGTAGATTCTATGGAGTTGGCAAAAATTAGAGCAATTATAAAAGTTTTACAAACTGAAAATTGATAAAAGTATCGTTGCGTCGAATGTCTCAACGGAAACGTTCCTCGACTCTCGGAGCCAACATGCGGCTCTCAACAGAAACCTTCCTCTACTCTCGGAGCCAACATGCGGCTCTCAACAGAAACCTTCCTCTACTCTCGGAGCCAACATGCGGCTCTCAACGGAAACCTTCCTCGACTCTCGGAGCCAACATGCGGCTCTCAACAGAAACCTTCCTCTACTCTCGGAGCCAACATGAGGCTCTCAACAGAAACCTTCCTCTACTCTCGGAGCCAACATGCGGCTCTCAACGGAAACCTTCCTCGACTCTCGGAGCCAACATGCGGCTCTCAACAGAAACCTTCCTCTACTCTCGGAGCCAACATGCGGCTCTCAACGGAAACCTTCCTCGACTCTCGGAGCCAACATGCGGCTCTCAACAGAAACCTTCCTCGACTCTCGGAGCCAACATGCGGCTCTCAACAGAAACCTTCCTCGACTCTCGGAGCCAACATGCGGCTCTCAACAGAAACCTTCCTCGACTCTCGGAGCCAACATGCGGCTCTCAACAGAAACCTTCCTCTACTCTCGGAGCCAACATGCGGCTCTCAACGGAAACCTTCCTCGACTCTCGGAGCCAACATGCGGCTCTCAACAGAAACCTTCCTCGACTCTCGGAGCCAACATGCGGCTCTTAACGGAAACCTTCCTCTACTCTCGGAGCCAACATGCGGCTCTCAACGGAAACCTTCCTCTACTCTCGGAGCCAACATGCGGCTCTCAACAGAACCTTCCTCTACTCTCGGAGCCAACATGCGGCTCTCAACGGAAACCTTCCTCTCCTCTCGGAGCCAACATGCGGCTCTCAACAGAACCTTCCTCTACTCTCGGAGCCAACATGCGGCTCTCAACAGAACCTTCCTCTACTCTCGGAGCCAACATGCGGCTCTCAACAGAAACCTTCCTCTACTCTCGGAGCCAACATGCGGCTCTCAACGGAAACCTTCCTCTACTCTCGGAGCCAACATGCGGCTCTCAACGGAAACCTTGCTCTACTCTCGGAGCCAACATGCGGCTCTCAACAGAAACCTTCCTCTACTCTCGGAGCCAACATGCGGCTCTCAACGGAAACCTTCCTCTACTCTCGGAGCCAACATGCGGCTCTCAACGGAAACCTTCCTCTACTCTCGGAGCCAACATGCGGCTCTCAACAGAACCTTCCTCTACTCTCGGAGCCAACATGCGGCTCTCAACAGAAACCTTCCTCTACTCTCGGAGCCAACATGCGGCTCTCAACAGAAACCTTCCTCTACTCTCGGAGCCAACATGCGGCTCTCAACAGAAACCTTCCTCTACTCTCGGAGCCAACATGCGGCTCTCAACGGAAACCTTCCTCTACTCTCGGAGCCAACATGCGGCTCTCAACGGAAACCTTGCTCTACTCTCGGAGCCAACATGCGGCTCTCAACAGAAACCTTCCTCTACTCTCGGAGCCAACATGCGGCTCTCAACGGAAACCTTCCTCTACTCTCGGAGCCAACATGCGGCTCTCAACGGAAACCTTCCTCTCCTCTCGGAGCCAACATGCGGCTCTCAACGGAAACCTTCCTCTCCTCTCGGAGCCAACATGCGGCTCTCAACGGAAACCTTCCTCTCCTCTCGGAGCCAACATGCGGCTCTCAACGGAAACCTTCCTCTACTCTCGGAGCCAACATGCGGCTCTCAACGGAAACCTTCCACTACTCTCGGAGCCAACATGCGGCTCTCAACGGAAACCTTCCACTACTCTCGGAGCCAACATGCGGCTCTCAACAGAAACCTTCCTCGACTCTCTGAGCCAACATGCGGCTCTCAACAGAAGCCTTCCTCTACTCTCGGAGCCAACATGCGGCTCTCAACGGAAACCTTCCTCTACTCTCGGAGCCAACATGCGGCTCTCAACGGAAACCTTCCTCTACTCTCGGAGCCAACATGCGGCTCTCAACAGAAACCTTCCTCTACTCTCGGAGCCAACATGCGGCTCTCAACGGAACCTTCCTCTCCTCTCGGAGCCAACATGCGGCTCTCAACGGAAACCTTCCTCTACTCTCGGAGCCAACATGCGGCTCTCAACAGAAACCTTCCTCTACTCTCGGAGCCAACATGCGGCTCTCAACGGAAACCTTCCTCTACTCTCGGAGCCAACATGCGGCTCTCAACGGAAACCTTCCTCTACTCTCGGAGCCAACATGCGGCTCTCAACGGAAACCTTCCTCTCCTCTCGGAGCCAACATGCGGCTCTCAACGGAAACCTTCCTCTACTCTCGGAGCCAACATGCGGCTCTCAACAGAAACCTTCCTCTACTCTCGGAGCCAACATGCGGCTCTCAACGGAAACCTTCCTCTACTCTCGGAGCCAACATGCGGCTCTCAACGGAAACCTTCCTCTACTCTCGGAGCCAACATGCGGCTCTCAACAGAAACCTTCCTCTACTCTCGGAGCCAACATGCGGCTCTCAACGGAAACCTTCCTCCACTCTCGGAGCCAACATGCGGCTCTCAACGGAAACCTTCCTCTACTCTCGGAGCCAACATGCGGCTCTCAACAGAAACCTTACTCTACTCTCGGAGCCAACATGCGGCTCTCAACAGAAACCTTCCTCTACTCTCGGAGCCAACATGCGGCTCTCAACGGAAACCTTCCTCTACTCTCGGAGCCAACATGCGGCTCTCAACGGAAACCTTCCTCTACTCTCGGAGCCAACATGCGGCTCTCAACGGAAACCTTCCTCTACTCTCGGAGCCAACATGCGGCTCTCAACAGAAACCTTCCTCTACTCTCGGAGCCAACATGCGGCTCTCAACGGAAACCTTCCTCTACTCTCGGAGCCAACATGCGGCTCTCAACGGAAACCTTCCTCCACTCTCGGAGCCAACATGCGGCTCTCAACGGAAACCTTCCTCTACTCTCGGAGCCAACATGCGGCTCTCAACGGAAACCTTCCTCTACTCTCGGAGCCAACATGCGGCTCTCAACAGAAACCTTCCTCTACTCTCGGAGCCAACATGCGGCTCTCAACGGAAACCTTCCTCCACTCTCGGAGCCAACATGCGGCTCTCAACGGAAACCTTCCTCCACTCTCGGAGCCAACATGCGGCTCTCAACAGAAACCTTACTCTACTCTCGGAGCCAACATGCGGCTCTCAACAGAAACCTTCCTCTACTCTCGGAGCCAACATGCGGCTCTCAACGGAAACCTTCCTCTACTCTCGGAGCCAACATGCGGCTCTCAACGGAACCCTTCCTCTACTCTCGGAGCCAACATGCGGCTCTCAACGGAAACCTTCCTCTACTCTCGGAGCCAACATGCGGCTCTCAACAGAAACCTTCCTCTACTCTCGGAGCCAACATGCGGCTCTCAACGGAAACCTTCCTCTACTCTCGGAGCCAACATGCGGCTCTCAACGGAAACCTTCCTCCACTCTCGGAGCCAACATGCGGCTCTCAACGGAAACCTTCCTCTACTCTCGGAGCAAACATGCGGCTCTCAACGGAAACCTTCCTCTACTCTCGGAGCAAACATGCGGCTCTCAACGGAAACCTTCCTCTACTCTCGGAGCCAACATGCGGCTCTCAACGGAAACCTTCCTCTACTCTCGGAGCCAACATGCGGCTCTCAACGGAAACCTTCCTCTACTCTCGGAGCCAACATGCGGCTCTCAACAGAAACCTTCCTCTACTCTCGGAGCCAACATGCGGCTCTCAACAGAAACCTTCCTCTACTCTCAGAGCCAACATGCGGCTCTCAACGGAAACCTTCCTCTACTCTCGGAGCCAACATGCGGCTCTCAACAGAAACCTTCCTCTACTCTCAGAGCCAACATGCAGCTCTCAACAGAAACCTTCCTCTACTCTCAGAGCCAACATGCGGCTCTCAACAGAAACCTTCCTCTACTCTCGGAGCCAACATGCGGCTCTCAACAGAAACCTTCCTCCACTCTCGGAGCCAACATGCGGCTCTCAACAGAAACCTTCCTCTACTCTCGGAGCCAACATGCGGCTCTCAACGGAAACTTTCCTCTACGCTCGGAGCCAACATGCGGCTCTCAACAGAAACCTTCCTCTACTCTCGGAGCCAACATGCGGCTCTCAACAGAAACCTTCCTCTACTCTCAGAGCCAACATGCGGCTCTCAACCGAAACCTTCATCTCCTCCCGGAGCCAACATGTGGCTCTCAACAGAAACCTTCCTCTACTCTCGGAGCCAACATGCGGCTCTCAACCGAAACCTTCATCTCCTCTCGGAGCCAACATGCGGCTCTCAACAGAAACCTTCCCCTACTCTCGAAGCCAACATGCGGCTCTCAACGGAAACCTTCCTCTCCTCTCGGAGCCAACATGCGGCTCTCAACGGAAACCTTCCTCTACTCTCGGAGCCAACATGCGGCTCTCAATGGAAACCTTCCTCTACTCTCGAAGCCAACATGCGGCTCTCAACAGAAACCTTCCTCTACTCTCGAAGCCAACATGCGGCTCTCAACAGAAACCTTCCTCTACTCTCGAAGCCAACATGCGGCTCTCAACAGAAACCTTCCTCTACTCTCGGAGCCAACATGTGGCTCTCAACGGAAACCTTCCTCTACTCTCGAAGCCAACATGCGGCTCTCAACAGAAACCTTCCTCTACTCTCGGAGCCAACATGCGGCTCTCAACAGAAACCTTCCTCTACTCTCGAAGCCAACATGCGGCTCTCAACAGAAACCTTCCTCTACTCTCGGAGCCAACATGCGGCTCTCAACGGAAACCTTCCTCTCCTTTCAGAGCCAACATGCGGCTCTCAACGGAAACCTTCCTCCACTCTCGGAGCCAACATGCGGCTCTCAACGGAAACCTTCCTCTACTCTCGGTGCATGCGGCTCTCAACGGAAACCTTCTTCTACTCTCGGAGCCAACATGCGGCTCTCAACGGAAACCTTCCTCTACTCCCGGAGCCAACATGCGGCTCTCAACGGAAACCTTCCTCTACTCTCGGAGCCAACATGCGGCTCTCAACGGAAACCTTCCTCTACTCTCGGAGCCAACATGCGGCTCTCAACGGAAACCTTCCTCTACTCTCGGAGCCAACATGCGGCTCTCAACGGAAACCTTCCTCTACTCTCGGAGCCAACATGCGGCTCTCAACGGAAACCTTCCTCTACTCTCGGAGCCAACATGCGACTCTCAACAGAAACCTTCCTTTACTCTCAGAGCCAACATGCAGCTCTCAACAGAAACCTTCCTCTACTCTCAGAGCCAACATGCGGCTCTCAACAGAAACCTTCCTCTACTCTCAGAGCCAACATGCGGCTCTCAACAGAAACCTTCCTCTACTCTCGGAGCCAACATGCGGCTCTCAACGGAAACCTTCCTCTACTCTCGGAGCCAACATGCGGCTCTCAACAGAAACCTTCCTCTACTCTCGGAGCCAACATGCGGCTCTCAACAGAAACCTTCCTCTACTCTCGGAGCCAACATGCGGCTCTCAACAGAAACCTTCCTCTACTCTCGGAGCCAACATACGGCTCTCAACGGAAACCTTCCTCTACTCTCGGAGCCAACATGCGGCTCTCAACAGAAACCTTCCTCTACTCTCGGAGCCAACATGCGGCTCTCAACGGAAACCTTCCTCTACTCTCGGAGCCAACATGCGGCTCTCAACAGAAACCTTCCTCTACTCTCGGAGCCAACAACGGAAACCTTCCTCTACTCTCGGAGCCAACATGTGGCTCTCAACGGAAACCTTCCTCTACTCTCGGAGCCAACATGCGGCTCTCAACGGAAACCTTCCTCTACTCTCGGAGCCAACATGCGGCTCTCAACGGAAACCTTCCTCTCCTCTCGGAGCCAACATGCGGCTCTCAACGGAAACCTTCCTCTCCTCTCGGAGCCAACATGCGGCTCTCAACAGAAACCTTCCTCTACTCTCGGAGCCAACATGCGGCTCTCAACGGAAACCTTCCTCTACTCTCGGAGCCAACATGCGGCTCTCAACAGAAACCTTCCTCTACTCTCGGAGCCAACATGCGGCTCTCAACAGAAACCTTCCTCTACTCTCGGAGCCAACATGCGGCTCTCAACGGAAACCTTCCTCTACTCTCGGAGCCAACATGCGGCTCTCAACAGAAACCTTCCTCTACTCTCGGAGCCAACATGCGGCTCTCAACGGAAACCTTCCTCTACTCTCATAGCCAACATGCGGCTCTCAACGGAAACCTTCCTCTACTCTCGGAGCCAACATGCGGCTCTCAACGGAAACCTTCCTCTACTCTCGGAGCCAACATGCGGCTCTCAACGGAAGCCTTCCTCTACTCTCGGAGCCAACATGCGGCTCTCAACGGAAACCTTCCTCTACTCTCGGAGCCAACATGCGGCTCTCAACAGAAACCTTCCTCTACTCTCGGAGCCAACATGCGGCTCTCAACAGAAACCTTCCTCTACTCTCGGAGCCAACATGCGGCTCTCAACGGAAACCTTCCTCTCCTCTCGGAGCCAACATGCGGCTCTCAACAGAAACCTTCCTCTACTCTCGGAGCCAACATGCGGCTCTCAACGGAAACCTTCCTCTACTCTCGGAGCCAACATGCGGCTCTCAACGGAAACCTTCCTCTACTCTCGGAGCCAACATGCGGCTCTCAACAGAAACCTTCCTCTACTCTCGGAGCCAACATGCGGCTCTCAACGGAAACCTTCCTCTACTCTCGGAGCCAACATGCGGCTCTCAACGGAAACCTTCCTCTCCTCTCGGAGCCAACATGCGGCTCTCAACAGAAACCTTCCTCTACTCTCGGAGCCAACATGCGGCTCTCAACGGAAACCTTCCTCTACTCTCGGAGCCAACATGCGGCTCTCAACGGAAACCTTCCTCTACTCTCGGAGCCAACATGCGGCTCTCAACGGAAGCCTTCCTCTACTCTCGGAGCCAACATGCGGCTCTCAACGGAAACCTTCCTCTACTCTCGGAGCCAACATGCGGCTCTCAACAGAAACCTTCCTCTACTCTCGGAGCCAACATGCGGCTCTCAACAGAAACCTTCCTCTACTCTCGGAGCCAACATGCGGCTCTCAACAGAAACCTTCCTCTACTCTCGGAGCCAACATGCGGCTCTCAACAGAAACCTTCCTCTACTCTCGGAGCCAACATGCGGCTCTCAACAGAAACCTTCCTCTACTCTCGGAGCCAACATGCGTCTCTCAACAGAAACCTTCCTCTACTCTCGGAGCCAACATGCGGCTCTCAACGGAAACCTTCCTCTACTCTCGGAGCCAACATGCGGCTCTCAACAGAAACCTTCCTCTACTCTCGGAGCCAACATGCGGCTCTCAACGGAAACCTTCCTCTACTCTCGGAGCCAACATGCGGCTCTCAACAGAAACCTTCCTCTACTCTCGGAGCCAACATGCGGCTCTCAGCAGAAACCTTCCTCTACTCTCGGAGCCAACATGCGGCTCTCAGCAGAAACCTTCCTCTACTCTCGGAGCCAACATGCGGCTCTCAACAGAAACCTTCCTCTACTCTCGGAGCCAACATGCGGCTCTCAACGGAAACCTTCCTCTACTCTCGGAGCCAACATGCGGCTCTCAACAGAAACCTTCCTCTACTCTCGGAGCGAACATGCGGCTCTCAACGGAAACCTTCCTCTACTCTCGGAGCCAACATGCGGCTCTCAACGGAAACCTTCCTCTACTCTCGGAGCCAACATGCGGCTCTCAACAGAAACCTTCCTCTCCTCTCGGAGCCAACATGCGGCTCTCAACAGAAACCTTCCTCTACTCTCGGAGCCAACATGCGGCTCTCAACCGAAACCTTCATCTCCTCTCGGAGCCAACATGCGGCTCTCAACAGAAACCTTCCTCTCCTCTCGGAGCCAACATGCGGCTCTCAACCGAAACCTTCCTCTACTCTCGGAGCCAACATGCGGCTCTCAACCGAAACCTTCATCTCCTCTCGGAGCCAACATGCGGCTCTCAACCGAAACCTTCCTCTACTCTCGGAGCCAACATGCGGCTCTCAACCGAAACCTTCATCTCCTCTCATGTCAAGGCTGCAGAACCCCAAGGCAGTGTCCTGGGCCCAGTCCTATTCCTAATCCTAATCTTCATCAATGATCTATTAGACAATGGAAATCCCCTTTATCTATTTGCTGATGACTCCATCCTCTGCGATGACGTCCTTCATCATTCGGACAGGAAGACAGCTTCCTCTTCCCTCTTCAGACCTTGATAAAATCACAAGATGGTCAAGCACTTGGAATACGTCTTTCATTCCTGACAAATCTCACATTCCCGCTATCTCTCTCTCCGAAAGCACCGTCTGGCAAACCCTCCCATCCACATTCTTAACAATCCTGTTGATGAAGTTCACTCATTCAAACTCCTGGGTCTCACCATCAGCCATGATCTTTCTTGGGGAAAAAACATTTCAAAGTTGGCCGACAAAGCCAGGCATCAGCCTTCCAGATTATTGGAATCTCCCACTGGTGATGCTGAGTCGTTGGGACAATCACTTTCACATCACGGAAATGTCGATGATCTCGATGTCTTCGACCGCATCCTTTCTGCTCTTGCACGCTCTATTTTCTCCATGCTTTGTCTCCCCCAGGTTTATGCAGGGCGCAGGTAAGGTGCGGCCATTTTGGTGAAGCTCCTGAATTCCACAATCACTGCTCACCTCCACTCAATTGTTCCTCTTTTTCCCCACCTGTGAAATCAACTTTCACTTCCCTCCGGGTTTTCAAGACGGCTGTTCACCACCATCTCAGGTGAACCCCGATGCAAAACCATGATCCCCAGGTAACCTCCCCCACCCCTCACTATTTGCGTCTATTGATGGCTTGACATGTTCAGTATATTTATAGTGTCTCGTCCATACTTATCCCACAAATTATTTTAAAATCATGTTAAGTTTAAGAAACATCTTCCCCCTTTCTTGTCTTCCCACACGCGAGCAACTACCAGTTTCGGGTTCGCACTTGTGTGATTCTTGGGGGAAGTATCAAAATTTAATGAATGCGGTAGAACTTCAAAATGCCGTGTAAATTCAGATATTGTTTTGGTCATTGACTAGGGACGAAACACCACAAGGGAAGAAACACCACTAGGGACGAAACACCACTAGGGAAGAAACACCACTAGGGACGAAACACCACTAGGGACGAAACACCACTAGGGACGAAACACCACGAGGGACGAAACACCACAAGGGACGAAGCACCACTAGGGACGAAACACCACTAGGGACGAAACACCACTAGGGACGAAACACCACTAGGGACGAAACACCACTAGGGACGAAACACCACTAGGGACGAAACACCACTAGGGACGAAACACCACTAGGGACGAAACACCACTAGGGACGAAACACCACTAGGGACGAAACACCACTAGGGACGAAACACCACTAGGGACGAAACACCACTAGGGACGAAACACCACTAGGGACGAAACACCACGAGGGACGAAACACCACGAGGGACGAAACACCACGAGGGACAAAACACCACTAGGGACGAAACACCACTAGGGACGAAACACCACTAGGGACGAAACACCACTAGGGACGAAACACCACGAGGGACAAAACACCACTACTAGGGCGATATTGCAAAATCCGTTGAACATTTAGCTTTTCCTCATGACATTATCCCAACCTGATTCGATTAAGGTTGTGATTGGTTGAATTATTTGCCATGGCAGCCATCTCGGTAACTTGGCTTGTGTACACAATATTTCAAAAACCTTTGAAGATTTAGCTTTCATATTAATCAAATCTATTCCTCATATCACCCAAAAGGCGGGGGACCTCGAGTATCAGCTCCTTGTTTTTTCTTTTCTTCCCATTGTTATTCTTCTTTTCTTCCCACTTATTTTTTTTCCCTCTTCTTTTCTCCCTTTCCTATCTTGCATGACACTAGTAATGGATATTTTTCCCAAGCTCCACAAAAGAGACTTCCGTCGGACCCCACTATTCGCGGTTCCGCTATTCGCGGTTGATAAAATGTGACCTATTTCTCTATTCGCGGAAATATGTCCCACAAATTCGCGGGTTTTTTCTTTTCGCGGCTGTGTTCCACCAAATCGCGGTTTTTATCCCCCTATTCGTGGCCATGTTCTGCTAATTCACGGTTTTTCAGGGGCGCAAATTTTTTTTTACATGATCCGCCAGCTTGGCGCATTTATGAAAAACCAATCTTTCACTAGCCATAGCTGGACGTACGCAAAAAAAAATTCTTCTACGAGCCGCGAACATGACCTGCTCCGTGTGTTTCGCATTTTCATGGCTTTTGCGGGATATCCCGTCATTCACACTGTGAACAGCTTCACGTGATATTCCACCATTCACAGGTAAACAATGTTTCGCTAGATATCCCAACAGATGGCAAATATTGCTTCGTGGGATATCCCACCAGCTGCATAACACGTCATTCCTGCGAGTTACTGTACTGAATGAAAACACTCCACAGTATCTATTAGTGCAATTAGCTGTCTCCCTTTTCCCCAATTGAAACAATGGCACGGCATTCATTCACGGATTTTCATCGACATTCTTGAGATTTGCCTCACAATTTGGGGATTTTGCCTCGTCATTCACAGATTTTGCCTCGCTATTCACGGATTTTCACAACTTGAGAACCTATCCCCCCTTATTCCATTGAAACAATGCCCCCCTATTCACGGGTTTTGCTATTCGTTGATTTTCCAGGAACGTATCCCCTTGGGAATAACGAGGTCTGACTGTACTTACAACTGTAACCACAATCAATGAGTAAATTGAAGAAGCACAAAAGCACAAATATACTGTATATTATATATATATACATACATAATATAAAAAAAACATTTTTTCCCCTGCCATGACAATCTGTAGTTATACCTGCCAAGTGTGTCCGAAATCAGATGAGCGTTCGATGAGAAGAGCTGCGGGCCTGAATGTCTGTAAATGAAAGACGTGAGTGAAACATTGTCGTCTAAGAAGAGTACAAAAGCAGAAAAACAGAATGCACAATAAAAAAAGTGATAGATGAAGAGAGAAGCAGAAAGGAGGACAGGATATGAAGACAGAGAACAGCATTGTAAAGAGCGTGAGCCAAAGATACCGCAAATTTATGTTACACATGGACATGGGAGAAAATTTTAACATCCTCCCACCATTACCCCCATAATACCTCCTATACTCCCAATGTACTCACTACGTACCCACTGGTCCTCCCCATTGTCCCTTTAAGCCCTATACGAAGTTCGCATTTGATCTTCATCTCCACAATTTAATGACAAATAACCAGAGCATCGTCTGCACTTATTAAAGCTTTGGTGGAATGTAAATAAATTACTGTATCTATTTCCGAGAACCAAAAAGGTATATCATGGGAATGCAATTTTAAAAAACCATAATAGATAAAAAACAAAATCAATCTTTCAGTGATCAATATATAATTTACAAGAAGAAAAAGACATAAAATGTCATATCCCCCGCTGTTGTTTTAGTAATTTTGCTGTACGGAGATAAAGGCTCTCAGTCGGCCATCTTTGATCAGACAACAAAACAAAATCTTCAGCATATGTACACTGACGTATTGTCTATGTGCCAAGTTTGAACAAAATCAGACCATCCATGTTCAAATAATGGTTGGCGACACATTTAAGTAACAAAATGGCCACCAGTCGGCCATCTTGGATCTGTTGTTGAAAAGATTACATGCATATGTAAGCCATCGTTCATTATCTGTGTGCCAAGATGGAACAAGATCGGTCTATGCTTGTCCGAGAAATGGTTGAGGACGTGGTCAACATAGGGTTTTTTTTTTACAACTAAAATGGCCGCCAGGCGGCCGTCTTTGATCGCATTGCGAAGCAGAACAATGAGCATATTGTCTTTGTGCCAACTATGAACAAAATTGGTCCACAGATCTCCGAGATATGGTTGCGGACGCATGGACCGATGGACGAGATCAAATCCATAAGCCCCCGTTTCGGACTAAGTCCAACGGCGGCTAATACCCTCACACACACTCCATAAAGTGACAAATGTACCAAATGGCAAAAAATATGTTGAGAGCCAAATAATCTCACGGGGATGAACTTGACGTTAATTGTTCCCTTCCCACCAACATTGACCAACACAATGCACGTTTACACTCGAAACGCGCTGCTTTGAAGTTATTGCTTTTGCACCAAAGGGTAAGTTAGAAAATTGAAATGTGATGTGGAGTGGATGTTTCCTCCTTTCATTCCTGGTTTTTAAACTTAGGGAAAGGTACATGGAGGTGAGATGAGGCAGTGTATGAGCAAAAACGAATTGGTTTTGTTATAAGAACATTGGGCTAGTTGGTGGTGTAGAACCCCGGTGTTGGCTTAGCGGTTAGGGTGCCGGCTTAGGATCCAAGGATCCTGGGTTCGAATCCCGGTCGATCGCTGAATTAACGCCAGGGGGGTTGACTCAGCCTGTCATCCTTCCGAGGTCGGCTAATTGAGTACCAGTTCACTGGTAATTCCCTGTTTGTCGTTAAAAAAAAAAAAAAGGCGGCAAAAAGGGTTGGCGTCAGGAAGGGCATCCGGCCGTAAAACATTGCTTCAAAAAGGGGACCGAAAAACAACAACAACCACGGTTCCCGAAAAAGGCCAACCCCCGCTTTGCGGGGAAAAATGGCCTCGAAAAGGTGGTTAGAAGAACATTGTGTGGTCAAAGCTGACGCATGAAATGTGTAGATTATTTATAATGGGGTGTAGATATTTTTTATGTCAGGTTAATGAGAGAAATATGATTACGACAAAGATAAGTAAATTGATACTGTAATTTAGTTGATAAAACAGGCATGATGGGTGAATGGCTGATCTAGGCCCTTCTTTTATTTATTTTTTTGGATTTTCTACAAAAAAATTTTTTTTTTACGATTTTAGGATTTTCTCGGCTCATGGTAGAGCAAGGAGAGAATAGGACAATAGGCAGATGCAAACAAGCAAGGATATGTGAAGACAGAGGAGGGAAGGAAACCTGCATGGAAGAAAGTTCAAAACTTCTAATTAATTTCAGGGAAATTCCAATTGTTAGTGTTGTTTTGCAGAAACCACATTTTTACTCCTTGAAATATATGTGAAGTAGTAGTAGCGTCAAGGTGTTGGGGGACGTCAGGGGGGATAATAATGGGGGGCGTCGGGCAAATATACTTTGTGCCATGGCTAGTAACCCCGCCTCGCTCTGGCACTTACGCAGGCCGTCAACCCACCGTCGCGAAGGGAGGTGGGGGGTATTTTGTGCCCATGACCATGGTGGTGGGTATTTAAGGATAAATCCAAAAAATCCCCTGGCATGTAGGCAGAATTGGTGGAGATTGGTCCAGCCATTTTCGATTTTATAATCGTCAGACGTGCACACACACAGAGAATTGTCTTCTTTTATACAGCAGGATTTCACTTCAATGGCTTCCCCTAAAAATCAATAAGAGGAAGACAGTCAGAGCAGCTTTACAATGGATCAGTTCTTCCTTGTTATACCAAACTCTGAAACCAGACACCTGGCTCCCAAAGTTCATCCAACTCAAGTTTACCTTGAACGTCATAATGAGATGAGTGAAATGGAACTCTGCTTCCAAATCCAGCTGCACGGTTACATTTTCAACCCCTGCAACAGGTAAAGATATCATTGTAATAATCTGAACAACTGATTAAATAATAATAATAATAAACAAAGCAAAAGTAATAGTAACGACAGCAGGAGTACGCACACGCACTCATTTGCACACGCCTCTTCTTTAAACGGCAGGTTTGTGTTCCGATTCGTGTTCTACATTGTTCGAAATTGAAATTAAGTAGTTCCTCGATCATAAAGTGACATATGTATGTAGACAGACAGATGAAAAATCACTCATAGAGCGACACTTGGCAAAAGAGAACAAAGTAGAATGGCACTCAGTGGAGCATCCTTTTGACCTCAAAAAGAATTGGTGCTTGAATTCAGTGACCTGATACGCAAATTGTCTTCAAATTTTAAGTTAATTGGATGAAAATTGATAATTTTAGAAACTTGACCTATGTTGACCTCAAATATAATTGGTGGTTGAATTCAGTTAGCTGAAATTAAAATCCTATTCAAATTTCAAGTAAATTGGATGAAAATTGAGGATTTTAGAAACTTGACCTATGTTGACCTCAAATATAATTGGTGGTTGAATTCAGTTAGCTTAAATTAAAATCCTATTCAAATTTCAAGTAAATTGGATGAAAATTGAGGATTTTAGAAACTTGACCTATGTTGACCTCAAATATAATTGGTGGTTGAATTCAGTTAGCTGAAATTAAAATCCTATTCAAATTTCAAGTAAATTGGATGAAAATTGAGGATTTTAGAAATTTGAAAAAGTGGTTGGCTTTTGGCCTATGTTGACCTCAAAAATAGTTGGTGGTTGATTTCACTAAGCTGGCATGAAAATCCTATTCAAATTTCAAGTCAATCGGATGAAAATTGAAGATTTTAGAAATCTGAAAAAAGTGGTTGACCTTTTGGCCGATATGGACCTTTTGGCCTATGTTGACCTCAAAAATAGTTGGTGGTTGATTTCACTAAGCTGGCATGAAAATCCTATTCAAATTTCAAGTCAATCGGATGAAAATTGAAGATTTTAGAAATCTGAAAAAAGTGGTTGACCTTTTGGCCGATATGGACCTTTTGGCCTATGCTGATCTCAAAAATAGTTGGTGGTTGAATTCAGTTAGCTGAAATTAAAATCCTATTCAAATTTCAGGTCAATCGGACGAAAATTGACGATTTTAGAAATTTGAAAAGGTTGTTGACCTTTTGGCCTATGTTGACCTTTTGACCTTTTAACCTCAAAAATGAATAGGATTCTGTCCGACTACCAACTCTACAATTTGCTGACGTTTTGTGAAGATCGGTTTAAAATTGTGACCTGTAGGCAAGTATAAGTGAGCGGACAGACAAACACACAAACCGGAGTGATCAGCATACCTGTAAAACAAAACAGGTAACAAAGTGAACCAATTGCTTAATCTGGGTTTTTAGTTCTTATTTGTCCAAATAATCCCATACAGTGTTCGGATGTGGGCTTTGAGGGGGTCACTCCATGCATTGAAGATCTCGAGCTTCCTCTTTCTTTTGCAAGCAATTTTTATTACTCGAGGTCGGTGTTTTGGTTCATTTTGTTGCTGTAAGATGAAGTTTAGACCAATAAGTCTTGTATCTCTGGGGATTCCATGTGGATTAAAATTTCTTTTGACTTTGCTGCAGTCAACGTCCAATCAATTTGCAGCAATGTTGTGACACCACTTGAGGATGTGCATCCCAAACCTGAATTTAACCTCCTCCATGCTTAATTGTTGGTTTCAAGCGAAGCTCTTCAATGAGTTTCAGTTTTGTCATATACTGTCTCCATTAAATCCAAATAAATGAAACTTTGACTCGTCTCTTCAAAGCATCGATGACCATTGTACGTGACATATTTAAAAGTTTTAGTCTTGTTCCCCCTATCCTACTACAACACTTCCTTTAAGTCTTAATTTTAAAAAGTGACCTTCGTATTGTTCATGGATGGACAACAACACCTGAGCTTGCTGTCAGTTCCGTTATCAATTTCACGCTTGTCTTCATTCTATTCCTTAAGGATATCTTCTTCCTCTTTCGTTTGATCCCGTAAACAATTATAATTGAAGATCCGGTGACAAGAACCATTTTATTGCAGCATCAGTGGCCTTGTGTAATTCTGCAAATGACCCGATGAATCTCCTCTGCACAATCCTGTACAACATGTAGGACTACAACTATCGGAGACGCCTCTTCGTGGTGGTTGTACCCCCCAACGCAAGTCCAGGGCAAAATCTTTCCCATTCTTCCCTGGTGCCCGGATTTATCATGGCAGCGCAGTCACGGTCAGAATGCTGATCGGTCCCCATGGACCGGCCCTTTCCCTCCTGTCTCTCTCTCTCTCTCTAACTTTTTGTCATGGGCCTGACTTCGTGAAGGCGGATGGTGGAGTGGGGTACACCATCCTCGATGTGGGGGATCTCTGGGTCGCTCCAGGGACATGAATTGGCTATCTCCGTGCCATGGGCTTGTTCAAGAGAACTGTCCAGGGATATAAAACAACAGCAACAACAACAACAACATGTAGGACTGTCTGATCTTGATGGCCGCGAGTATACACTGGCCTTTCAGATTGCTTCCACTTGTGTATATGAGGAGCAGTCCTTGCATGTGAGAGTTTGCAGTCGGTCGAGACCACGCGACTGGCATCTCTGCAGGTAAAAGACTGGGGGTTCCTTTGTGGGATTTTGGATTAACTAGCCATGTTTATCTGATGCCTTTAGTAATTGCTGCCGCCACAATCACAACTCCTTATTGCTAATCCTTGTTAGACAGCTTTTAGGTCTGCCAGTCCTGGATTTGTCAATTACAGATGATGTTTCTCTTTACTTTGGATACCACACCTTGAAAATCGGGTAATGTGAGCTATTTCTCTCCATGTTTTTCCTTCTTTGTGCAGAAACACAATTCTATGGCGATCTCTGTGTGTGTAGAGGAGCACCTGATGTTAATGACAAGGAACACCTGACAATGAGTCATTTAGATTTGATTGGTAACAGTGCTGAAGTTTTGATCAATGTAAATTAAAGATTTCTAAATGACAAGGTTGGTTTCTTCTCACCCAAACTAAGCTGTATTAATAACGTTAAACATTGTTATGATGGTAGAAAACACTAATGGAGGCGTTGCGTAAACTGTTGATGCTCATATCATAATATACGAGAATATAAGACCCGTCGCTTCGCTGACGGAAATACCAATCTTTGCTGCGATGGCTAATCCATGGGGGAAGAAAATTTTAAAAGGATTCCTGGGAGATCCTGCTCTCCGTGTAGGGATAACCAACGTCACGTGTTGGCATTTGCAGTTTTCACACGCGTGTCGATGTACCCGTACAAAACAAAAAAAAAATTGGGGGGGCAGGAGTGGGGGGGGAGGGATCACAAACACTCCCGGGAGTTACCCGAATCCACCGTAGTTGGATTTATTGAAATCCGTTAATCCGTTCTCAAGTTATAGCAAGACAAACAGACAAACAGACAGACACGGCTCCTTTTATAATTTGCAGGTGAGAGATCGCACACACAAACACACACACACACAAACACACACACACACACACACACACACACACACACACACACACACACACACACACACACACACACACACACTGTTGCGGTTTTGGGAAACCACTAAAAAGTAATGGCAACCACCATACAGGTCCTTCAGAATAGTTATTCCATAGCAGACCATTATCTTAGTCCCTTTCCCTTATTTCAGGCTATTATGACTTTATCTGTTGGGGAAAGGAAAGATAGGTCCTCCACTTATAAGGGTTACGCTACCAGGCAATACACCAGGTTCCAAGGCACACAATGGTGTCCAGGTTCAGAAACCCAACAATCAGGTTAAAAGTTACTTTGGGGAAACTTGTGTGGCAGAGTAACAGACTCCACCAATAGGGAGCCAGGGCACCTCCAAGATTTCCCTCCACCCTCGGCGAGGGTGAACAAAGGGATTTTTGAACAAGTTTTTTGCACGCTCTTGTTTCTTGGACATTGTGGACCTTGCACGTGCCTGTATTGATTCTCTCTCTGGCCACTCTCTCTCTCTCGCCCCAATGAGTACGTAGACATTTTTGCTAAACGTTTCCTTTCTCTCTGTCCGTGAACGTCTTTTCCTTCATTGATCCGCCATTGTTCGCGCCCAGGTTAACATCGGCCGTAACGACATTACCATCACTCCGGCGGGTACCAACGGTTTTCGCTCGGCCGTCTTAATTGGTGTACCGCCGGAGGATATGGTGCGTTCCCCAATTGCGACCGTCATGTGGTACAGGTAAACTATCGCGTGACGGACCAATCGGCGTTCGTAGTTGCTGATTCGTAACCTGCTAAGCACAAAGTTATTCATGCACGGCAGCCGCAGGTCCGGTAAGTTCGGGAGGGAACAACGGTTAACCCCCTCGTAGTAAACCCGAGCCCCGGGCCGTAACACATTGGTGCTTGGAGCGGGATTCCTGTCTGAGCACCGTAACACATTGGTGCTGGCAGTGAGATTCAACCGTAACAACACAAACACACACACACACACACACACAAACACACACACACACACACACACACACACACACACACACACACACACACACACACACACACACACACACACACTCAACGCTGGCCATACAAACATGGCATACTATATTAAAAGTTCAATGCAGTATACATAATAACACACAGCATAAATCAAGGTGAAATACACAAGAACGATGTTTTTTTGCTCATCTACTTTAGAAAATTTAAATAAAAAAAAGAAAATTGAAATGTTGTATAAAAGTGAATGAATTAAATTCTGAACACACCTAAAATTATTTACACACTTTTGGCATCTGTATAATATTGAAATACCTCATAGACCCGTAATTACCACCAAAGTACATACCATTCTCAGACTGCCACCAGGTGTTCTTGCGGTCATGCACAGTTCCAAAAGGTGTTATGACATTATCAATGCGGTGATTCTGCTGCATGCCATAGTGGTCCAGACGTCGTGAATCACAGATAAAGCACTTTTTGTCTTCCTAAGGGCAACAACAAATGGATGGAGAGATAACGTCACAGAAACAGATGAATGATCTCAGCGGGCAGATTTCCTAAATAAACGGCTCATAGTATGAAGGTGTGTTTGGCAAGCAGATAATTATTGACTCACCTGCAAATGGCTGACAATGCAGTAATTTTGTGGCTCTACCAGGCCGCAAGTCGATGACGCTGTGAGCCGGTCAGCGCGACCGACTAGAAGGTCACCAGTGGCCGGGTAACAGCTTCCTTGAGCACAGCCATGAAGCATGCTGGGTAACATGCATATTGGACGAATGGCAGCCAGCACGACTGGGATGCACACCAGGAAGTAGCAGAAAAGGAAATTCATTATACCAAGAAGTACGTAGGAGAAAAGGAAATTCATTACACCAGGAAGTAGCAGAAAAGGAAATTCATTACACCAGGAAGTAGCAGAAAAGGAAATTCATTATACCAAGAAGTACGTAGGAGAAAAGGAAATTCATTACACCAGGAAGTAGCAGAAAAGGAAATTCATTATACCAGGAAGTAGCAGAAAATGAAATTAATTATATCAGGAAGTAGCAGAAAATGAAATTAATTATATCAGGAAGTAGCAGAAAATGAACTTCATTATATCAGGAAGTAGCAGAAAATGAAATTCATTATATCTAGAAGTAGCAGAAAATGAAATTAATTATATCAGGAAGTAGCAGAAAATGAAATTAATTATATCAGGAAGTAGCAGAAAATGAAATTAATTATATCAGGAAGTAGCAGAAAATGAAATTAATTATATCAGGAAGTAGCAGAAAATGAACTTCATTATATCAGGAAGTAGCAGAAAATGAAATTCATTATATCAGGAAGTAGCAGAAAATGAAATTAATTATATCAGGAAGTAGCAGAAAATGAAATTAATTATATCAGGAAGTAGCAGAAAATGAAATTCATTATACCAGGAAGTAGCAGAAAATGAAATTAATTATATCAGGAAGTAGCAGAAAATGAAATTAATTATATCAGGAAGTAGCAGAAAATGAAATTCATTATATCAGGAAGTAGCAGAAAATGAAATTCATTATACCAGGAAATAGCAGAAAATGAAATTAATTATACCAGGAAGTAGCAGAAAATGAACTTCATTATATCAGGAAGTAGCAGAAAATGAAATTCATTATATCAGGAAGTAGCAGAAAATGAACTTCATTATATCAGGAAGTAGCAGAAAATGAAATTCATTATACCAGGAAGTAGCAGAAAATGAAATTCATTATACCAGGAAGTAGCAGAAAATGAAATTCATTATATCAGGAAGTAGCAGAAAATGAACTTCATTATATCAGGAAGTAGCAGAAAATGAAATTCATTATACCAGGAAGTAGCAGAAAATGAAATTAATTATACCAGGAAGTAGCAGAAAATGAAATTCATTATACCAGGAAGTAGCAGAAAATGAAATTCATTATACCAGGAAGTAGCAGAAAATGAAATTAATTATATCAGGAAGTAGCAGAAAATGAAATTCATTATATCAGGAAGTAGCAGAAAATGAAATTAATTATATCAGGAAGTAGCAGAAAATGAAATTCATTATACCAGGAAGTAGCAGAAAATGAAATTAATTATATCAGGAAGTAGCAGAAAATGAAATTAATTATATCAGGAAGTAGCAGAAAATGAAATTCATTATACCAGGAAGTAGCAGAAAATGAAATTAATTATATCAGGAAGTAGCAGAAAATGAAATTAATTATATCAGGAAGTAGCAGAAAATGAAATTAATTATATCAGGAAGTAGCAGAAAATGAAATTCATTATATCAGGAAGTAGCAGAAAATGAAATTAATTACACCAGGAAGTAGCAGAAAAGGAAATTCATTACACCAGGAAGTAGCAGAAAATGAAATTAATTATATCAGGAAGTAGCAGAAAATGAAATTCATTATATCAGGAAGTAGCAGAAAATGAAATTCATTATATCAGGAAGTAGCAGAAAATGAAATTAATTATATCAGGAAGTAGCAGAAAATGAAATTAATTATATCAGGAAGTAGCAGAAAATGAAATTAATTATATCAGGAAGTAGCAGAAAATGAAATTAATTATATCAGGAAGTAGCAGAAAATGAAATTAATTATATCAGGAAGTAGCAGAAAATGAAATTAATTATATCAGGAAGTAGCAGAAAATGAAATTAATTATATCAGGAAGTAGCAGAAAATGAAATTAATTATACCAGGAAGTAGCAGAAAATGAAATTCATTATATCAGGAAGTAGCAGAAAATGAAATTCATTATATCAGGAAGTAGCAGAAAATGAAATTCATTATATCAGGAAGTAGCAGAAAATGAAATTCATTATATCAGGAAGTAGCAGAAAATGAAATTAATTATACCAGGAAGTAGCAGAAAATGAAATTAATTATACCAGGAAGTAGCAGAAAATGAAATTCATTATATCAGGAAGTAGCAGAAAATGAAATTAATTATACCAGGAAGTAGCAGAAAATGAAATTAATTATACCAGGAAGTAGCAGAAAATGAAATTCATTATATCAGGAAGTAGCAGAAAATGAAATTAATTATACCAGGAAGTAGCAGAAAATGAAATTCATTATATCAGGAAGTAGCAGAAAATGAAATTCATTATACCAGGAAGTAGCAGAAAATGAAATTCATTATATCAGGAAGTAGCAGAAAATGAAATTCATTATACCAGGAAGTAGCAGAAAATGAAATTCATTATACCAGGAAGTAGCAGAAAATGAAATTCATTATACCAGGAAGTAGCAGAAAATGAAATTCATTATATCAGGAAGTAGCAGAAAATGAAATTAATTATACCAGGAAGTAGCAGAAAATGAAATTAATTATACCAGGAAGTAGCAGAAAATGAAATTCATTATACCAGGAAGTAGCAGAAAATGAAATTCATTATATCAGGAAGTAGCAGAAAATGAAATTCATTATATCAGGAAGTAGCAGAAAATGAAATTCATTATACCAGGAAGTAGCAGAAAATGAAATTAATTATATCTAGAAGTAGCAGAAAATGAAATTAATTATATCTAGAAGTAGCAGAAAATGAAATTAATTATATCAGGAAGTAGCAGAAAATGAAATTAATTATATCTAGAAGTAGCAGAAAATGAAATTAATTATATCAGGAAGTAGCAGAAAATGAAAGTAATTATATCAGGAAGTAGCAGAAAATGAAATTAATTATATCAGGAAGTAGCAGAAAATGAAATTCATTATACCAGGAAGTATCAGAAAATGAAATTAATTATATCAGGAAGTAGCAGAAAATGAAATTAATTATATCAGGAAGTAGCAGAAAATGAAATTCATTATATCAGGAAGTAGCAGAAAATGAAATTCATTATATCAGGAAGTAGCAGAAAATGAAATTCATTATATCTGGAAGTAGCAGAAAATGAAATTAATTATATCAGGAAGTAGCAGAAAATGAAATTAATTATATCAGGAAGTATCAGAAAATGAAATTAATTATACCAGGAAGTAGCAGAAAATGAAATTAATTATACCAGGAAGTAGCAGAAAATGAAATTAATTATACCAGGAAGTAGCAGAAAATGAAATTCATTATATCAGGAAGTAGCAGAAAATGAAATTAATTATATCAGGAAGTAGCAGAAAATGAAATTCATTATATCAGGAAGTAGCAGAAAATGAAATTCATTATATCAGGAAGTAGCAGAAAATGAAATTCATTATATCTGGAAGTATCAGAAAATGAAATTAATTATACCAGGAAGTAGCAGAAAATGAAATTCATTATATCAGGAAGTAGCAGAAAATGAAATTCATTATATCTGGAAGTATCAGAAAATGAAATTAATTATACCAGGAAGTAGCAGAAAATGAAATTCATTATATCAGGAAGTAGCAGAAAATGAAATTCATTATATCAGGAAGTAGCAGAAAATGAAATTCATTATACCAGGAAGTAGCAGAAAATGAAATTAATTATAACTAGAAGTAGCAGAAAATGAAATTAATTGTACCAGGAAGTAGCAGAAAATGAAATTAATTATATCTAGAAGTAGCAGAAAATGAAATTAATTATATCAGGAAGTAGCAGAAAATGAAATTAATTATATCAGGAAGTAGCAGAAAATGAAATTAATTATATCAGGAAGTAGCAGAAAATGAAATTAATTATATCAGGAAGTAGCAGAAAATGAAATTCATTATATCTGGAAGTAGCAGAAAATGAAATTAATTATATCAGGAAGTATCAGAAAATGAAATTAATTATATCAGGAAGTAGCAGAAAATGAAATTCATTATATCAGGAAGTAGCAGAAAATGAAATTAATTATATCTGGAAGTATCAGAAAATGAAATTAATTATACCAGGAAGTATCAGAAAATGAAATTAATTATACCAGGAAGTAGCAGAAAATGAAATTAATTATACCAGGAAGTAGCAGAAAATGAAATTCATTATATCAGGAAGTAGCAGAAAATGAAATTAATTATATCAGGAAGTAGCAGAAAATGAAATTAATTATATCAGGAAGTAGCAGAAAATGAAATTCATTATATCAGGAAGTAGCAGAAAATGAAATTCATTATATCAGGAAGTAGCAGAAAATGAAATTCATTATATCAGGAAGTAGCAGAAAATGAAATTAATTATATCTGGAAGTATCAGAAAATGAAATTAATTATATCAGGAAGTAGCAGAAAATGAAATTCATTATATCTGGAAGTAGCAGAAAATGAAATTAATTATATCAGGAAGTAGCAGAAAATGAAATTAATTATATCAGGAAGTAGCAGAAAATGAAATTCATTATATCAGGAAGTAGCAGAAAATGAAATTCATTATATCAGGAAGTAGCAGAAAATGAAATTCATTATATCAGGAAGTAGCAGAAAATGAAATTCATTATATCAGGAAGTAGCAGAAAATGAAATTCATTATATCTCGAAGTAGCAGAAAATGAAATTAATTATATCAGGAAGTAGCAGAAAATGAAATTCATTATATCAGGAAGTAGCAGAAAATGAAATTAATTATATCTGGAAGTATCAGAAAATGAAATTAATTATACCAGGAAGTATCAGAAAATGAAATTAATTATACCAGGAAGTAGCAGAAAATGAAATTAATTATACCAGGAAGTAGCAGAAAATGAAATTCATTATATCAGGAAGTAGCAGAAAATGAAATTAATTATATCAGGAAGTAGCAGAAAATGAAATTCATTATATCAGGAAGTAGCAGAAAATGAAATTAATTATATCAGGAAGTAGCAGAAAATGAAATTAATTATACCAGGAAGTAGCAGAAAATGAAATTCATTATATCTGGAAGTATCAGAAAATGAAATTAATTATACCAGGAAGTAGCAGAAAATGAAATTCATTATATCTGGAAGTATCAGAAAATGAAATTAATTATACCAGGAAGTAGCAGAAAATGAAATTCATTATATCAGGAAGTAGCAGAAAATGAAATTCATTATATCAGGAAGTAGCAGAAAATGAAATTCATTATACCAGGAAGTAGCAGAAAATGAAATTAATTATATCTAGAAGTAGCAGAAAATGAAATTAATTGTACCAGGAAGTAGCAGAAAATGAAATTCATTATATCAGGAAGTAGCAGAAAATGAAATTAATTATATCAGGAAGTAGCAGAAAATGAAATTAATTGTACCAGGAAGTAGCAGAAAATGAAATTAATTATATCTAGAAGTAGCAGAAAATGAAATTAATTATATCAGGAAGTAGCAGAAAATGAAATTAATTATATCAGGAAGTAGCAGAAAATGAAATTAATTATATCAGGAAGTAGCAGAAAATGAAATTAATTATATCAGGAAGTAGCAGAAAATGAAATTAATTATATCAGGAAGTAGCAGAAAATGAAATTAATTATATCAGGAAGTAGCAGAAAATGAAATTAATTATATCAGGAAGTAGCAGAAAATGAAATTCATTATATCAGGAAGTAGCAGAAAATGAAATTAATTATATCAGGAAGTAGCAGAAAATGAAATTCATTATATCAGGAAGTAGCAGAAAATGAAATTAATTATATCAGGAAGTAGCAGAAAATGAAATTAATTATATCAGGAAGTAGCAGAAAATGAAATTAATTATACCAGGAAGTAGCAGAAAATGAAATTAATTATATCAGGAAGTAGCAGAAAATGAAATTAATTATATCAGGAAGTAGCAGAAAATGAAATTAATTATATCAGGAAGTAGCAGAAAATGAAATTCATTATACCAGGAAGTATCAGAAAATGAAATTAATTATATCAGGAAGTAGCAGAAAATGAAATTCATTATATCAGGAAGTAGCAGAAAATGAAATTAATTATATCAGGAAGTAGCAGAAAATGAAATTAATTATATCTAGAAGTTGCAGAAAAGGAAATTCATTATACCAGGAAGTAGCAGAAAATGAAATTAATTATATCTAGAAGTAGCAGAAAAGGAAATTCATTATACCAGGAAGTAGCAGAAAAGGAAATTCATTATATCTAGAAGTAGCAGAAAATGAAATTAATTATATCTAGAAGTTGCAGAAAAGGAAATTCATTATACCAGGAAGTAGCAGAAAAGGAAATTCATTATACCAGGAAGTAGCAGAAAAGGAAATTCATTATACCAGGAAGTAGCAGAAAATGAAATTCATTACACCAGGAAGTAGCAGAAAATGAAATCAATTATATCTAGAAGTTGCAGAAAAGGAAATTCATTATACCAGGAAGTTGCAGAAAATGAAATTCATTATACCAGGAAGTAGCAGAAAATGAAATTAATTATATCTAGAAGTTGCAGAAAATGAAATTCATTATACCAGGAAGTAGCAGAAAAGGAAATTCATTATACCAGGAAGTAGCAGAAAAGGAAATTCATTATACCAGGAAGTAGCAGAAAATGAAATCAATTATATCTAGAAGTTGCAGAAAAGGAAATTCATTATACCAGGAAGTAGCAGAAAAGGAAATTCATTATACCAGGAAGTAGCAGAAAATGAAATTCATTACACCAGGAAGTAGCAGAAAATGAAATCAATTATATCTAGAAGTTGCAGAAAAGGAAATTCATTATACCAGGAAGTTGCAGAAAAGGAAATTCATTATACCAGGAAGTAGCAGAAAAGGAAATTCATTATACCAGGAAGTAGCAGAAAAGGAAATTCATTACACCAGGAAGTAGCAGAAAATGAAATCAATTATATCTAGAAGTTGCAGAAAAGAAAATTCATTATACCAGGAAGTAGCAGAAAATGAAATTAATTATATCTAGAAGTTGCAGAAAAGGAAATTCATTATACCAGGAAGTAGCAGAAAAGGAAATTCATTATACCAGGAAGTAGCAGAAAATGAAATCAATTATATCGAGAAGTAGCAGAAAATGAAATTCATTATACCAGGAAGTAGCAGAAAATGAAATTCATTATACCAGAAAGTAGCAGAAAATGAAATTCATTATACCAGGAAGTAGCAGAAAATGAAATTCATTATACCAGGAAGTAGCAGAAAATGAAATTCATTATACCAGGAAGTAGCAGAAAATGAAATTCATTATACCAGGAAGTTGCAGAAAATGAAATTCATTATACCAGGAAGTAGCAGAAAATGAAATTCATTATACCAGGAAGTAGCAGAAAATGAAATTCATTATACCAGGAAGTAGCAGAAAATGAAATTAATTATATCTGGAAGTAGCAGTAAATGAAATTCATTATACCAGGAAGTATCAGAAAATGAAATTAATTACACCAGGAAGTAGCAGAAAATGAAATTAATTATACCAGGAAGTAGCAGAAAATGAAATTAATTATACCAGGAAGTAGCAGAAAATGAAATTAATTATATCTAGAAGTAGCAGAAAATGAAATTAATTATATCAGGAAGTAGCAGAAAATGAAATTAATTATATCAGGAAGTAGCAGAAAATGAAATTAATTATATCAGGAAGTAGCAGAAAATGAAATTAATTATATCTAGAAGTAGCAGAAAATGAAATTAATTATATCTAGAAGTAGCAGAAAATGAAATTAATTATATCAGGAAGTAGCAGAAAATGAAATTCATTTACCAGGAAGTAGCAGAAAATGAAATTAATTATACCAGGAAGTAGCAGAAAATGAAATTCATTATACCAGGAAGTAGCAGAAAATGAAATTAATTATATCTAGAAGTAGCAGAAAATGAAATTAATTATATCAGGAAGTAGCAGAAAATGAAATTAATTATATCAGGAAGTAGCAGAAAATGAAATTCATTTACCAGGAAGTAGCAGAAAATGAAATTAATTATATCAGGAAGTAGCAGAAAATGAAATTAATTATATCAGGAAGTAGCAGAAAATGAAATTAATTATATCAGGAAGTAGCAGAAAATGAAATTAATTATACCAGGAAGTAGCAGAAAATGAAATTCATTATACCAGGAAGTAGCAGAAAATGAAATTAATTATATCAGGAAGTAGCAGAAAATGAAATTCATTATATCAGGAAGTTGCAGAAAATGAAATTAATTATATCAGGAAGTAGCAGAAAATGAAATTAATTATACCAGGAAGTAGCAGAAAATGAAATTAATTATACCAGGAAGTAGCAGAAAATGAAATTCATTATATCAGGAAGTTGCAGAAAATGAAATTAATTATATCAGGAAGTAGCAGAAAATGAAATTAATTATACCAGGAAGTAGCAGAAAATGAAATTCATTATATCAGGAAGTTGCAGAAAATGAAATTAATTATATCAGGAAGTAGCAGAAAATGAAATTAATTATATCAGGAAGTAGCAGAAAATGAAATTCATTATACCAGGAAGTAGCAGAAAATGAAATTAATTATATCAGGAAGTAGCAGAAAATGAAATTAATTATATCAGGAAGTAGCAGAAAATGAAATTAATTATACCAGGAAGTAGCAGAAAATGAAATTCATTATATCAGGAAGTTGCAGAAAATGAAATTAATTATATCAGGAAGTAGCAGAAAATGAAATTCATTATACCAGGAAGTAGCAGAAAATGAAATTCATTACATCAGGAAGTAGCAGAAAATGAAATTCATTATATCAGGAAGTAGCAGAAAATGAAATTCATTATATCAGGAAGTAGCAGAAAATGAAATTCATTATATCAGGAAGTAGCAGAAAATGAAATTAATTATATCAGGAAGTAGCAGAAAATGAAATTAATTATATCAGGAAGTAGCAGAAAATGAAATTAATTATATCAGGAAGTATCAGAAAATGAAATTAATTATATCAGGAAGTAGCAGAAAATGAAATTAATTATATCAGGAAGTAGCAGAAAATTAAATTCATTATACCAGGAAGTAGCAGAAAATGAAATCAATTATATCTAGAAGTAGCAGAAAATGAAATTAATTATATCAGGAAGTAGCAGAAAATGAAATTCATTATACCAGGAAGTAGCAGAAAATGAAATTAATTATATCTAGAAGTAGCAGAAAATGAAATTAATTATATCAGGAAGTAGCAGAAAATGAAATTAATTATATCAGGAAGTAGCAGAAAATGAAATTCATTATATCAGGAAGTAGCAGAAAATGAAATTCATTATACCAGGAAATAGCAGAAAATGAAATCAATTATATCAGGAAGTAGCAGAAAATGAAATTCATTATACCAGGAAATAGCAGAAAATGAAATCAATTATATCTAGAAGTAGCAGAAAATGAAATTAATTATATCTAGAAGTAGCAGAAAATGAAATTAATTATATCAGGAAGTAGCAGAAAATGAAATTCATTATATCAGGAAGTAGCAGAAAATGAAATTCATTATACCAGGAAATAGCAGAAAATGAAATCAATTATATCTAGAAGTAGCAGAAAATGAAATTAATTATATCTAGAAGTAGCAGAAAATGAAATTAATTATATCAGGAAGTAGCAGAAAATGAAATTCATTATATCAGGAAGTAGCAGAAAATGAAATTCATTATACCAGGAAGTAGCAGAAAATGAAATTCATTATATCAGGAAGTAGCAGAAAATGAAATTAATTATATCAGGAAGTAGCAGAAAATTAAATTCATTATACCAGGAAGTAGCAGAAAATGAAATCAATTATATCAGGAAGTAGCAGAAAATGAAATTAATTATATCAGGAAGTAGCAGAAAATGAAATTCATTATACCAGGAAGTAGCAGAAAATGAAATTCATTATATCAGGAAGTAGCAGAAAATGAAATTAATTATATCAGGAAGTAGTATAAAAGGAAATTAATTATATCAGGAAGTAGCAGAAAATGAAATTAATTATATCAGGAAGTAGCAGAAAATTAAATTCATTATACCAGGAAGTAGCAGAAAATGAAATCAATTATATCTAGAAGTAGCAGAAAATGAAATTAATTATATCAGGAAGTAGCAGAAAATGAAATTCATTATACCAGGAAGTAGCAGAAAATGAAATTAATTATATCTAGAAGTAGCAGAAAATGAAATTCATTACATCAGGAAGTAGCAGAAAATGAAATTAATTATATCAGGAAGTAGCAGAAAATGAAATTCATTATATCAGGAAGTAGCAGAAAATGAAATTCATTATATCTGGAAGTAGCAGAAAATGAAATTAATTATATCAGGAAGTAGCAGAAAATGAAATTCATTATATCAGGAAGTAGCAGAAAATGAAATTCATTACACCAGGAAATAGCAGAAAATGAAATCAATTACACCAGGAAGTAGCAGAAAATGAAATCAATTACACCAGGAAGTAGCAGAAAATGAAATTAATTATATCTAGAAGTAGCAGAAAATGAAATTAATTATATCAGGAAGTAGTATAAAAGGAAATTAATTATATCAGGAAGTAGCAGAAAATGAAATTAATTATATCTAGAAGTAGCAGAAAATGAAATTAATTATATCAGGAAGTAGCAGAAAATGAAATTCATTATACCAGGAAATAGCAGAAAATGAAATCAATTACACCAGGAAGTAGCAGTAAATGAAATTCATTATACCAGGAAGTAGCAGAAAATGAAATTCATTATACCAGGAAATAGCAGAAAATGAAATCAATTACACCAGGAAGTAGCAGAAAATGAAATCAATTACACCAGGAAGTAGCAGAAAATGAAATTTATTTTTCGAGGAAGTAGCAGAAAATGAAAGTCATTACACCAGGAAGTAGCAGAAAAGGAAATTCATTATACCAGGAAGTATCAGAAAATGAAATTCATTATACCAGGAAGTAGCAGAAAATGAAATTAATTATATCTAGAAGTAGCAGAAAATGAAATTAATTATATCAGGAAGTAGCAGAAAATGAAATTCATCATACCAGGAAGTAGCAGAAAAGGAAATTCATTATATCTGGAAGTAGCAGTAAATGAAATTAATTATACCAGGAAGTAGCAGAAAATGAAATTCATTATACCAGGAAAAAGCAGAAAATGAAATTCATTATATCTGGAAGTATCAGAAAATGAAATTAATTACACCAGGAAGTAGCAGAAAATGAAATTCATTATATCTGGAAGTATCAGAAAATGAAATTAATTATATCTAGAAGTTGCAAAAAATGAAATTAATTATATCTAGAAGTTGCAGAAAATGAAATTCATTATATCTAGAAGTTGCAGAAAATGAAATTAATTATACCAGGAAGTAGCAGAAAATTAAATTAATTATGTCTCGAAGTCGTAGAAAAGGAAATTCATTATATCTGGAAGTATCAGAAAATGAAATTCATTATATCACGAAGTCGTAGAAAAGGAAATTCATTATATCTGGAAGTAGTATAAAAGGAAATTCATTACACCAGGAAGTAGCAGAAAATGAAATTCATTATATCACGAAGTCGTAGAAAAGGAAATTCATTATATCTGGAAGTAGTATAAAAGGAAATTCATTACACCAGGAAGTAGCAGAAAATGAAATTCATTATACCAGGAAGTCGCAGAAAAGGAAATTCATTATATCTGGAAGTAGTATAAAAGGAAATTAATTATACCAGGAAGTCGCAGAAAATGAAATTCATTATACCAGGAAGTCGCAGAAAATGAAATTCATTATATCTAGAAGTAGTAGAAAAGGAAATTCATTATATCTAGAAGTAGTATAAAAGGAAATTCATTACACCAGGAAGTAGCAGAAAATGAAATTCATTATATCTAGAAGTAGTAGAAAGGGAAATTCATTATATCTGGAAGTAGTATAAAAGGAAATTCATTACACCAGGAAGTCGCAGAAAATGAAATTCATTATATCTGGAAGTAGTATAAAAGGAAATTCATTACACCAGGAAGTAGCAGAAAATGAAATTCATTATATCTAGAAGTAGTAGAAAAGGAAATTCATTATATCTGGAAGTAGTATAAAAGGAAATTCATTACACCAGGAAGTCGCAGAAAATGAAATTCATTATATCTAGTAGTAGAAAAGGAAATTCATTATATCTGGAAGTAGTATAAAAGGAAATTCATTACACCAGGAAGTAGCAGAAAATGAAATTCATTATATCTAGAAGTAGTAGAAAAGGAAATTCATTATATCTGGAAGTAGTATAAAAGGAAATTCATTACACCAGGAAGTCGCAGAAAATGAAATTCATTATATCTAGAAGTAGCAGAAAATGAAATTCATTATACCAGGAAGTAGCAGAAAATGAAATTCATTATATCTAGAAGTAGTAGAAAAGGAAATTCATTATATCTGGAAGTAGTATAAAAGGAAATTCATTACACCAGGAAGTCGCAGAAAATGAAATTCATTATATCTAGTAGTAGAAAAGGAAATTCATTATATCTGGAAGTAGTATAAAAGGAAATTCATTACACCAGGAAGTAGCAGAAAATGAAATTCATTATATCTAGAAGTAGTAGAAAAGGAAATTCATTATATCTGGAAGTAGTATAAAAGGAAATTCATTACACCAGGAAGTCGCAGAAAATGAAATTCATTATATCACGAAGTAGCAGAAAATGAAATTCATTATACCAGGAAGTAGCAGAAAATGAAATTCATTATACCAGGAAGTAGCAGAAAATGAAATTCATTATATCACGAAGTAGCAGAAAAGGAAATTCATTATATCTGGAAGTAGTATAAAAGGAAATTCATTACACCAGGAAGTAGCAGAAAATGAAATTCATTATATCACGAAGTAGCAGAAAATGAAATTCATTATACCAGGAAGTAGCAGAAAATGAAATTCATTATACCAGGAAGTAGCAGAAAATGAAATTCATTATATCAGGAAGTAGCAGAAAATGAAATTCATTATACCAGGAAGTAGCAGAAAAGGAAATTCATTATACCAGGAAGTAGCAGAAAATGAAATTCATTATACCAGGAAGTAGCAGAAAATGAAATTCATTATATCGAGAAGTAGTATAAAAGGAAATTCTTTATATCTGGAAGTCGCAGAAAATTAAATTCATAATATCTGGAAGTAGTATAAAAGGAAATTCATTATATCTGGAAGTCGTATAAAAGGAAATTCATTATATCTGGAAGTAGTAGAAAAGGAAATTAATTATATCAGGAAGTAGTAGAAAAGGAAATTCATTATATCAGGAAGTAGCAGAGAATGAAATCCATTATATCAGGAAGTTGCAGAAAATGAAATTCATTATATCAGGAAGTAGCAGAGAATGAAATCCATTATATCAGGAAGTTGCAGAAAATGAAATTCATTATATCAGGAAGTAGCAGAAAATGAAATTCATTATATCAGGAAGTAGCAGAGAATGAAATCCATTATATCAGGAAGTAGTATAAAAGGAAATTCATTATATCAGGAAGTAGCAGAGAATGAAATCCAATATATCAGGAAGTTGCAGAAAATGAAATTCATTATATCAGGAAGTAGCATAAAAGGAAATTCATTATATCTGGAAGTAGTGGAAAAGGAAACTCATTATTCTTCATCATGATTGCTGCTCTCATTTTGTTTATAACTTTATTATAACTGTCAAGGCCAAGTTTGATTTTGATGCTCAATTTAAGTTCAACCAAAGATTAATTTGCTCAGCAAGGCTTGTAGTACTCACTAATCCCTCACATTACTAGGTTCTTCCCAATTAAAAAAAAACACTTGGTGATTCCTGCCCTGTAGTTTGGTGAACTGGCAAAACAACTTTAACGGCTTTCCAAAAAGAATCGCTTTGGCCGAGTCATCACTTCTGAAATCCTAATCACAGGTTTAATTTATGGATTATACAACTCACATGGAAAAAGAAGATGACTATTTAAACTGTATAAATTATATAAATAATTGAACACAAACCGCAGGTCGACTGGAATCGAGTCAAATTAAACTGTCATAAACAAATTAAACTGTTATATCTCATATAATGACACAAACACAGATGATGATTGGATGAATGGGAGGTAGGGTAACAAAATGGTGGGCTTATGAAGTGAAGGGAAATTGCAGCCAAAAACCTCATCTAATTAGGGGATCAAAGTTGGCAATGAAAAGAGTAAAGGTTAGTAAACGTATTGTAACAGCAGAGTAAGGTTGGGGCATGATGCCCCAGTTCGAAGAGTGGGGCAGAATTCCCCCTGGTGTAACTTCCTTGGTCCTGGTTATATGTTCAGTATCCTGGAAGTATCCTATGACATAGCAAGTAATAAAAGGACACTTTTATTACTTGCCAAAATCGAAGATTTTCATGTGTATTGGTTGGTTGCGTGTGTTATTCTGTCTGTCTGTGTCAAACTTACAGGTCACAATTTTAAACACATCTTCATGAAACTTCACGAAATGGTGGGGTTTTTTTCCAAGAGATTTAAAAAAAAGTTATTTAAATTTTTTCTATTTTAACTTCATGAAATAAGCAGGAACCTATTTATTTTGAGGTCAAAAGGTCAAAATGTCAACATAAGCCAAAGGTCAACAACTTTGTCAAAATTCTAAAACCATCAATTTTCATCCGATTGACTTGAAAATTGAAGAGGATTTGCATATCAGGCCACTTAATTCAACCACCAAGTGCTTTTGAGGTCAACATAGGCCAAAAGGTCAACATAGGCCAAAAGGTCAACAACTTAGGTTTCAATTTCTAAAATTGTCAATTTTCACCCGATTTACTTGAAATTTGAACAGGATCTCCATATCAGGCCACTGAATTCAACCACCAATTATTATTGAGGTCAACATAGGTCAAAGATCAACAACCAAGGTGCATTTTCTAAAATTGTCAATTTTCATTTGATTTACTTGAAATTTGAACAGGATTTGAATATCACGTCACTTCATTCAACCACCAATTATTATTGATGTCAACCTAAGCCAAACGATCAACAAAGGCCAAAAGTCACCAACTTGGGTGCGATGACTAAAATCCTCAATTTTCATCCGATTTTACTTGAAATAAGAACAGGATTTGCATATCAAGTCACTCAATTCAACCACCAATTATTTTGGAGGTTAACATAGACCAAGAGATAAACATAGGCCAAAGGACAACAAATTATTTTAAGGATTTCGCAAGTATCGTGCTTTGCAGGATGTCTTTCTTGTTTCTTTACAGGAGTGAAGCTCATGTTAGAGCAAGGGAAGGTCATTCCATATATGGGAGAAGGGAGGAATAAAAGAGTTGTGGTGCATAGTTAGCCTGGATTTTTGGAGTTTTCCAGGAGTGGGTTACTGGAGGAACGCTTGCATCCTGGAGTAGATAAGGAGAGTCGGAGGACCGAGAGAGGACAATAAAAATTAAAAAAAACAGAAAAACCATTGACCTGCCTGCGGTGTGAGAGCAAAGCACCAGGTGCTTTGGCCTCATCATGGGAGATTCAAATAATTTTGAAAGATTTAGATTCCACAGAATCCAGGTGAGACAGATGCGATGCAGAGGCGTCAGCCAATAAGGGAGAGTGGTACTCCATTAAGGCTGTCTGGTTGACCGTATAACAAGCAATTTAATATGAAAAAGTTCAGTTTACTGAACAAAACTATGGAGGAGGATGTATATATACAGAGAGGGGGAGGGGTAGGGACATTTTCCCAGCAAGGGTTATCAATGCAGACCTTGCTCTATTCATGAAAGAGCAGAGAATAAAACTAGAGGAAGTAAATATTTAATTTATAAGTATCACAGTTTTCAGATTATTATCCATTTTGCTCACCCAGGCAGAATATGAACTCTCGACAAGGCATTCCAGCAGAAAGGTAACCAGGATTCATGGAGGACTCTCTCCTGACTTTCTGGAAAACGCACACACAGTGTAGAAGAGGATTTTTTTTAACAAAGTCATGAATCAGATCAGGGAACAAGATCATTAAACATATCAAGTGAACCAATATTCAAACTAGCAGGGCACTCTGCACTCGGTAGAGCGCACACCTCCGCCTTGCTGAACAGTTTATGTTTTGTATCCCATGATAGGTCGGATCTGGATTCAGACCTGAACCAAAAGCTAATCGGCTTATTATTTTCACACACCGAACCTGCCCACCAAGTTTTGTCTGAATCCGGATCAGGATCTTCACCAAAATCGAATCAATTCGTCCTTGTCACACACCCAAACTGTCCACCTAGTTCCATCTGAATACGGATCCAGATCTTCATCAAAATCGAATCAATTTGTCCTCGTCACACACCCACCTGTTCACCACGTTCCATCTGAATCTGAATCTGAATCTTCATTAAAATCGAATCAATTCGTCCTCATCACACACCCAACCTGTTCAACAAGTTCCATCCAAACCCAGATCAGAATCTTCAACCAATTGAATCTTCACCAATGATGTTCAATCTAATCAATTCGTCCTCGTCACACACCCAACGTGTTCACAAAGTTCCATCTGAATCAGGATCCGAATCTTCACCAAAATGGAATCAATTCATCCTGGTCGCACACCCAACCTGTCCACCTAGTTTCAACTGAATCAGAATCTGAATCTTCACCAAAATTGAATCAATTCGTCCTCATCACACAATCGGATCAATTCGAATTAAATGATGTTCAATCGAATCAATTCGTCCTCATCACACACCCAACCTGTTCATCAAGTTCCATCAGAATCAGGATCCGAATGTTCACCAAAATCGAATCAATTCATCCTCATCACACACCCAACCTGTTCACCAAGTTCCATCCAAACCCAGATCAGAATCTTCAACCATGTCGAATATTCACCAATGATGTTCAATCTAACCAATTCGTCCTCGTCACACACCCAACGTGTTCACAAAGTTCCATCTGAATCAGGATCCGAATCTTCACCAAAATGGAATCAATTCACCCTTGTCGCACACCCAACCTGTCCACCAAGTTTCAACTGAATCTGAATCTAAATCTTCACCAAAATCGAATCAATTCGTCCTCATCACACACCCAACCTGTTCACCAAGTTCCATCAGAATCAGGATCCAAATGTTCACCAAAATCGAATCAAACAAAATGGAATCAATTCGTCCTCATCACACACCCAACCTGTTCACAAAGTTCCATCTGAATCAGGATCTGCATCTTCACCAAAATAGAATCAAACAAAATGGAATCAATTCGTCCTCATCACACAATCGGATCAATTCGAATTAAATGATGTTCAATCGAATCAATTCGACCTCATCACACACCCAACCTGTTCACCAAGTTCCATCAGAATCAGGATCCGAATGTTCACCAAAATCGAATCAAACAAAATGGAATCAATTCGTCCTCATCACACAATCGAATCAATTCGAATCAAATGATGTTCAATCTAATCAATTCGTCCTCATCACACACCCAAACTGTCCACCTAGTTCTATCTGAATGCGGAACCGGATCTTCATCAAAATCGAATCAATTCATCACACACCCAACCTGTTCACCAAGTTCCATCTGAATCAGGATCCAGATTTTCACCAAAATCGAATCAATTCACCCTTGTTGCACACCCAACGCGTCCATCAAGTTTCATCTGAATCAGAATCTGAATCTTCACCAAAATCGAATCAATTCGTCCTCATCACACACCCAACCTGTCCACCAACCCAAGTTCCATCCGAATCCAGATCAGAATCTTCACCAAAATCGAATCAATTCGTCGTCACACACCCAACCTGTTCACCAAGTTCCATCAAAATCCAGATCTGAATCTTCACCAAAATCGAATCAATTTGTCCTTGTCACACACCCAAACTGTCCACAGAGTTCCATCTGAATGCGAATCCGGATCTTCATCAAAATCGAATCAATTTGTCCTCATCACACACCCAACCTGCCCACCAACCCAAGTTCCATCCGAATCCAGATCAGAATCTTCACCAAAATCGAATCAATTCGTCATCACACACCCAACCTGTTCACCAAGTTCCATCAAAATCCAGATCTGAATCTTCACCAAAATCGAATCAATTCGTCATCACACACCCAACCTGTTCACCAAGTTCCATCAAAATCCAGATCTGAATCTTCACCAAAATCGAATCAATTCGTCGTCACACACCCAACCTGTTCACCAAGTTCCATCCGAATCCAGATCAGAATCTTCACCAAAATCGAATCAATTCGTCGTCACACACCCAACCTGTTCACCAAGTTCCATCCGAATCCAGATCAGAATCTTCACCAAAATCGAATCAATTCGTCATCACACACCCAACCTGTTCACCAAGTTCCATCCGAATCCAGATCAGAATCTTCACCAAAATCGAATCAATTTGTCCTTGTCACACACCCAAACTGTCCACAGAGTTCCATCTGAATGCGAATCCGGATCTTCATCAAAATCGAATCAATTTGTCCTCATCACACACCCAACCTGCCCACCAACCCAAGTTCCATCCGAATCCAGATCAGAATCTTCACCAAAATCGAATCAATTCGTCATCACACACCCAACCTGTTCACCAAGTTCCATCAAAATCCAGATCTGAATCTTCACCAAAATCGAATCAATTCGTCATCACACACCCAACCTGTTCACCAAGTTCCATCAAAATCCAGATCTGAATCTTCACCAAAATCGAATCAATTCGTCGTCACACACCCAACCTGTTCACCAAGTTCCATCCGAATCCAGATCAGAATCTTCACCAAAATCGAATCAATTCGTCGTCACACACCCAACCTGTTCACCAAGTTCCATCCGAATCCAGATCAGAATCTTCACCAAAATCGAATCAATTCGTCGTCACACACCCAACCTGTTCACCAAGTTCCATCCGAATCCAGATCAGAATCTTCACCAAAATCGAATCAATTCGTCATCACACACCCAACCTATTCACCAAGTTCCATCCGAATCCAGATCAGAATCTTCACCAAAATCGAATCAATTTGTCCTTGTCACACACCCAAACTGTCCACAGAGTTCCATCTGAATGCGAATCCGAATCTTCACCAAAATCGAATCAATTCGTCATCACACACCCAACCTATTCACCAAGTTCCATCCGAATCCAGATCAGAATCTTCACCAAAATCGAATCAATTTGTCCTTGTCACACACCCAAACTGTCCACAGAGTTCCATCTGAATGCGAATCCGGATCTTCATCAAAATCGAATCAATTTGTCCTCATCACACACCCAACCTGCCCACCAACCCAAGTTCCATCCGAATCCAGATCAGAATCTTCACCAAAATCGAATCAATTCGTCATCACACACCCAACCTGTTCACCAAGTTCCATCAAAATCCAGATCTGAATCTTCACCAAAATCGAATCAATTCGTCATCACACACCCAACCTGTTCACCAAGTTCCATCAAAATCCAGATCTGAATCTTCACCAAAATCGAATCAATTCGTCGTCACACACCCAACCTGTTCACCAAGTTCCATCCGAATCCAGATCAGAATCTTCACCAAAATCGAATCAATTCGTCGTCACACACCCAACCTGTTCACCAAGTTCCATCCGAATCCAGATCAGAATCTTCACCAAAATCGAATCAATTCGTCGTCACACACCCAACCTGTTCACCAAGTTCCATCCGAATCCAGATCAGAATCTTCACCAAAATCGAATCAATTCGTCATCACACACCCAACCTATTCACCAAGTTCCATCCGAATCCAGATCAGAATCTTCACCAAAATCGAATCAATTTGTCCTTGTCACACACCCAAACTGTCCACAGAGTTCCATCTGAATGCGAATCCGGATCTTCATCAAAATCGAATCAATTTGTCCTCATCACACACCCAACCTGCCCACCAACCCAAGTTCCATCCGAATCCAGATCAGAATCTTCACCAAAATCGAATCAATTCGTCATCACACACCCAACCTGTTCACCAAGTTCCATCAAAATCCAGATCTGAATCTTCACCAAAATCGAATCAATTCGTCGTCACACACCCAACCTGTTCACCAAGTTCCATCCGAATCCAGATCAGAATCTTCACCAAAATCGAATCAATTCGTCGTCACACACCCAACCTGTTCACCAAGTTCCATCCGAATCCAGATCAGAATCTTCACCAAAATCGAATCAATTCGTCATCACACACCCAACCTATTCACCAAGTTCCATCCGAATCCAGATCAGAATCTTCACCAAAATCGAATCAATTTGTCCTTGTCACACACCCAAACTGTCCACAGAGTTCCATCTGAATGCGAATCCGGATCTTCATCAAAATCAAATCAATTCGTCCTCGTCACACACCCAACCTGCCCACCAACCCAAGTTCCATCTGAATCAGTCCACAACTTCTTTAGATATCCTGCTCACAGACAAGCATGCAGACAGGCTTCGCTGGCGGAGGTAACGATGCGAAGTATAACGGGAAAGTAAAGGATTGAAAATTCCGGGAATTTCATCAAGAAAGGAAAAGGCAAAGTGCCAAGTTAGACGTCATGACTGACTTTGAAGTTTAATTGTTTTGCTCCGTGGATAAAAGAAGCAAAGTTGAGGAGGGAAGAAAGATGGGGTTGGGTTGTACGACTACTACGACTACTTTTTAAAAATGGTTCCACTTATTCCCACCACCTTGTGGGATCAGTCGGGACGTTTTGGGGCCAAGTCTTTCATGAACCGGATGGCCAGGCCTGGCGTTCCACTGAAAGTAGCAGGAATATTTGTAATTTCTTTGTTCAAGGTGCCGGCGATAACTCGCCTACCGTTCGCTAAATACACAGCGGGATCTTTGACGTCCACCAACATGGATGTGTCGCTCCAGAGATGAAACTTCAGGATGATCGTTCATAGCCGGGGCGGGATTCGAGCCAAGGCCGCACAGTGTGGGGAGGCAGGGGGGGCAGTGTGCATCTCTACGTTATCCTGCCAGCCCAGGTAAAACACCTATACAAAATCGTTAAAATGTACAAATGTTAGCCAAAAGGTAAATGGTTCTGCCAAGTTCCCACGTGATACCTGCTATTACGGAAAAGTTACAAAAACAAAACAAACTCACAAACGGATGAGAATGTTTAAAACAAAATTCAAATAAAACCGTTTATACAAATCCATGCGCAATCGGTCGGAAAAACGTTTTCGAATAACCAGGAGAACGCAATGGGAGCATAAAGAGGGAAATAGCGGTGAATCGAGCATAGATGGGAGTGGAGGAGGGAGTGAGAGAGGGAGTGGAAGTGGTAGTGGAGGAGGGAGAGGGAGAGAGAGTGGAAGTGGTAGTGGCAGTGCATGGGAGTGGGAGTGGGAATGGGAGTGGGAATGGGAGTGAGAGTGGGAATGGGAGTGGGAGTAGGAATGGGAGTGCATGGGAGTAGGAATGGGAATGGGAGTGGGAGTGCATGGGAGTGGGAGTGGGAGCACATGATGTACAAAGTTGGATCTGGATCGGAGATGGGCTCTCTGGGAGTGCGAGCGGGAGTGGGAGCACATGATGTACAAAGTTGGGTCGGGATCGGGATCGGAGATGGGCTCTCTGGGAGTGGGAGCACATGATGTACAAAGTTGGGTCGGGATCGGGATCGGAGATGGGCTCTCTGGGAGTGGGAGTGGGAGCACATGATGTACAAACTTGGGTCGGGATCGGGATCGGAGATGGGCTCTCTGGGAGTGGGAGTGGGAGCACATGATGTACAAACTTGGGTCGGGATCGGGATCGGAGATGGGCTCTCTGGGAGTGGGAGTGGGAGTGGAAGCACATGATACAAAGTTGGATCTGGATCGGAGATGGGCTCTCTGGGAGTGCGAGCGGGAGTGGGAGCACATGATGTACAAAGTTGGGTCGGGATCGGGATCGGAGATGGGCTCTCTGGGAGTGGGAGTGGGAGCACATGATGTACAAACTTGGGTCGGGATCGGGATCGGAGATGGGCTCTCTGTGAGTGGGAGTGGGAGTGGGAGCACATGATGTACAAACTTGGGTCGGGATCGGGTTCGGAGATGGGCTCTCTGGGAGTGGGAGCACATGATGTACAAAGTTGGGTCGGGATCGGGATCGGAGATGGGCTCTCTGGGAGTGGGAGTGGAAGCACATGATGTACTAAGTTGGATCGGGATCGGGATCGGAGATGGGCTCTTTGGGAGTGGGAGTGGGAGCACATGATGTACAAAGTTGAGTCAGCTCTGGATCGGGATCGGAGATGGGCTCTTTGGGAGTGGGAGTGGGAGCACATGATGTACAAAGTTGGGTCGGGATCGGGATCGGAGATGGGCTCTCTGGGAGTGGGAGTGGAAGCACATGATGTACTAAGTTGGATCGGGATCGGGATCGGAGATGGGCTCTCTGGGAGTGGGAGTGGGAGCACATGATGTACAAAGTTGAGTCAGCTCTGGATCGGGATCGGAGATGGGCTCTTTGGGAGTGGGAGTGGGAGCACATGATGTACAAAGTTGAGTCAGATCTGGATCGGGATCGGAGATGGGCTCTTTGGGAGTGGGAGTGGGAGCACATGATGTACAAAGTTGGGTCGGGATCGGAGATGGGCTCTTTGGGAGTGGGAGTGGGAGCACATGATGTACAAAGTTGGGTCAGATCTGGATCGGGATCGGAGATGGGCTCTTTGGGAGTGGGAGCACATGATGTACAAAGTTGGATCGGGATTGGAGAACGGCTCTCTGGGAGTGGGAGCACATGATGTACAAAGTTGGGTCGGGATCGGAGATGGGCTCTTTGGGAGTGGGAGCACATGATGTACAAAGTTGGATCGGGATCGGAGATGGGCTCTCTGGGAGTGGGAGTGGGAGTGGGAGCACATGATGTACAAAGTTGGATCGGGATCAGAGATGGGCTCTCTGGGAGTGGGAGTGGGAGTGGGAGCACATGATGCACAAAGGTGGATCGGGATCGGAGATGGGCTCTTTGGGAGTGGGAGTGTGAGTGTGAGCACATGATGTACAAAGTTGGATCGGGATTGGAGAACGGCTCTCTGGGAGTGGGAGCACATGATGTACAAAGTTGGGTCGGGATCGGAGATGGGCTCTTTGGGAGTGGGAGCACATGATGTACAAAGTTGGATCGGGATCGGAGATGGGCTCTCTGGGAGTGGGAGTGGGAGTGGGAGCACATGATGTACAAAGTTGGATCGGGATCAGAGATGGGCTCTCTGGGAGTGGGAGTGGGAGTGGGAGCACATGATGTACAAAGTTGGGTCGGGATCGGAGATGGGCTCTCTGGGAGTGGGAGCACATGATGTACAAAGTTGGGTCGGGATCGGGATCGGAGATGGGCTCTCTGGGAGTGGGAGTGGGAGCACGATGTACAAAGTTGGGTCGGGATCGGGATCGGAGATGGGCTCTCTGGGAGTGGGAGTGGGAGCACATGATGTACAAAGTTGGGTCGGGATCAGGATCGGAGCCGTGAGTGGCCGAGATGGGCTCTCACAGTTTACGAATCTACCTGAGATTGCCAAACCTGGGCTCGGAATCTCTGATGTCCGTAAATGATGAACTTACCTCGACAGGCTGAACGGAGCAAGGACACCCCGCGCTCGATCCCTCAAACTCTTTGTCCCAGCACGTATTGCGTACTCTTCCTCCTCCTCTCTCTTCCTCTCCCCTCCCTCCCTTTTCCTCCTGCACTGTTCCCTCCCTCCCCATCCCCACTCGACTTCACTCCTTCTGCTCGGCAACTCAACTCGATCCATTTCTTCGACGTCATTGAAACGTTTTGGATCAACTTATGGCGCGAATATCTCGATCCAAAGGTTTATATCAAAGAAAACACAAACTATGTAAAACTGACATTAAACGTGAATTGTTACAAATACAAGGAATGGACATTTGGTCCAACACGCCTGTGTTATACCCACGAATCTCTCGATCAATGCATCTTCGAAGTGTTAACTCCATTCGACCAATGAACATCACAGGTCAGGTCTGGGACACCTGACCTCCGACACCTAAACCCTCCGATGATGACGGAATCACACAATCTTCGCAGCTATTGGCCACCCAGTACCCACGTACTCTTGTTATTTGCATCTCGGTCTGTCGACTTTGTTGTTCTGTCTCTTTGCTGGTTTGTCACTCACCTCCAGGTCACAATTCTAAACCGATCGTTATTACACTTTGCCAAGTTGTCGAGGAAGTCACAACTCAAGAAGCCTGTTGATTGTGAGGTCAAAGGTCGAATTTTAAAAATCGTCGTTTTTCAACCGATTGACTTAAAATGTGAACAGGATGTGCAAACACGTCACTGAATTGGGAAACCACCAATTATTTTTCATGTCGACATCGGCCTAAATTTCAACATAGGCCAAAGGTCAACAACTTGGGTGAAATTTTTCTAAAATCCTCAAATTTCATCCGATTGACTGGAAATTTGAACAGGATTTCCATATCAGGTCACTCAATTCAACCAACGATCATTTTTAGGTCAACATAGGCCTAAGGTCAACATAGGCCAGATTTCTAAAATTGGCAATTTTGTCAAAACTGAATTGGGAAACTATTTTTGAGGTCAAAAGGTCAAATGTCAAGTCAAGGTCAAATATCAACTGAAGGTCAAACTTCTAAAATCATCCCTTTTTATCCTATTAACTTGAAAATTAAACAGTAATTGCATAGCGCGTCACATCTATCTATAATTCCAGTAATCTCTGTCTGTACGTTTGTACGTTTGTCTGTGACCGCTGTTTCTCGACAACCACGGGTCCGATATACTTTTAACTTGCCAGGTATATTGCTGGGGACCCGAGGATGTGCCTTTTCAAGGTTTCATATTAATCGGACAATTACTTACCGAGCTATGTCCAAAAAACGATTCAACCAATCAGAGAGCAGCGAACTATCGCGTGTGCCGAACGTGGCGGGCACACTCTGCCTCGGATGGCACATTTGAGAGCGTATTCATTTATTTCACGTTTGCAAACTATGTTGGCGTTAAACTATGTTTTACAACTAATAAAAACGAATTTGCGATTCATTCGCTTTCCTGCGCGTTTGTGCACGCGATGGCGATTTCTTTACCAAACTCCGGAAGCCGTTCGCTTTGGACCAAACCATTTCATGTAAATAGAGGGGGGGGATTGTCACCGTACTCGCAAGCCGTTCGCTTTGGACCAAACCATTTCATGTAAATAGAGGGGGGGGATTGTCACCACTCGCAAGCCGTTCGCTTTGGACCAAACCATTGCATGTAAATAGAGGGGGGGGATTGTCACCACTCGCAAGCCGTTCGCTTTGGACCAAACCATTGCATGTAAATAGAGGGGGGGGATTGTCACCACTCGCAAGCCGTTCGCTTTGGACCAAACCATTTCATGTAAATAGAGGGGGGGGGATATAATTTTAGATATAGATATAGTACGGGCATGCCCTAGTAATTGGGAAAGCAACTAATTTTGAGGCCAGAGGTCAACAACTTGGGTGAAATTTTTCTAAAATCCTCAAATTTCATCCAATTGACTGGAAATTTGAACAGGATTGGCCTATCAGGACACTGAATTCAACCACTCATTATTTTTCTGATCGTCACAGGCCAAAAGGTCAACATAGGCCAGATTTCTAAAATTGTCAATTTTAATCCGATTGACTTGAAATTTGAACAGGATTTCCATATCAGGACACTCAATTCTACCAACGATTATTTTTGAGGTCAACATAGGCCAGATTTCTAATATTTGCAATTTTGTCTAAACTGAATTGAGAAACTATTTTTGAGGTCAAAAGTCAACTCAAGGTCAAATGTCAACTGAAGGTCAAACTTCTAAAATCATAAATTTTCATCCCATTAACTTGAAAATTAAAGTGCAATTGCATAATGCATCACACAATTGGGAAAGCAACTATTTTTGAGGTCAAAAGGTGAAAGGTCAACTCAAGGTAAAACTTCTAAAATCATCGATTTTATGGATGCAAAATACTTGATATAAAAATTGGTGCAAAAAAAAAAAAAAAACATGGAAAGTATTTTTTTTTAGCAATAACAGAAAAAACTAGATGGTATTCATAGAATACTTACCCTGCACAGTCAACTTGTTGTGAGCCAACTCTTCTGTTTTTTAACATATTTTTTTTCTTTGATCCAATATGGCTGCCAGACCACGTGAGTGATGACATCATAAATTTATACTCTAATATAATTGTTACATAGATCATGCTCAATACATTTCAAACTGATCAGACTAAGCGTTGTCACTTTCGAATTATGACGTCATAATTATGGCACCAATGACGTCATCGCTAACAACACCTATTCCCCATATGGAGGTATTTACAATGAGCCACGTTTCAATTTTTTCCATGCAGCGGTTTTGGAGATATAGAGGTGCAACATTTTTCGGTTTTTCCAAGATAGCGCTTGTACCACATGACCGATGACGTCATGATTATCATTAAAATATTCTAAAGGAGGAGGTGCTCAGATGGTGAAAATTTCATGTCCATCAGACCAAGTTGCTGAAATTTTTAAAATAATGATCGGATGGATGTGTTGTATTTGTCGAATTATGACGTCATAACGAAGGCATCGAGGACATCATCATTAACATATCTTATTCCCCAAGGCGAGTAGTTGACAATGAGCCTGGTCTCAATTTTTTCCATGGAGTGGTTGCAGAGATAGAGGTGCTAAGTTTTTCCAAGATGGCGCCTGTACAATGTGACCTGTGACGTCATAATAATCATTTAAATATTCTACAGGAGGAGGCGCTCCTATGGTGAAAATTTCATGTCAATCGGTCCAACGGTTGCCGAGAAAATGATTTATTTAAATGCAGACACGTACGGCACATGTACGTACGTAACAGAATGCTTACCCGCGCTTTTCGCTTCGCGAGCACAGGGTAACAACAAAGTACTGTATTTATAGCAAAAATAGCACTACAACCACGGAGGTCTTACAATAAACCTGGAGGAGCGGTGTGCCGTGAATCGCTATTAACGCGAGTGAAGCCAATTTGAAGAGCTCGAGCGGCCATCTTGGCATGCCGATCATTTTGTAAACAAACTACAGAAAAAGTAGAAACTGATTGCTCTCAAAGATTGTTTCATGGAAAATTGTCGAGTTATTTGCTCCCTAAATTGGGAGAGAATGAGTGGGGATTCATCCAGCATCAAGATGCTTGGACTTGGGACCAGGCAAAGGTGCAGTTAAAGGGCCAATCACATCCAACAGAACACAGAAAAAAACAACATGGCTGCACAACTATCGGGGACGTCTCTTCACGGTGGTTGTACCCTCCAAATATTCCCCATTCTTCCCTGCTGTGCCCGGATTCGTCAAGGCAGCGCGGTCATGGTCAAAGAGCCGATCAGTCCCCATGGACCGGCCCGTTCCCTCGTCTCTCTCTCTGGCGTGGCCCTGACTTCCTGAAGCCAGGGGTACACCATCCTAGATGTGGGGTATCTCTGGGTCACTCCTCGGAGCTGGATTGGCTTCTCTGTGCCACGGGCCTGTTCGAGAGAACTGTCTGGGGCTACACAACATGACTGCAGGTGAGTATTTACATGAGTAGTCCTGACATTAGAGCCAATGGACTGTGATCCACCACAAACTATTGATGATACCTGTTATTCTTTACTGATGCGAGAACAAGATGAGCTCGCTGTACTTTTTCGTGATGTGCGCCTCACCTTGTTGTTCATTCATTGTTCTCATCTCATGATAGAATAAATGATGAATTCATGAATGATGGCACTCGCACTCAATTTCACCTCGCTCTTGTGGAGAAAAATAAATCCAGAGGTCACACCTGCCCGTCGGTGTAAATCAAAGATGCCATGGCGTCTTTCAGAAAATGTAGGCGAGTTATGGCTGGCACCGTGAACAAATAAAAATTACAAACATTGTTTAAACTGTGAGTAGCAAGTGGTCTGGTGTTCTTAGATCTCCGTTGGCATGAGCTGACACTGCTTGATATCTGGGTGGTTATTGTCTGAGGAGCAGCTCCTCTGCTAGAAACAAATTCACATTCCGTTATGTATGAAAATCCAGCCATATATGGCTACGAATGGAAACCGTGACAAACCACACATCTTATTTCCTTGGGTATTTCTTGCGTGCGATGTGTTATGCCCTCCTCACAAGGGATGAATAAATAATACATTTGGGCATTCATTGCTTCAATGTTTCCCTCATGTTTCCCTCCCAAACCCATCCCTCTCTGTACCCACCATACCCAGTCGTACCCTGCTGCTCCTGGACTCCGTGTCCTTTCCTCCTGACAAGGTGGAAAAGTTTCTGTCAACCCTCGACTCTGATTCTGCAACTGGACCCGACGGCATCAGCCCACGGGTCCTAAAATCCTGCTCTGCTGCTCTTTCTCACCCTCTCTCTGTTCTCTTCACCCTCTCTTTTGCTCAAGGTCAACTGCCATCTGCTTGGAAATCAGCCAACATCACCGCTTTGCACAAAAAAGGTGCAAAAACAGATCCTAGCAACTACAGACCAATCAGCCTTCTCCCAATTATCAGCAAAGTCATGGAATCCATCATTGCTTCGGATATGAAATCTTTCCTCTTCTCCAATGGCTTGATCTCTGATCATCAATTTGGTTTCAGACCAGGTCACTCTACTCTGGACATGCTGCTTCTGCTGTCTCAACAATGGATGGAGGTCCTCAATGCCAAACAGGAAATTAGAGCTGTCTCCCTCGACATATCACGTGCCTTCGACACGGTCTGGCACCCCGCTCTGCTCACCAAACTCTCCTCCTTTGGTATCCATGGAAATCTCCACGCATGGCTGGCGGACTTCCTCTCTAGTCGTCGTCAACGTGTGGCCCTGAATGGGTTTCTCTCATCTCCTCTTCCTGTTCAGGCTGGAGTTCCCCAAGGCAGTGTTCTGGGCCCCGTGCTTTTTCTGGTCTTCATCAATGATCTCTCTGACTCTCTCGAAAATCCTCTCTATCTCTTTGCTGATGACTCCACTCTCTGCCGCTCCATTCCTCTTCCCTCAGATCGGCAGTCTGCTGCCTCCTCACTCTCTGAAGACCTGGACAAAATCACAGACTGGTCAAACAAGTGGAACATGTCTTTCAATCCTGACAAATCTCACACTCTTACTATGTCTCTCCGAAAAGATCGACTGGACAACCCTCCCATCTACTTTCTCAACAATCCTCTCCAAGAAGTTCTGTCGCTCAAGATTTTGGGTCTCACTATCTGCCATGATCTTTCTTGGGAAAACCACATTTCCAAGCTGGCCTCCAAAGCCAGTCGCCGACTGGGCATCCTCCGTCGTGCGAAGTCCTTCCTCGGCACACCTGAGCTCCTCACCACATACAAGGCTTTCATCCGCAGCTCAATGGAATACTGTTCTCCCCTATGGGCCGGTGCTCCTGCCTCACACCTAGCTCAGCTTCACGCTGTTGAAACCAAAGCTTTCAGAATTATTGGAATCTCCCGCGATGAAGCTATCTCTGAGGGCCTTTCACTCACTCACCGCAGGCAGGTAGGTGGTCTTTCTGTCTTCTACCGACTCCTCTCCGGCCTTGCACCCCCAGCTCTCTCTGTGCTCTGTCCCCCAAATATTCCTACAGGTCGCACAAGATCTGCCAGCAACCCTCTGATGGTTAAACTGCCGAAATCTCGGCTCTCTGCTCACCTTCACTCTTTCATTCCTCTTTTCTCCCGCCTCTGGAACAAACTCCCTCACTCCCTTCAATCCCACTCCTCCCTCCAGGTCTTTAAAACAGCTGTTCACCACCATCTCTTATCTTCCCCCATCCAAAACCTTGATCTTTTCTACCCCCGCTAATTCACCCCAGATCCACCTTGTTTGAAATTCCAACTTCTTTCCTGGAAGTCCTGGCAGTGTCCATATGTTTTATACCTTTCCCACCGCCCCCTTCCCATGCCCCCCCCCCCCAAAGCCCTCGCCCTCTCTCAGATCTCTCGATGTCTCCATGTCTCTCGGTCCCTGCTCTCAAATGTTGTGTTTGTGTCCTTCCCCCTCTCTCCCCATCTTGTCTACCGCTCCCGATGTTATATGTTTTATGTGTCGGTTTGTCTTTCTGTGTGATTAATGTTCGCTCTTTCACGAGCCTCGATCTTGTATACAAAAAAAAATAAAAATAAAAATAAAAATAAAAATGATATATTCAGCCAGAATGTTGCTGCTGGTGCTCAAGTTTGAGGCTGCGACAACTACGATTACAACTGCTTCCTCGACTTCAGATTTGAGAAATCAACCTCACCTTACCCAAGTCTTTCACAAACCCACTGGAAAAGGTTGGAGTGTTCTGGCAAGAAATCACAATAATCAACAGTAGACAATGAAAAAACAAGAAATACATCGTGCATAGCACGACACTTGCGAAATCCCTAAAATGTTATTGACCTTTGGCCTATGTTGACCTGAAAAATAATTGTTGGTTGAAGTGAGTGACCTGATATACAAATGCTGTTCAAATTCCCCGTCAATCGGATGAAATTTGAGGATTTTAGAAATTTCACCCAAGTTGTTGACCTTTGGCCTATGTTGACCGTTTGGCCTATGTTCACCTAAAATTCAAATGGTCATTGCATTCAGTGATCTGATAATCCTCTTCAAATTTCAAGTCAATCGGATGAAAATTGAGGATTTTCGAACTTTGACAAAGTTGTTGACCTTTTGGCCTATGTTGACATAAAAAATCAATTGGTCGTTGAATTCAGTGAGCTGATATGCAAATACTCTTCAAATTTCAAGTCAATCGGATGAAAATTGAGGATTTTAAAACTTTGACAAAGTTGTTGATCTTTTGACCTCAAAATCAATGGGTTTCTTCCAGATGGCCAACTCTACCATTTAGTGACGTTTTGTAAAAATCAGTTTAGAATTGTGACATGTAGGTGACTGACAGACAAACAGACAGAATAACGCACAAGACCAACCAATATACTTGAAAAATCTTCGATATTCACAAGGTAGCAATTTGCCATTGGGGCAGCAGTACCAACCCGTTCGGACATCAAATGCCAGCAGTGGAAATTTAAAATCTACGAGCAAGTGTTATCAAAGTGGAGCAGCTTAACATCCCTCCACATGGCGTCCTTTTTGCTTCAGTGACTTACTTTAGTGCAAAATACCTAGGTGCTAAATGTGGCCTTGCAACTAACTCACCCATGTTGTATATACACACGCAACACGTGTTCTGTGTCATTTATGGAGAAGTTGGCGAGTAAATGCCACCCCATCATCTTGCTATAATTCACCAAATGTCTGTCTGTCCGTCTGTCCGTCTGTTCCCAGGTACCGCAAAAACGGCTGAACCGATCGCAACGATATTTTGGGTGGGTAATCCTGGGACGCCCGGGAGTACAACAACAACACAACAGGCATTTTAGGGCCATTTTCCCTGCAAGAGCGGGGGTTAGCCTTGCGGTCCCCATGACAATGTTCTCCATTTTGCCCTATTTTCTGCATCTCCCCATGTTAACCCCCTTGCCCGCATTTCTTCTTCGACCATCTTTAGCCAAGTCTTTCTCGGTCTTCCCCGTCCTTTACTTCCTTCTACATTCATTTCCATCACTCTTCTCAACCAGTCACTTTCATCCTTCCTCAACACATGACCAAACCATCCCAACCTGTTTCTCTTCACAGCATCAATCACAGGCTCTATTCCCATCATCTTTCGCAATTCATCACTTGTCTTCCTCTCTCTCAACGATACTCCACACATCCACCGAACCATTCGCATTTCCACCCTTCGTTGCTGCTCTACATTCATTACCCATGTCTCGCTCCCATAAATCATAACACTTCTCACACATGCAGCATACACCTTTCCCTTCAGCTTCAACGACACTCCCCTCCTCGTCAGCATGCCACTCAGTTCCCGAAACTTCTTCCATGCACATCTCACTCGAGCAACTGTTGCCGAGTCTGATCCACCTTCTCCATTCAGCATGTCTCCTAGGTACCAAAATGTTTTCACACCTTCCAGCTTCACGCCGTCTCCAAGATCCAACTCAACATTTCCTCCATCTGCAGCTCCTTCTGTGTACACCTTACACTTGAATGTAGCTGCCACACTGGTTAATGACCCTCTCAGACCACTACATTTTTGATGAACCCACTCAGCGCACATTGGACATTGAATGGAATTCATTCCGACACCCTTCCTGCACACAGCACACGGCCACTTCCCAGTTCTTTCCACCTCACCACATGCTTTACCACTTGCCATCAGCTTCGTTTTTCCGATATTCACCTTCAGACCTTTTGACTCCATACATTCCTTCCACTTGTTCATCTTCTCCTTCAGTCCATCCATATTTTCCGCAATCAACACCAGATCATCTGCATACAACAACTCCCACGGTAAACCCTCCTTTATGTTCTGAGCCAGCACCTCCATGACAGCTACAAATAGTAGTGGACTTAGTACCGACCCCTGATGCACTCCCAACTTCACCTTAAAACTCACCACTGTTCCCGTCCTTCGTCCTTACAGCTGTGCGTGCTCTTTTGTACATTGCCATCACTACTCTGATCAACCATTCCTCCACTCCTAACTTCCTCAATGCCCATGTCACTACTTCACGTGGAACCCTATCGAATGCTTTCTCCAGATCAACAAACCCAAGAAACAACTTCTTCCTCTTCTCCATATACTTCTCCTGCAACTGCCTCACAATAAAAAGCGCGTCTGTCGTTCCCCTTCCTGGCATGAATCCAAACTGCATTTCGTCAATCTTCACTTTCTTCCTTATCCTCCTCTCCAACACCCTTTCCAATACCTTCATTCCATGCTCCAATAACGTTATCGCTCGATACGAGCCACAGTCCAGAAGGTCACCTTTCCCCTTGTATAGAGGGACGAGGGTACTCAGTTCCCAATCCACTGGAATGCAGACTGGAGTACAATAGGCTATATTGTTTTTCCAATTTTCCAGTTTTTCCAAACACGATGGAATAATATTTACCGATATGAACAGTGATGTGGCTTTTGTTGAAATTCGACAAATACTGTTTAGATTTTGATGATTTGCGTGTGATATGATTTAACGGATGTTTATATAAATCGTTTAAAATAAAAAATAGCCTTCAATTTCTGATATTTTGCCTTTTCATTTGGGCCTCCCATTTGAAGCCCCGCCCATAGGGCGGGTACCGTTGTTCGTACAATAAATGGAGCATCAAAAACAACGACTTTGTCACATCTAACTTGAGAAATTTTCCTTTTGTTACTGCGTAAACATTAATTCACCAGGTTGAGGAGGAATGGATTCATGCATGTGCTCTATATCTATAAAAGGTCTAACAGGATGGCCTATAGGTACGCACACTCACCTCTAAGCCGTCTAGCCTGGGCTAGAATCCCAACCCAGCTATAAACTGTCATCCAGGTGTTTCACAGGCAGGGCGATTCATCAAGGTGCGTGTACCGTCCCATTTGCCAGAATTGCTTGTTGGACGTTAAAGATCCCACCCTGTCGTTCACGAAGAGTAGGTGAGCTATACCCGGCATCCTCAACAAGTTCCAAATTGCTGCCCTAACCGACTGCTGGGAAGGTAACAACAAACGAGGAAGCATAGCCCAGGTGAATGACTCGTTCAGCAGTGGCGACGCTCTCTAGAGCATGGTCACCACCTGAAAATGTCAGCAAGACTATTCAAACTATTCCAAAGTTAGAAACTTAAAAAGAAAAGGAAAAAGAGAATGTGGATAATGATGATGAATCTCTGTTTTAGAAAGAACAATTACATATTAGAGGTTACACATTGGTATTTCTTGGTACGTGACGGGGAGCACGTTTATCATCAAGAGACAAAATCACCACAACACAAGATGATTTGACTCTTCTTGGGACTAAAGAAATTAAACATTACAGACAGCAAAACAAAGAAGTGCAATTTCAAGCCGATTATGTACAAGGCTTTAAAGGAATACCAACTTCCGAACAGGTGCACAACGAGGAAAGCTGCAGCAAACTTGTTAAACCTTCAGGGAGTCGCGCGTTCCACAGACGAGCAAAGCTTTCGATCACGGGGAGATCAATGGAAACCAAACAGAAAAATCAATACCAAAAACGAGGTGGGAATGAAACACAAAAAGGAGGTGCAGAAAAGTATCAATGATGGAGGGAAAATTTAGGGGCGAAATGGTGAAGATGATCGAAGAAAGAAGAGGAATTTGGGAGAAGACGATACGTTTTGTCATGAAGCCGTACGTGCCGATTCAGTGCATGTCCTCGATTCAGCGCATTTCCTCGGCACTGAACAAGCCCTTGGCACGGCGCAGTACGGAGTCTTTGGTGGGGTCGTAAGGTTGCTCCTTGGAAGGAATTTCAAGCACGGCGGGGATCGACTGATTGTGCTGATCGACCACGTGTCGGATCATCTCGGCAATGTGTTGGTTGATCAAGATGATTCCAATGTCCTCCCTGTTCAGAAAGCTCCTGGAAAGGCAAGAAGAGAAATCATCAGAGCAGGAAGCAAGATGTTGTTTGATTCGTGTGTGGACCGGTCCCTTTCTGCTCTGACAGAATGATCGTCAACTCCAAGGGCATCGCCCGAATTTGTCTAGTCGGTTGTGACCAGCAGAGTCATCACCCGATGCTAATCATTCACCTTACGAGTTTCTACCTGTGCCCTCTCCTGCCTTTACTTTATATCATTTTCATGTATTGGTCGCGAGCATGTCGTATACCTCAGTCGTTAAACCTCTCAACTCCACACTTCTCCCATTCCTTCAGCAGGACACCTCCTCCTTCATACTCCCATTTCATACTCTCCATCACACACTTACCTGTCCAAGCACTCAATGAAAAAAAAAACGTATATAACGTGCATGTATATATATATATAGTTTTTTGGGGGTTTTTTTCCATCCCACTCAATTAAAAAATAAGTTTTCAAAAGAATTTTTTTTTGAGCCTCCATCTTCTCCTCCTCTGGATGGTGGATGTGATGTCCTCACACTATCAAGCGCTTATGGCTGCTAAGGCAGTTTCATTGGCAAAGACGCTTTTGTGATAAGTTCGTGTGGCAGCTGACAGATTAGGGTGACGGGGGGGGGGGGGGGGGGGTTGTTGTGGGGTTCTTTGTCTTGCAGGTTGTGCTCCTCGCACTTCAGTGCCTGTTAGAGGGTACCACTCGAGTCTGTGTTGCCACAGGCTTGCCGCGAGAAAGCTTGAGGCCGGAACACAGTGGTGTCTCTGTCTTCTACCGCCTCCTTTATGGCCTTGCACCCTCTGCTTGCTCTGTCCATTCATTGTCACCCTCCTCCCCACTACATGTTTCTGCAGAGCAGACATGGTCCACCATCAACCCCCTTCTGGTGATATTAACTAAATGCAGCATCACTGCTCACCTCCACTAATTTGTTCCTCTTTTTTCCCCACCTGTGGAATCAACTTCCACATCCTCTTGAAACTCAGCTATTACCTCCAGATCATTAAGACAGCTGTTCACCACCATCTCAGATCATCCCCAATCCAAAACCATGATCTTCTCTACCCTCGTTAACCCACCGCAATCCCTCCTCCTTCCAATTTTCCCTCTTTGGAGTTTCTTTCTGTATCCATTTTGTCCACCCCATCCATCCTCTCCAATCCTCCCCACGACCCTTTGCTTGTCCAAATCTCCCTCCAAAGCTGTTGGTTCCCCCTCCTGCTACTGTCCCTTTTGCATCTTCTTATGTTCCGATCTGTCGACTGTACGAAGTCTTCCACAAGCTTCGACTACGGTATGTATACAAAAAATTCCTTAAGATACTTTACCGGTTAACTGTACACATATAAATTATTAACACATTGACGGTGGATGGCAACACTGAAATGGATGGGAGTGGTGGAAGCAGAAGTTAGGATGGTGAAGGGAACAAAGGGAAGAGTTTTAGTTGGTCCGGGGATGTCGGTGGAGTTCAATATGAACATCGGTAGAGGCAGGGAAGCGCTCTCAGCCCACTCCTGTTTATCATGGTGATGGAGCTGGTAAACAGGAAGTGAACATGAGGGGTGTTCTGTGGAGGACATTGTATGTGGACGATCTGGCTGTTGTGGTGTCGATCAAGTGGGCGATGCATGAAGTAATGGGGGAGTGGAAGAAGGCATTTGGGAAGCATGGGCTGAAAAAGAGTATGGAGAAGATGTGGGTCGGGCAGCAGAGAAAATAAATGAATATCATGTTAGAGGGGAAGGAGATCAGACAGGTTTGAGTATCTGGGGGGGGGGGGGGGGGGGTACAGTGACCGGGGATGGTAAGTCAGAGGTAGAGGTGTGGAGGATTCAGGTGGGTGTGAATGTGTGGAGGAGGATTCAGGTGGGTGTGAATGTGTGGTGGAGGATTCAGGTGGGTGTGAATGTGTGGAGGAGGATTCAGGTGGGTGTGAATGTGTGGAGGAGGATTCAGGTGGGTGTGAATGTGTGGAGGAGGATTCAGGTGGGTGCGAATGTGTGGAGGAGGATTCAGGTGGGTGCAAGTGTGTGGAGGAGGATTCAGGTGGGTGCAAATGTGTGGAGGAGGATTCAGGTGGGTGTGAATGTGTGGAGGAGGATTCAGGTGGGTGTGAATGTGTGGTGGAGGATTCAGGTGGGTGTGAATGTGTGGAGGATTCAGGTGGGTGTGAATGTGTGGAGGAGGATTCAGGTGGGTGTGAATGTGTGGAGGAGGATTCAGGTGGGTGCGAATGTGTGGAGGAGGATTCAGGTGGGTGCAAGTGTGTGGAGGAGGATTCAGGTGGGTGCAAATGTGTGGAGGAGGATTCAGGTGGGTGCGAATGTGTGGAGGAGGATTCAGGTGGGTGTGAATGTGTGGAGGAGGATTCAGGTGGGTGTGAATGTGTGGAGGATGATTCAGGTGTGTGTGAATGTGTGGAGGAGGATTCAGGTAGATGCAAATGTGTGGAGGAGGATTCAGGTGGGTGCAAGTGTGTGGAGGAGGATTCAGGTGGGTGCAAATGTGTGGAGGAGGATTCAGGTGGGTGCGAATGTGTGGAGGAGGATTCAGGTGGGTGCAAATGTGTGGAGGAGGATTCAGGTGGGTGTACATGTGTGGAGGAGGATTCAGATGGGTGCGAATGTGTGGAGGATGATTCAGGTGGGTGTGAATGTGTGGAGGAGGATTCAGGTGGGTGCAAATGTGTGGAGGAGGATTCAGGTGGGTGCAAGTGTGTGGAGGAGGATTTGGGTGGGTGTAATGGCAGACAATGATTTCAAGGAGATTGAAAGGGAAGGTTCTGATGTCGTGCGTAACACCGACCTACAGTCTGGAGACGGTGGCACTGACACCGAGACAACAACGGAGGCTGCAGGTTTGCGAGAACAACTGGGTCAGGATTGCGGGATTGAAGAGTGTGGATAGAAGGAGGATAGATGAACTGAGGGAGGAGATTGGTGTGTAGATGAGCTTGACGGGGAGATTGGTGAAATTGCGGCTGAGATGGGCTGGACACCTGGTGCGGATTGAGGAAGAGAAAATGGCAAAGAGAGATGATTGGGTGAAGAGGGATTTCAATAAGATGGGGGTGCTTAGAGGGTGGAGAGAGTTGACTAGGGGCAGAGGGGAGTGGGAGTATCGTGGTAAAGACAGAGCAGTAGCTTGGTGCCATCGGTCCTCACACCTTATAAAGGGAAGAGGAGGAGGATACGACGGTTTCCCATTCGCATGAAAAACAAATAGAAATTGGTTTCAGCCTCATTTTCTTTACCAAATCACACGACGCAAGAAATCTGTGGATTTACCAATTGCATCTCCTGGTTGTTGCTCGTACTTCAGTGACTTGTGGGAATCGAACATTTTTCCGATCCTATAAACTGTGGAACTCTCCCTTTGAAACACACAAAACCTCATCAATTTTATGGTTTTATAAACCCGTCCAAACATACCACTCCTTAATTGCCTTTTCTTACCTCTTCCGTTGAGCCGACACGATGGCATGGAGGTGTGCACATTCACCGCAAGCTGTCTACCCAAACCCAGGTATAAACTGCCATCCTGACGTTTTGCAGGCAGCGTGATTCATCAACGTGTGTGTCATCCCTCGGATGGATGATAAACTGGTCATCTCGTCTGCCAGCATAAGTTGGTCGATGTTGAAGGTCCTGTGGCGTCCTGCGCGAAGAGTAGGTGAGCTATCACCAGCACCCTGTTCTTCGTGAAGAGTAGGTGAGCTATCGCCAGCACCCTGATGTTCTTCGTGAAGAGTAGGTGAGCTATCGCCAGCACCCTGATGTTCTTCGTGAAGAGTAGGTGAGCTATCACCAGCACCCTGATGTTCTTCGTGAAGAGTAGGTGAGCTATCGCCAGCACCCTGATGTTCTTCGTGAAGAGTAGGTGAGCTATCACCAGCACCCTGATGTTCTTCGTGAAGAGTAGGTGAGCTATCGCCAGCACCCTGATGTTCTTCGTGAAGAGTAGGTGAGCTATCACCAGCACCCTGATGTTCTTCGTGAAGAGTAGGTGAGCTATCACCAGCACCCTGATGTTCTTCGTGAAGAGTAGGTGAGCTATCACCAGCACCCTGATGTTCTTCGTGAAGAGTAGGTGAGCTATCACCAGCACCCTGACCAAATTACAAATTTCTATCCTAATGTAGTAGTTGAGTAGCCAGACAGGCCTCCCATGCACCCTCTGGAATAATTAACGGCACCTTGTTTTTTTAAATGCATAAAGGTGTCCTATAAAATATTTAAGATGTTCCTATTGCGAAATATTGTCCCATGGGCTTTTTATGGCGGCCATCTTGGATTTCGTCCTGCATAGGCGGAAAGATTTATAGCTTTTGAACTATGCATCATAGAAAGATGTGTGACCCCAGTTTTCTATACAATTTTCACATGAGAAAACGTTTAGAAGCATCAAATTAAGGATTAAATGACGTTTCATGGACAAAAACACGCATTTCGTGGAAACATTTAAAACGGCAAAATTAGAGGAAAGACACGAAGGAAATGGCCCCATTGACGCTCGGGTTAACATTGGCCTTTACTATCCCTACTTGTCGTGAAAGGCGACGAAAAGGGGCGTCAGGTGGATCGAGAGGCAACTAAAACATAAATTATTCAGTTGTAGGCACTAGATCATCATCTCTGATCAGCTGCCTTCAGTGACTGGTCACCTCTGCACTTTCAGGAGCTACTGGGTCCGACGGGTGTGGTTGGGTAAAGTCTACAAATCGCCACACCTGGCTCTTGGGTCTTTCTTCTTTTTCTGTGCTACTTCACGTTCATCTGTTTGGGTGGAGGTACAGGTTACAGTTCGATTAGATGTGCTTTGCTTATTGACAATTGATGTACGTCATTCTACTTTCAGGTTATGACTTAAGGAACATTTGCAGTCATCTCAGTGTTATTAGATTATATGTGCTGTTCTGCATTCAGGTTATGGCTGAAGAAAACCCATAAATGTGGTGAAGGAGTGAAGGTAATAGATACAGTGTATGAACTTGTGCATCCAGCGTGCAATAACCTCCATTCACAGCTTCAGCAACCCTTTCACTATTCCAAACAAGGACGAGCTGTACTCCCTCCTCGCCTCTGGCGCAGCTGCATCTCCTGAAGTCGAGTTTGATGTGTTGAGAGCAGAAGCCGCAGCACAGGCTGCCAAGCAAGAATTCATCGAGAAGCGGTTCAAGAACCAGGCGTCCGACATGGGATTCTTCGACCCTGTCAAGAAGCTCAAGCTGTTGACAATGGAGGCTAGGAACAAAGTAGCAAAACTCCCATCTTCTGAAGGAAAGGTCAGTAAACGCTTGAGCCTTGACATATTTGTTTTATCAATCTTCGATTAATCTTTTGCAGCAATGCATTGCTGTGTCATTTAAAAATACTAATTTCGTATAAAGCAAATACCAGAAACATTGGCTTTGTTTATGCCCGTTGCAGTTGATCCAGTACAAAGAACAGGGAGATCTCGCTTTCCAGCTTCTCATCACATCACAGCTAGTCGATGAGCCATTAGATCTGTTAGAATTGATGAGATATTCCCCGACTCCAGTCCCTCCATGCCTCGGTACACCAGACGGGTTTTTTTGCCAAGACCAACAAGGCCTCCATGCTTCATTATCTTCTGTCTGACCATACTGAGGAAGTGCCTTACCCCAGGGATGCTTTCCACATCCAAGACGGCAATGCCTTGCTCCATGCCCTGATGGACCTTCCACCAACCTTTGGGGGGATCTGTCTGAAGGCACTGGATCATATGATCTCAAAGAAGAACTTCGTCTTTTCCACAGACTCTTATGATCAACTCCATTAAGGCACAGGAGAGGTCGAGGCGAGGGTTTGCACCACCACGTCATTTAGACGGACCGTCAACTAGGTTACCAGCTGACATGAAGCCGTTCCTCCAGAATGACATCAACAAGGAACAGTTGTGTCAGCTCCTGCTGAGAGTGTGGAGCAGCAAGGCGGCGGTATCTCGGCTGGAGGGCTGCACGGCGGCTGTCCTGGTTGTGGAGGGTGTGGCTCATCGTCTCACCGTTACAGATGGAGAGGTGTCGTCGTCCGAGATCCACAGCCTACGGTCCAAACAGGTATGTAGCTTTGTATACGAGAGCTAAAGTAATTCTAATCAATTTCGTGAACCCAAAAAGAGTTTGTGTATTGTAATATTGACAACAGAACATTTATTTTTCAGGAGACAGACAGACACGCGTGTGGTGCTGTACCTGCAGTATGCATTGTCTTCTGGATTCAGAGATGCGGTTGTTCGTACACCCGATACGGACATATTCGTTATCCTTCTACATTATGCCTCCTCTCTCAACATCAATATCCATCTCATTATGTGTCGGTTTGTCTTTCTGTGTGATTAATGTTCGCTCTTTCACGAGCCTCGACCTTGTATACAAAAAAAAAAAAAAAAAAAAAAAAAAAAATCTCGATACAGGAACGGGGAAGCAGCGTCGACTCATTGACATCACAGCACTCACCAAGTCCCTGGGCAGTGATCATGCGACAGCGTTGATGGGACTGTACACATTCACTGGAGATGATTGTAACAGCGCATTCAGAGGAAAAGGCAAGGTAGGGCCTTTGAAGAAGCTCCAGAAGTACCCCAGATTCCAGAAGGCATTCATTGACCTGGGGTCTGATTGGAAAGTAAAAGATGAGGTTTTTGATGCGTTGGAAGAGTTCACCTGCCTGATGTATGGGAACACACGTATCAAGAGCATCAATGAGGTGTGTGCTCTGATGCTGAGGAAGATGGTGGGTGACGAGGACAAGCTCACGTCAAAGTCCAAGGTAGACTTTTCCTGACTTCCGCCCTGCAAGGATTCCCTCTATCCGCATATTGACAAAGTCAACTACCGTGTCTGTCAATGGAAGAGATCCCATGCTGCAATCTATGACTGCCCACTCCCTCAGGATGGCCACGGCTGGACCAAGGATGACGGCCCCCTCGAGCCTCTATGGTCACGCGGACCGGTCCTTCCACCTTCCATGGTGGATATCCTGGATAAAGGGGACAACGTTGACGAAAAGGACGACGAGGAAGATGGAGTGGATGACTATGACGAGCTTCTGGCATTCCTTGCTGAAGATGACGAGTGATACTGAACCGACAATGAAGAACTTTGCTGAAAAAAACAGACTGATTACCTCAGATTTCTTGTAATTTTCTGTTTTTGGCAATAAAACATTGATGCATCCGTGAATTGATGCTTCTAAACGTGTTTTCTTGTGAAAATTGTATAGAAAAGTGGGGTCACACATCTTTCTATGATGTATCGATCAAAAGTTATGAATTTGTCACCTATACTGGACGAAATCCAAGATGGCCGCCATAAAAAGCCCATGGGACAATATTTCGCAATGGGAACATCTTAAATATTTTATAGGACACCTTTATGCATTTAAAAAACAAGGTGCCGTTAATTATTCCAGAGGGTGCATGGGGGGCCTATCTGGCTACTCAACTATAGAGGGCTTTACATCAGGAGCAAACCCACACTCGGGCAATGACGTCACCCCACAGCCTTGTGCTGCATAAGAACGAAGAAGAAGAATACCTCTTGGTTTGTACAGTGCTTTGAGGTTTTAGTTTCGATTGAAAATCGCACTTGTTTACGCCTCCAGGCTACAAGGTCCAACCGTAGGGCGCGATGGCAAATGCAATCACCATATGGCGAACATCATCAACATCTTGAACAGGATGAAAGTCCAATTGGAGAGAAGGCAAAGCTCAATGACAATGTCGAAGTAAGCACGTCCATCGGACAAGGTTCACCTTACCCGCGGAACGACGGACAACTGATCGAATAATCAACACCTGGACAAATTACCCAATGACACACCTGGGGTGTCCTCCAATGGAGCGTCCATTGGCATTACCAAGCAGCTCGCAGAGCGCTCAAGTCGCTTAAGCACTCCAGCGAGCCGCTCGATACGGAACGGATGGCTTGGCAAGCACTCGCCAGCTGATTGGTGATGAATATGATACAAACCCCGGGCCGTCACAACGTACACTCGTCGACCTTCGGCCTCGACCTTACTTACTTGAAGGTTTCCTCGATTTCGGCGATGCTCGTCTCCTTCTCCACCACCAGGAAGTTCGGCTTGCGATGCTTATTTAACTCGCCGATGCCGCCGAGCAAGAACCCGGTGCACGTATCCTGGTCTCCAATCACCGAGATGAGCTTTCCCTTCAGCACGGACATCGTGCGGCCTCTTCGTCTTCCTTGTGTTGTGTTGCCTCGTCGTGGTTGTTGTTGGTTAAATAAATGGTGATTCCTTTCAAGGAAGAACAGAATGACACAAAGATAAAACCCAAACAAAGTTGATCTCACAAATCACCAATGAAAAGACAATAACAAAAGAACAGATATGACTGCCGATCGTTAAAAGAACAAAAAAAATAAAAAGTTTCCTGACGTCACATCCGGAATTTCCGCACATAATAAATGATTCGCGTTTGCCCAAATGAACATCCGGCCGTAGAATCTACATATATGTATATAATCTTATCTATAATGGAGCAAGTGTTTGTATGTATGTATGTACGCATGTACGTTCTTCACCCATTGGTTGGACAGCTGACCTGATCACCCACAAATGTAACCTGAAATACTTGACCTAAAGTACCCAGAGGACCCAAAAGACCCTCCCACTCCTCCTCTTCCCCCCCATTCCCCCCCCCAACACACCGAGGAGCCAAAAGACCCCGAGGAAGCAAAAGACCCAAAGACTAAAAAGACCCCGAAGACCCAATGGACTCCAAATACCCAATGGACCCCGAAGACCCTGAAGAAAACCAGAAGAAAATGCATTCATATTCAAATTCAAATATATCGGCTCGAACCGCAATGCATTTGAATGCGGTTAGAGCCGATAAATTCGGCTTGTAGACAGACCAGAGGGTTAAATACCCTGATGACCCAAAATACCCTGAATACCCAAAAGACCCTGAACACCATTAAATACCCCGAAGACCCAAGAGAACCAAAAGACCCCGAAGACCCAAAGGACCACAAAGACACAAAATATCCCAAAGATCCTCGAATACCCCAAAGACCAAAAAAAAAAAAAAAGACCTTAAAGACCCAGAAGACTAAAAGACCCAAAAGAACCCAAAGATCCTTAAAGTCCCAAAAAACTCCAAAGAATGAAAAGACCCCAAAAACCAAAAAGACCCCAAAGACTGAAAAGACCCCAAAAAGGAAGCGGAGGTTGCAGAATCAGAGTTTTTGGACCCAAAAGACTGAAAAGACCCTCAAGACTCAAAAGACCCTTAGAGGGGAACCCAAACGCATTTTTAGCTGCGACAGCAGCTCTATGAGAGGACCGCGTTGTTGTTCTTGTTGTTGGGGTGCCTTTTTGAATAGCGCATGCGCATACACTCGGACGTGCGTTGGTATGAGGTAAGAACATCGCGAACTAAAATCGCGATTTGTTTGAAGAAACCAGAATGAATTTAGCAACAAAGACAACATGAATGTTTTCATATCAATCTCGTTTCACAGAACTTGACACAAATTAGGTCATCGCGGACTAAAATCGCGATTTGTTTGAAGAAACAGGAATAAATTCAGCTGAAAGACAAAAAGACGCCAGTGCATGCGTATAATTTAATGACTGGTCGAATTTGGTAGCGCACATTGCAACGGATATCCTCATGATTCTACACGTCGCAGCTGGTGACCACACTGTGGTCATTTTTCTCTTGTTTTTTTCCTGAAAAAAAAACCATTGGCAATCATCACGGTCTAATTTGAAGGGAATTTTGTTTTTGATTGTTGATTTTCGAGATTGCCAGTGACGTCACATTGTGAACTCACCATGACGTGATCCTGCCGCTACGGTTGACGGGGGTTAGTGAGGGGATGGTGGAGGGGAGGTGTGTGGGTTGGGCGTGGGTATTGTTAGCTTGGGTGACGGTTGATCAATGATGGGGGATTGTAAGGGGATGGTGGAGGGGAGGGGTGTGAGTTGGTCATGGGTATTGTTAGCTTGGGTGAAGGTTGATGGGGGATTGTGAGGGGATGGTGGAGGGGAGGGGTGTGAGTTGGTCATGGGTATTGTTCGCTTGGGTGAAGGTTGATGGGGGATTGTAAGGGGATGGTGGAGGGGAGGGGTGTGAGTTGGTCATGGGTATTGTTAGCTTGGGTGAAGGTTGATGGGGGATTGTGAGGGGATGGTGGAGGGGAGGGGTGTGAGTTGGTCATGGGTATTGTTAGCTTGGGTGAAGGTTGATGGGGGATTGTGAGGGGATGGGAGAGGGGAGGGGTGTGAGTTGGTCATGGGTATTGTTAGCTTGGGTGACGGTTGATGGGGGATTGTGAGGGGATGGTGGAGGGGAGGGGTGTGAGTTGGTCATGGGTATTGTTAGCTTGGGTGAAGGTTGATGGGGGATTGTGAGGGGATGGGAGAGGGGAGGGGAGTGAGTTGGTCATGGGTATTGTTAGCTTGGGTGACGGTTGATGGGGGATTGTGAGGGGATGGTGGAGGGGAGGGGTGTGAGTTGGTCATGGGTATTGTTAGCTTGGGTGAGGTTGATGTTTTTTTTCTGGAAAATTGAGATGCCTCAAAAACCAAGGCCACTTAAGTTGAACATGAATCAGCAAGAGCAATATTACCAAAGGAAATCAGCAAGAAATCCAAGTCAAAGTCGTTGTGTCAGCAGAACATATCCGATGGCAGAAAAATGTGTTGCACAGTTGGAACAAGATCGCCTGTCGGGTGGGTACTCTGCTAGTTGATACAGCCAATTAAGGAAAGGTATGTGTTAAATGTGATGTGATATGTCAAGCTGCATTTCAGGTTTTAAATGTAATAGCAGCCAATGCAATCAAAACTAGAACAGCACCGGAAGAGAGCACACCTCCACCAGGCTGAACAGTTTATGTTTTGCATCCCACTGATAGGCCGGATCTGGATTTGGACCTGAACCAAAATCTAATCGCTTGTTCTTGTCACAAAACCAACTCATCCACCTAGTTTAGTCATAACTCGTCCATAATATATTTTTAAATATCATGTGTTATATCGCTTTTCACCTGATCTCTCAATGGTGAAGAATCGCTTAAAAAATAAATAATTCTCGTTTCCGAATCCAAAATCAGATCTTCACCAAAATCAGATTGCTTCGTCCTTGTCACACACCCAATCGATTCACCAAGTTTCGTCCAAATCAATCCATAACTTTTTGAGATATCCTGCTATGTATCGGTTTTAGCCCGATCACTCAATGGTGAAGAATCACTTAAAGATTAAATAATTCTTGTATCCGAATCCATAATCAGATCTTCACCAAAATAAACCTGTCCTGTCCTGCGGAGGTAGTAAACCTGTCCACATTTACGGATCATACAGGAGAGGAAGAATAAATAGGAATCTTCACAAACGGGAACGAAGTTAATTATTCATTCATTTCTCATTATACGGCTTGTTAAATGTGAACACAGAACACCACCTCTTCAATGTTAACCAAAATTGGGGTTCAGGGTTCAAACAATGATGACAAACGTTCACGAGCGTGAGGAATCAATCACAGCACGTCAAGGCCGCGGGACAGAAAGAGTTAGACCCAGGACACGCTGCACAGACGAACTCGTGCAGGGAGTTGTGGGTACATGGAAGAGGAGTGGGTACTGGGTAGTGTGACCATTGTTTGGGGGGGGGGGGGGGAGGTGGGGTTTATGGACGCACATAGCCGGAGCTGCAGTGTAGCTGGATCAGGGGCAGCGGATGTAGAAGCAGGTCACATTTTATAAAACACGCATAGCCGGAGCTGTAGTGTAGCCGGAACAGGGGCCCTGGATGTAGAAGCAGGTCACATTTTATAAACCGCGCATAGCCAGAGCTGTAGTGTAGCCGGAACAGGGGCCGTGGATGTAGAAGCAGGTCGCATTTTATAAACCGCACATAGCCAGAGCTGTAGAATAGCTGGATCAGAGGCAGCGGATGTAGAAGCAGGTCACATTTTATAAACCGCGCATAGCCAGTGCTGTAGTGCAGCCGGAACAGGGGCCGTGGATGTAGAAGCAGGTCACATTTTATAAACCGCGCATAGCCAGAGCTGTAGTGTAGCCGGAACAGGGGCCGTGGATGTAGAAGCAGGTCACATTTTATAAACCGCGCATAGCCAGTGCTGTAGTGCAGCCGGAACAGGGGCCGTGGATGTATAAGCAGGTCGCATTTTATAAACCGCGCATAGCCAGTGCTGTAGTGCAGCCGGAACAGGGGCCGTGGATGTATAAGCAGGTCACATTTTATAAACCGCGCATAGCCAGTGCTGTAGTGCAGCCGGAACAGGGGCCGTGGATGTAGAAGCAGGTCACATTTTATAAACCGCGCATAGCCAGTGCTGTAGTGCAGCCGGAACAGGGGGCGTGGATGTAGAAGCAGGTCACATTTTATAAACCGCGCATAGCCAGAGCTGTAGAATAGCTGGATCAGAGGCAGCAGATGTAGAAGCAGGTCACATTTTATAAACCGCGCATAGCCAGTGCTGTAGTGCAGCCGGAACAGGGGCCGTGGATGTAGAAGCAGGTCACATTTTATAAACCGCGCATAGCCAGAGCTGTAGAATAGCTGGATCAGAGGCAGCAGATGTAGAAGCAGGTCACATTTTATAAACCGCGCATAGCCAGTGCTGTAGTGCAGCCGGAACAGGGGCCGTGGATGTAGAAGCAGGTCGCATTTTATAAACCGCGCATAGCCAGTGCTGTAGTGCAGCCGGAACAGGGGCCGTGGATGTATAAGCAGGTCACATTTTATAAACCGCGCATAGCCAGTGCTGTAGTGCAGCCGGAACAGGGGCCGTGGATGTAGAAGCAGGTCACATTTTATAAACCGCGCATAGCCAGTGCTGTAGTGCAGCCGGAACAGGGGCCGTGGATGTATAAGCAGGTCACATTTTATAAACCGCGCATAGCCAGTGCTGTAGTGCAGCCGGAACAGGGGCCGTGGATGTAGAAGCAGGTCACATTTTATAAACCGCGCATAGCCAGTGCTGTAGTGCAGCCGGAACAGGGGCCGTGGATGTAGAAGCAGGTCGCATTTTATAAACCGCGCATAGCCAGTGCTGTAGTGCAGCCGGAACAGGGGCCGTGGATGTATAAGCAGGTCACATTTTATAAACCGCGCATAGCCAGTGCTGTAGTGCAGCCGGAACAGGGGCCGTGGATGTAGAAGCAGGTCACATTTTATAAACCGCGCATAGCCAGTGCTGTAGTGCAGCCGGAACAGGGGCCGTGGATGTATAAGCAGGTCACATTTTATAAACCGCGAATATATGGAGCTGTAGTGTAGCCGGAACAGGGCCGTGGATGTATAAGCAGGTCACATTTTCTTAACCGCTAATATATGGAGCTGCAGAGTAGCCGGATCAGGGGCTGTGGATGTATAAGCAGGCCACATTTTATAAACCGCGGATAGGCGGGTTCTGCGAATGGCGAATTTGTGAATGTCAGGGTTGTACAATATACTGCTCTTCCCTCACACCAAGAGCCTAATAAAAGTGTTCTATTATTACCTCACTGTTTTCTCTAACTTCTATCCACACAGAATCCTCCACATTTAATGTCATCCCTTACAATAGTCTTTTAACCCACTCCCCCTCTCCTATTTTCTCTTTCCTGTAACACATACATCTTGAAGCCTTCTAGAGCTGTCCGACATATTGTTACCTGGATGGATATTGATAAGTTAGATTGTGGTAAGAATAGTATGGTCCATATATGTGTGTAAGTTAGATCACTCTTGTAAAGGGGAAAATGTAAAGGGGAAAAGGGGAAAATCGCTAACAGTGTAGGGTGAGTTCGTTTTGGAAAACCTCCTGTAAATCAGGCAAGGCTGGGTGAGGTCTTGTGGCGCAGGGCGTTCAACAACAACGGCACACTAGAAAGCATATTTCAGTTTCGGAGGAAAGGGCCATTACAATGTTTGGCCTGCAGACTTTGCAAGGAACACTTTCGTTCAGGGCTGTCCCGCAGGGTGGGAAGGCCGGATGATAACCTCGTCCCCAAGCAGCGGACGGCCAATAACAGGGACTCCCTGCCAGAGTTTATGAGGGTCGTGGCATGGTCACACCCCGCACGGCAGTTGAACATTGCACATGGCTACGTCACTTTTGCTCTCTCTTCTCCACCCTTCAAGGAAGAGACGTCCCTCTCATCTACCAGCCGCAATCCCTCACCTCCTCCATTCTATCCGGGCTCTTCTTGACATCTTTGTTCCTTTCACACTTTTCTGGAGGAGTAGCGGTCGAAACCCGAATCCAATCCAGGTTCTTCCTGATGACTCTACCTTTGCTTCTGATGACACCAATGTTGTTCTCTCATTTGGTTTCATCACAACCCTTTGGTTTGTCAATTTCCCAAAACACTGTAGCTATTTCTCAAATCCTCTGAGCAAACCTTCCCTATATCATTTGCATCGACTAATGTGATCCTGACCTGGCCAAGCCCTTTGTTATTTAACCTCCTATAAGTGTGGTTACTTGGCCACAAAGTGGGGGGTTCAGAGTATATTTTGAATGTTAGTTATCCATTTGATCCGCCATTTTGTGGCCAACCTGTAAATCCATTACTACTGCTCCTTCAAAGCACCGTACCTTTGTGTGTTTAGGATTCTTCCTAAAGATGGAAGCATCAAGATATTTAATGGTTTCATTGCTCACTTGTCCTTGCCTCACCCTCTCCATAGCACTCACCCTCATCACTGCATCCACTCGCTATACCATCCCCACTGCCGACACAATTATTGCTTGTCGTCCCTACAGGCTGCGGAAACACCACTTCTCATGTAATCCCAATCCCAACCTCAACCTACAGTCTTTATTGCTTGTTGCATCTGAATTGTTGATTAGCCCGTTGATTAGTTGAATTGTTGATTTCACTTACTCACCGCAGGCAGGTTGGTGGTCTTTCCGTCTTCTACCGACTCCTCTCCGGCCTTGCTCCCCCAGCTCTCTCTGGGCTCTGTCCCCCAAATATTCCTACAGGTCGCACAAGATCTGCCTGCAACCCTCTTATGGTTAAACTGCCAAAATCAAGACTCTCTGCTCACCTTCACTCCTCTTTTCTCCCGCCTCTGGAACAAACTCCCTCACTCTCTTCAATCCCACTCCTCCCTCCAGGTCTTTAAAACGGCTGTTCACCACCATCTCTTATCTTCCCCAATCCAAAACCTTGATCTTTTCTACCCCCGCTAATTTCACCCCAAATCCACTTTTTGAGGTGCTGACTTCTTTCCTGGAAGTCCTTGGTGTCCTTGCGTTTTATACCTATCCTGCCCCCCCCCCCCCCCCAGGCCCTCTCCCTCCCACACATCTCCCGATGTCCCTGCTCTCAAATGTTGTGTTTGTGTGCTTCCTCCCCTTCTCTCCCCATCTTGTCGACCGCTCCCCTTTTTATATACTTTGTTTGCTTGTTTGTTTGATTTGTTTGTTTGTTTGATAAATGTTAGCTCTTTCACGAGCCTCGACTCTGTATACAAAAAAAACAAAAACAAAAAAACAGCCCCAGTGAGTTCTGCTCGGACAAGCTTGCGGCACAGAGATAGCCGTATTGGTCTGCTGGAAGCGACCCAAATATCCCTCACATATGAAGTTACGCTCTTGGCTTTGTGGAGCCATACAAGCTTCCATAATGTGCTTTATTGCATGGGGGGGGGGGGGGGGGGGGGGCGGCCTGGAAGATGTTGCAGGTATCATCACTGGTGTCCTCGAATCTATGTTTGCACTGGAAAAGCTGAGAGTGGTGTCCACAGCGGAGGTGTGAAAGTTGAACTCGATCAGACCTGGGGGAGTAATTTCTCTGGGTCATCAATGGATGTGGGTTTAGTGTCCAGGATACTGTTTGGGTCCAGGTTGGTGATTGCGTTCATGGTGATGTAGGTATGGATGCATTTTTTGTAGTTGTCGTTCATTGGTGAGGGCATGCCTTAAATAATGTTGTTGTGTCTTTGTGGTGGTTTTAATGTGTGTAGGGGTCTGTGGGTGGTTGGACATGCCGTGGCAGGAGTGATTACAGTTGGTTCGAGCACCTGTGCACCTCTCATGTCCAAGTGGTCTTTGATTTTTAACATATTTTAAAAATGTTTGTGATGCGATCTGAAAATGGCATGGATGTGTTACAAGTGACCCCTAGTGTTTTTGTTTGGTGTGTGTTTGTGTGGGATAGAAATGTTCAATGTGATGTGCGGTGTATTGCTGTGTTCATTGGTGTAATTTGTTTAAAAAAAAGAGATTGGCCACATCTTTTTTAATGGCGAATGTTTTTATCAGTGTTGAGTCTCTTGACATTTCAAAGTTGGCCTCCAAAGCCAGACGGCATCCTCCATCATGCAAAGTCCTTCCTTGGCAAACCTGAACTCCTGTTCTCCAACAAGACTTTCATCCGCAGTTTGAAGGAGTACTGCTCTCCCCTCTGGGCTGGCTCCCCTTCCTCATCTTGCTCAGTTAGACACCCTGGTAACCAAGGCCTTCAAGATTATTGGAATCTCCTACGATGAAGCTGTCTATGGGCCTGTCACTTCGCCATCGCAGACAGAGGTCGGTGGTCTCTCTGTTTTCTACCGGTTCCTTTCTGGTCTTGCACTCTCTGCTCCTTCCGTGCTTTGTCCCCCCAGGTTTCTGCAGGGCTCACACGGGCCATCCTCATCCCCCTTCTGGTGAAACTACCTAAATCCCGAATCACCGCTCTCCTCCACTAATTTGTTCCTCTTTTTCCTCTTGTGGAACCAACTTCCAGACTCTCTTCAATCTCATTCTTCCCTCCAAGTCTTCAAGACAGCTGTTCACCACCATCTCAGATTTTCTCCAATCCAAAACCATGATCTTTTCTCAACCCGTTAAACCACTCCCACCTTCCCAAATTTTGCTTCTGTATCCATCTTGTCCACACCTTGCTTTCTCCCTTACCCCTCATTGTTACCTGCACCAGTTGTTTGCCCATTTCCATCTATTTTCTCCCTCCGCCCTGCTCTTGGCATTTGCCCCTTATCCTCCTAATGTTCCCTTTGTTGTGTTGTGTCCTGATCCGTTCTAGCTCTTCCTGTGCATAAAAAAAAACTCTCATAAATCACAGAAATAATTTTTAAAAAGATGATTGAGTTGTTAAATTAATTCTCTTAGAAAACAAATGAACACCTTGGACAAAAAAAAATGAACATCCAGACGGGATAAAACGCACATGGTTTTATTGGATCATGCACTCGTCTTATATTAGTGCAACATTTTCTAATTACAGGACAATCCAGTTAAACCTTTTCCCCACCCATTGCCCGTTTACAAAAACAGACTTTTATTGACTTCACAAAAATGATCAACAACAAAAAAAAATAATTCAGAGCTATATACAAAGATAAACAGCAGTAATCACACGCACGCACACACACACACACACACACACACACACACACACACACACACACACACACACACACACACACACACACACACACACCCAACCTCCATTGCAGCAGAAATAGACACCATGCTGCAAGATATTCCCATTCAACGATTGCGCAGATAGGCAGTACCGAATATCAAAATGAACAACCAGAAGTGATATCCATTGAAGTTTGCTTGGTCAGGCCAGGCTAGGATTACAGCAGAAGGTTGCATTATGAACTAGCCCTCTTGGTCGACAAAAGTACTTGTGCACAGCTTTAGAGACAAAGGAAACTGAAAAAGCAAGCTACTCGATATGCCAGTCTGACGACAAAACTTAGTATTCAATAAGTGCCTCGAAATACCCCCAAAAAAGAGAAAACGGCTCTGGATTGATATTCTGAAATGGGAGAGAGAATGTAAAAATGGGATAGGACGTGCATAGTAAAAATGTATCCATGAGATTTCACTTTGATCTTTGCATCATCACATTCACAGCTAATCTGGCCTGCCTCGCTTGGAATTTCAACCGTCTGCTTTTGCTTCCTCCACCTAATACAAGCAACATGACAAACATTGCAAACGGATGCCTTTTTCTCCACTTTCCATACCTTTGATCGACATGCGTTCAAGTGTAATGGCGACGGAAAGTGACACATTCCCATTGAGGACGATATAAGACCAGCACCGATTGAGAAAAGTTTACCTTGTACAAACTGGGTCGCAGCGAGCTCTATATTCCTCGACAAGCTGTGCGTTTCTGGATAAAGCAAGCAGGTGAAACAGCAATCAATTTTACTACATTTGTTATTAAAAGCAGCACAAAGCATGAGGATCACTGCAGACATAACATGGTACACTGCCTGCTGAATACACATACCAAACAGATCTGAGTCGCTATGCCCTGGATATGCTGCGACGTAAAGCTTATTCCAAAGTGCATGCTGGCTACATTCAGCAAATGGCAACCTTGACTTGACTGGCCTATCGAGACCACTCCTGTAAAATATTCAACTTCATCGCTTCATCTGATCTTTGGTCTATGTCCGCTTCGCTTATGGCCTTCTCTAGGTTATCTGTTTGCAATTCTTGTTGTCCGCTTGTTAAACATCCAGCCCCGCTCCAATAGAAAACTTTTTGATTGTTTTGTTTTCTGTCTCATCAGGTTTTGTCAAAAGAAGCACCTTTTCATGGCTCTTTGTGTGACGAAGATTGGTACTGATGTTGTCCAAATGCTACCTATTGTGCGTCAGCACGTCTTCGATTCTCCAAAGCGATCCATATGGATGTACGAGTTGCCCTCAGTAAATATAATTGCTGGTTTCCCCGATTTTGCACTGATCAACCTGAATCTCTTCCTGTATTGCACAGCAGGTAAACATTAGCTTTCCTTTACCATATTCAGTTAGTCCGAGCTTTCCACTCTTCGCATTGAGCACTTTCATCACCATTTTCAGTTCTTCAGCATTTTTTGAAATCAAAATTTTATCTGTGAATTGTAGGTGGTGCAGTCTTAATCAACAACGATTCCGATATTTCGCCGATTGGCCGATGGAACACTTCCAGGTGTGCAGTAAACAATACGGTTGCTGTTCCATCATTATGTACCTCCCTTGGTATGTCCATGTATCCAAAGTTGATATTCAGCTGATGCGGAGCTTGGATGACGGCGTTTGTTCCCACATTGTCTGAAGGGCAAAGGCTTTTCCATAATCAATGAATGCGACACACAAAGGAAGTGTCTAATGTCTTGAAGGTAATCCATTGTTGAGTATACACTACAAAAACCCGCTTGCACCTGCGGTTGGTTATCATACAGTTCCATCCTGAGTCTGTTCTCGATAATGTTTGTGAACTATTTGTAAATACTGGGGAGGAGGTCGATTGGACAAATTTTTTCGGTCCATGCCATCACCTTTTATGCAGATCAGTACCAGCTCAGAGTTCTTCCATATTATGGGAATTGTTCCATATTCCCAACACTTTGTAAACAGTTTTACGAACTTGCCGTGCAGTTTGTTTGTATCTACAGCAATTCCATATCCTCCAGGGGTCTTTTCTCTTTTCATGTTTATCAATGCAAACCAGATACCATCGATGTAGTCGCTGGTGGTATTACATACTTTTGTATTGAAGTCACCCATGATGACTAGTGTGTATTTTGTTGGGTTGGTATTTAGAAACTCCACTCCACGAGTCGTCATTGGGGCATAGACATGAATGATTTTCAGATGGTACTGTTGTTCAATTGAAGAATCATTGTGCAGGTGGATCAGAAACTCTCATAACGTTCAAGATGGCCAAGCAATTCAGATTTTATAAAGAATCCGATCCCACAGCTCACTCTCTTCTTCTTCTTCTCCATCTGGACGTACCGTTTTTTAAACTGTTTTTCAACCACAATTAACGTTCTCCTCTTCTTCAAACTTCACTCAGCACAATTACATCCTATATAATGTTGAGTTCTTCTTCTTCTAGGGTTTTCAGATCTTTCCATGCTTAGGAGGCCAAGTCGACTGGCAACCTTTGCATCATAATGCTACTGCATGAAATGTACACTATCAAGCTTCCAAAAAATATACCTCTCCATCCGATGAAACTTGAAGTACATGCGGATTGTTCATGTTATAATTACACTGATAATTGAGAAGCCACGTCATGGATATGGAACATCCCTCATTACAGATATTTTTAAAATGCAGTTTTTCTCTCTTCCCAATCCCCCACAACGCCCGCCTTCAACAGAGACCTTCTAAAGTGTTGAAAAGTGAAAAGGAAACGTGGCTGGTTATACACACCGTGACAACTGGTGCAACACACGACATGATGGGGATATGCTACTCGCAGCAAACCGCTGGCTAAGGATGAAAAGAAGCAGGAAATGGCAACGCAACGCAAACAGCTGATTTACAAAACCCAAGCAACGTGCTAGAAATAATGGACATTTTGAGACTGATGTACATGGATCGCTGAGCAGAAAACTCATTGAACCATTTATGTGATAAAACGATCAAAGATGAAAAGATTGACGCAATGCAATAAACTTTAGATTTAATTCAAAACTGTACCATATGATTTGCTGATTCACCCATGGAAATTGTGCGTTCATTCAGAAATTACATTTTACAACAGTGAACGAAGAAAGATAAGGTGAGAAAAAAAGAAAAAAAAGAAGACTGTCCCGAATGTTAGAAGAGTTCAAGTGTAATGGCAGAACATTATGAAGGCAGAAGGCAAGGCCTCCGAGGCGGTAAGGAACCGCATTCATTGGTGGAAGTGGAAAGAGGAGAATAGGATGCTTTTATCCGGTTGGTTCTCCCGATGGTGCATCATGACAGAGTTGGATAGAGAATGGCCACTGTCATGGCAACCACCAAGCACACCAATGGCATCCACTTTGACCAAGTTTTCTGTAAAAATAAGACAAATTAAGATTTTTTGTACTTGTTTACGTCCATGCACTGACAATATATCGACAAACTCTACTTTGATGCAACCAATGCTAAACTTTCACAAAGAGTCTGTGATGGTGATTAATGGGGCGCTGTAAGTATTCCACTTAATCGGGACAATACTTTTTACTACACCTGATCCTGAAGTGATCAGGACAATAAATGATTGCCCCTTGTTCCGTGTCACTAGGGTCACGTGAAAAAGTAAGTACACCCCATGTAAAGTTTTGACTTTTTCAACATACAGCTATTTGATCTTAATTTCAACAATATTGACAGATAAAGGTGATATAATATAGCAAATATCATGAAACATTTACATTTTGTAGTCCATTGTATAATTTAAATAAACATAAATGCAAATTTCGCATGTGGAAAAAGTAAGTACACCCCTACATTTATCACTACTTCAAATACCTAAAATTAGAATCAAGTGCACCAGCTCAGGTGCAAATGATTAGAACATGGTTAGAGAGGATCTTGGAGGAACCTGTCTTATTTAAACCTCAGACATTTAGTTTGGTTTGCTCTTTGTTGTTGAAGTGTGCGGCGTCACCATGCCAAGATCAAAAGAGCTTGAGGATCACCCTAACCCTAACCCTAACCCTAACCTCTGAGGCCTTCAGAAAGAAGGTTATAGATGCCGACGAGTCTGGGAAGGGATTAAAAAAGATCTCCAAACAATTTGAAATCGATCATTCGACTGTACGAAAGATCATCTACAAGTGGAGAAGATTCCAAACAACTGCCAACTTGTTCAGGCCAGGCCGCCCCAGCAAGTTCAGCCCGAGAGCAGACCGCAAGATGCTGAAAGAAGTCTCTAAGAACCCCAGAATGTCATCACGGGACCTACAGGTAGCTCTTGCCACTGTTGATGTCAAAGTACACGAGTCTACCATTAGAAAGAGGCTGCACAAATTTGATCTACATGGGAGGTGTGCCAGGAGGAAACCTTTGCTGTCCAGAAAGAACATCAGGGCAAGACGAAAGTTTGCCAATGAACACGAAGGCAAAGACCAGCACTTCTGGAACAATGTGCTCTGGACAGATGAGTCAAAGGTAGAGCTATTTGGCCACAGTACCAGAAGACATGTTTGGCGAAAACCCAAGACAGCATTTGATCACAAGAACCTGATACCAACTGTAAAGCATGGTGGTGGAAATATTATGGTTTGGGGCAGCTTTGCTGCATCAGGGCCTGGGCAGCTCACCATCATAGAATCCACTATGAATTCTTCATTGTACCAGAGGGTGCTTGAGGATAATGTGAGGCCATCTGTCGGAAAGTTGAAGCTCAACCGAAGGTGGACCTTGCAACATGACAATGACCCTAAACATACCGGTAAATCCACCAAGGAATGGCTGAAAAGAAAGAAATGGAGAGTTCTGGAATGGCCAAGTCAAACCCCGGATCTAAATCCCATTGAGATGTTGTGGGGGGGATTTGAAACGAGCTGTGCATGCAAGAAACCCCTCAAACATCGCACAGCTGAAAGAATTCTGCATGGAGGAGTGGGAAAAAATTTCTCCCAGTCGATGTCAGAGACTGGTAGACAGTTATAACAAACGCCTACTTGAGGTTGTTTCTGCCAAAGGGGGCAATACCACCTATTAGAGCCAAGGGTGTACTTACTTTTTCCACATGCGAAATTTGCATTTATGTTAATTTAAATTATACAATGGACTACAAAATGTAAATGTTTCATGATATTTGTTATATTATATCACCTTTATCTATCAATATTGTTGAAATGAAGATCAAATAGCTGTATGTTGAAATATGTTGAAAAAGTCAAAACTTTACGTGGGGTGTACTTACTTTTTCACGTGATTGTATATCACATCATATTGGAAATTGGCCTGATAAGCTAATTATGGAAAAGGAAAAACGAATTGAAGCAAAAACCTGAACCTAAATCGAATCGGCTAGTTCTTGTTGTCGAACCAACTCATCCACTGAGTTTTGACACAAGTCGTCCACGACATTTTGAAATTTCATGCTATATATGGTTTTTGTCCCCATCACTCATTGGTGAAGAATCACTCAAATTCTCAGATCCAGATCTTCACCAAAATCAAATAAATTCTTCCTTGTCACACACACACAACCTGTCCACCAAGTTTCATCCGAATCCGTCCATAACCGTTTGGGATATCGTGCTATATACAGACGTGACCAAAAATATTGGCACCCTTACACTTTTTTCAAATAACTCATAATTTTCTATAAAATTAAGTTGAAATTGACAAAAGTATTTGGTCTCCACAATTCTTTATTTTACTGTTAATATTACAGAACCTTTGTTTTTGATTTAGAAGTTAATATATCCTTTTAAATCCGAAAATAAAAAGAAATGGCATTGACAAAACTATTTTCCCTAGACTTAATATTTGGTAGCACAACCTTTGGACAAAATAACATCAGTCATGCGCTTCCTATAGCCATGAATGAGCTTCCGACACCTCTCTACTGGCAGTTTGGCCCACTCTTCTTGTGCAAACTGCTCCAGTTCTACCAGATTCGAAGGGTGCCTTCTCCCAACTGCTGTTCTCAGATCTCCCCACAGGTGTTGAATGGGATTTAGATCTGGACTCATTGCTGGCCACTTCAGAACAGTCCAGCGTTTTGTCTTGAACCATTCCTGGGTGCTTTTTGAAGTGTGTTTGGGGTCTTTGTCCTGCTGCAAGACCCATGGCCTTCGACGGAGACCCAGCTTTCTGACACTGGGTTGAACATTGCGCTCCAAAATGCCTTGGTAATCTCCTGATATCATGATGTCATGCACACATTCAAGGTACCCAGTGCCAGAGGCAGCAAAGCAACCTCAAAACATCACTGAACCTCCTCTATGTTTGACTGCAGGGAAGGTGTTCCTTTCTTTGAAGGCTTCATTTTGTTTTCTGTAAACATAGAGATGATGTGCTTTACAAAAAAGCTCTAATATGGTCTCATCTGTCCATAGTCCGGCAGATATGTGAAGAATTGTGGTAGAATTGTGCCTTTGATGATACAAGCATGAAACTTGGCACACAGTTAGGGCATACCCTTACAGTGAAATTTGGATGTAGGGGCATTCCAGATTTCTCCTTGGCCCAAAATGGCGGCTAAGAAGGACATATTTACCTATTATTTCAGACTTGTCATTTGTGCTGCTATTGAAACACAATGTAATGAGCATATTATAAATTGTCATGTACATGCTATGCAATACCTTCATACTGGGTTCAAAATTGGAATCTACGGTGGCCTATAAGGGGCAGAACAAATGGTTTACCATTGCAATAGACAGGACTGGTCTAGCGGTTTAATTATTTAACTTTGCATGACTATCTGATTTCTCCTGGGTGTAATTTTGGTTCAATACCTTTATATGAACAACTTTGATGTAGCTTTATGAACTTTCCTATCATAGACTAGGTGACTATAAGGAACAATGCAAGGCTAGTGAAAAGTTACGAAAGCGAATTACTATATTTATGATAATAATGTATGTATTTCTTTTTCAGATGATAACTCGACTGCACTGCACCTTCGCTCATTGACTGTAGTAGCTACCTAGATTTGGTTCCCAATTTGTATATTGATTGGATGGTGGTGGTGGATAATGCTTAATTGACAATGGCCAACAAAAATTTCAAGCTATTAGACCCCCAAAGCCCTAGTACATCTGGAACAAACATGCCTTATCTGACAGATTGGGAGAAGTGTGTGTTATGTCAGGAGGTCACCGATGAGGCCCTTGCCTGTCCAGCTGATTCCAAGCGAACCACAGGGTCCGGATACCAAACTCTTGCAGATTATCTCCTCACCTTCAGCCAGATGGGCTGCCTGCCAAAATCTCTAGAACTGTCCCGCCTGGACGATGGTGAAGGTATCCAGTCAACCTTCCAGAGCCACAAGGCTAAGTGGCATGATTCATGCAGACTGAAATACAACAAAACTGAACTGCATCGGGCACAAAAAAGAGAAACGTCTAGTGAAGAAACCGCAAGTGTCTCAAGAAAGTACACCCGTCACAGAGTACATGTAGACCACACACAGCCACAGCCTGAAAAGTGTTTCTTTTGTGACAAACCAGCGGGTACTAATTCTCTGCGAAAAGCTTCCACCTTCGACCTCGATAAACATGTCAGGACAGCTGCCCTGAAACTAGGAGATCAGGCACTTCTTGCTAAACTGAGTGCAGGTGACCTTATAGCACAAGATGCACAGTACCACGTGAAGTGTCTGGTGTCACTTTATAACAAAGCAAGGGCCACAAGCACAACACTGAATGAACAAGATGATATCAATCACGGTATAGCACTTGGAGAGCTAGTGTCCTACATCGATGATGCCCGCACAGATGCTCTTGTGACACCAGTGTTCAAGCTGGTAGACCTAGCAAGACTATACACCACCAGGCTGGAACAGCTTGGAACAGTCTTGACCAGGCGTGTCCACTCCACCAAACTCAAAGATCGAATCATGACATATTTTCCAGACCTAGAGGAGCACATGTCCGGTCGAGATATTCTGCTTGCTTTCAACCAGGATGTTGGCTCAGCCCTTCAGAAGGCATGTGATCACGACACTGACAGTGATGGAGTTTGTCTTGCTAGAGCCGCAAATATAGTTCGTAGAGACATGTTGAAAATGAACTCAACATTTAGTGGTTCATTTGAAGCCCACTGCCAAGAACATTCGGTACCTAATTCGCTTGTATCACTAGTTTCTATGATCTTGAATGGTCCTAACATCCAAGAACAGTCAAGCCACTCGTCGGTATCAACACCTACTCTCACAATCTCACAACTCCTTATGTTCAACAGTTACTCACGCCGCAGAGAGAGTAGCAGTACTACCACGTCCACGAGGCACAGTCACAATCGGGAGACTCCCCTGCCTGTGTACCTGGGCACCCTTATCCACACAAAGACTCGAAAAAGAGACCTGGTTGATACTATGTTCAACCTGGGTCTCTCGATCTCCTATGACAGGGTGCTTAGCATCTCCACGGACTTGGGGAACAGAATCTGCCGTTTCTTCCAAAATGAGGGTACAGTTTGCTCCCCTGAGCTAAAAAGTGACCTCTTCACAACTGGGGCAGTGGATAACATTGATCATAACCCCAGTTCAACAAGTGCCCACGACTCCTTCCATGGCACTGGCATTTCACTTTTCCAGCACCCAAATAGCGATAGCCGTGGAGTTCAACGGGTAAACCCAGATGACACATCAACAACAGATGCACACCTGCCACAGTCATACACCATCGTACCTCCTGTTGTTCTGGGTAAATGTGACCCACCTGTACCCAAGCTAGCGGGTCCCAACAAAAGCAACTGCCAACTCATCCCTGAAGCAATGCAGATTGAGTACAGGTAACTGATTATTGTGTTTGAACTGTGGACAGTTATATGTGTACCTAAATAACCAAGACTTGTTAACTTGTGTGGACTTGTTTGTTCTTAATTGTGTTCATTATCTTGCATTTTGACAGGTGGCTGGAGCAGATGGAGAAGACAGTGCTATCTGACACACCACTTAAGGGAGACGAGACAGTATCATGGGCTGGATACCATGCCAGCAAGCAGTCTATTCCAGAAGAACCAGAGTGTAGTGTGGCCTTAACTTCATTGCTGCCTCTCTTCTATGACCAGGCAAAATCTGTGGCAATGATTCGTCACTCCATGGATGTCATCAAGAAAGCAATCGATATTCTGAATCCAGGTCAGATCCCTGTAATCACACTTGATCAGCCACTGTACACACTTGCCAAACATATCCAATGGAGATGGCCAGAAACACATGGAGAAGATCACTTCGTCATGGTCTTTGGTGGACTCCATATTGAGATGGCAGCATGGAAAACCCTCGGTGACCTTCTGGATAGCAGTGGGTGGACAGGCGTTCTGATGCTTGCAGGGGTTGCTACAAGTGGTACTGCTGATTCCTTCCTGAAAGTGACCCATGTGACACGCACACGACGAGCACACCAAGTCACAGCCAGTACTCTCTATCTTCTCCTGAAGGAAGCCTACAGCCAGTACACCAGTGGACTAGATGAGGGACAGGTTACGATACCACTAGATGACTGGTGCGGTGAACAAGCCAATGCAAGTCCACAGTTTCAGTTCTGGTTCCTAATTATGCAGCTAGAACTGGCAGTCCTGATCTATGTGAGATCCGTCCGTGAAGGAAACTTCCAACTGTACACTGATGCTCTGACCAAGCTTGTACCATGGTTCTTCGCCTTGGGACATACAAACTATGCCAGGTGGATCCCAGTTCACTTGCGCGACATGGTGACACTTGCAACAAAGCATCCAACTGTATACGCACAGTTTCTGGCAGGAAACTTCACCATGAAGAAGACTACACGTGCATTCTCTGCCATAGCCTTAGACCAGGCACACGAGCAAAATAATGCATTGGTGAAAGGTGATGGAGGGGCTGTAGGTCTTACGGAGAATGCTGCAGCTTTGCGCCGATGGATGGTGTCTGGTCCAGAGATGGCCAAACTGATCTATAAGTTCGAGGCCACAACAGAAAAAAGAATTAGGAAAACTGAACTAAAACACCATGAACAGACAAAGCACACGCAGGTAGCCTTTGCTCGAGATGTGAGAGCACTCACCCGTGTCATAGGAGAGATGGGGAACCCATTCTGTGACGACAGCAAAGATCTCTTGGTGCTAGACAGCAGAGACCTGGCAGACCCAGCAGTCATCAACACCCTTTACCAGATCGAGAAGCTGGGAAAAGAACAGTATGACACATATGTGAATGAGAGGCTTGTACATCAGACAAAGCCTATCACTGACCCAATAAAAAGAAACAATCTCCCTCTCTTCAGCCGACCCCCAGTCAGAGAGAAGTCAAGAACAGAGTTGAAGGTGGTATCTCTGAAGAATGACTGCGTTCTGTTCTCCAGGCTGTTTATTGCATCCCAGACACGGAATGGAGATCTTGATGAATTCTTTGCACATGAAAACCAAGCTTGTCCCCCTGCATTGTCACAAATGGGCAAAATCCGGCTTGGAACCAAGTCTGATCTGGTTGGGTGCTTAGAAGATCTGATCACCTCACGGGAAAATGATGATTTAAGCCCCCCTGTTGAAGTCATGATCCTGGATGGAGCAGCCATCGTGAACATGCTGGCACCTCGTAATGCGAAGACCTTCTCTGAGTATGCATCACTAGTATTCTTGCCATACATCACATCTCAGATACAAAATAAGAGCAGGGTTGATATTATCTGGGATGAATATTTCCCAGACAGTTTGAAAGCCGACACCAGGAAGACGAAGGGTAAAGGCACCAGGAGACGAGTTGAGCCATCTAGTTCCATCCCTCGAAACTGGCAGGCCTTCCTTCGCATAGACGAGAACAAGGTGGAGTTGTTTGACTTTCTAGCAACGAGGATAGCAAACATTGAGACTGACAAGCAAATCGTCACCACAAACCACAAAGAAGTTTTTTGTACACAGCCACGAGATGTTACTGGTCTTTCCCCGTGTAGTCACGAGGAGGCAGATACAAGGATACTACTCCATGTCCAAGATGCAGTCAGACAGGGCTATACCAAGGTGTCAATCCGCACAGTGGACACAGATGTTTTGATCCTTGCAGTGGCAGCAACTGGATATCTTGACATCGATGAACTCTGGGTTGCTTTTGGCACAGGGAAGAATTTCAGGCACTTGGCAGCTCACGAGATGGCTGTGGCACTGGGACCAAACAAGTGCCGAGGGTTGCCATTCTTCCACGCCTTCACTGGGTGTGACACCGTGTCCTGCTTCGGCGGAAGGGGGAAGAAAACAGCATGGGAAACATGGAAAGCCTATGATGAGGTCACCTCAGCTTTCTGCGCACTGGCTGCCACACCAACCATTTCAACTGCAAATGACAACATGGATCCACTGGAGCGTTTTGTTGTTCTGCTCTACGATCGAACAAGCAGCCAGGAACATGTTAACGATGCCCGCAAGCATCTCTTCACCCAGACTGGTAGATCAATAGAGGCTATCCCACCAACGCAAGAAGCCCTCAGACAACACATCAAGAGAGCTGCCTACCAAGCCGGCTTTTGTTGGGGCCAGATGATGATTTGCGCACCTGAGCTCCCATCGCCAAGTGAATGGGGTTGGAAACAGAGTAATAACGGCTGGGGGATATATTGGACAACCCTCACAGAGGCAACTGAGGCATGCCGACAATTGATTAGATGTGGATGCAAGAAGGGTTGCAGGAAACAGTGCAAGTGTGTTAAGGCCGCACTCCAGTGCTCAGCTCTGTGTCACTGTGCAGGGGAGTGCACACGATAGTATACAGGAGGAATAACACACCTGTTACATATACACAAACATGTGGAAGACTGTTTTGTAGACTGTTTTATAGTGAAAGTCACTTCCACAGCGTTAATGTGGCATTTTCACTTCATTTCCATTGTGTTTCTGGAGTTTGCTCAAAATAGCTCAAAAAGTAATTATTTTTGTAAAGAATAAGGACCAAATAAATGTTATGTGAGTTTGTTGACATTTAATTATGATCTTACAACCTGTTTACGTGAAAAAAACATCATAGGTGTGCTTGAGCAATAAGTAAATCTAGTTTTATAGACATCGGTACTGTGTATCTTATTATCCGTAAACGGCCATTTTTAAAATGGCCACCATTTTGTCCCTAGGAAAAGATTTGAATGCCCCTATATCCAAAAATCTTCCTAGTAGTATGCTCTATCAGTGTTCAAAATTTCATGCTTGTATCACCAAAAGCACAATTTTTTCACATATCTGCTGGGCTACACAGGACATTCTCCCAGAAGGATTTTGGCTTGTTCAGGTGTGTTTTGGCAAACTCCAGTCGGGCTTTCTTATGTCTCTCTCTCTCTCAGCAGTGGGGTCCTTCTGGGTCTCCGACCATAGAACCACCTTTCATCGAGTTGCCGATGGATGGTGTAAGTTGAAACTGTTGTACCTTGTGTCTGAAGGTCAGATTGAATCTGTTTAGCAGTTGATCGAGGTGCTTTCTCCACCATTCAAACAAACCTTCGCTGCAATCTTCGATCAAGTTTTCACTTGCGGCCACGTCCAGGGAGGTTGGCCGTAGTGTCATGGGCCTTAAACTTCCTGATAGCATTGCGTACGGTGGACACAGGAACATCAAGGTGTCTGGAGATGGACTTGTATCCTTGCGATTGTCCATGCTTGGCTACAATCTTGTGTCTGACCTCCTCAGACAATTCTCTGCTTTTCTTTCTTTTCTCCATGCTCATTGCGGTACACAGAGTGACACAAAACAGCAGAATGACTCCTTTTCTCTATTCAAACTGGTTGAATGAGTGATTTTTATATTGTAGGAACCTGCAACTCACCACAGGTGAGTTAAATTCCAAAGTAAAGGAGGATCACCTACTGGAAATCTAATTGTTTCTTACAACTTCTAAAAGGTGCCAATAATATTGTCCGGGCCATTTTAGGATTTCTGTGTGGAATAAGCTAACATTTCGTAATGTTTTCAGATTTTATGTTTTGTTCCACTGCAAACCAAAGAAATACAAATGTGGATACCAAAATATTTTTTAATTTCAACAATTTTCTGGAAGAAATGGTGCATTATTTGAAAAAAGTGCAAGGGTGCCAATATTTTTGGCCATGACTGGAAATCGTTTTTTGCCCCATCAACCCTGGTGTTGGGCTAGCGGCTAGGGTGCCGGCTTAGGATCCTAGGATCCTGGGTTCGAATCCCGGTTAATCGCTGAATTAACGCCAGGGTGGTTGACTCAGCCTGTCATCCTTCCGAGGTCGGCAAATTGAGTACCAGTTCACTGGTAATTCCCTGCTTGTCGTTAAAGGCAGCAAAAAGGGTTGGCGTCAGGAAGGGCATCCGGCCGTAAAACATTGCTTCAAAAAGGGGACCGAAAAACAACAACAACCACAGTTCCCGAAAAAGGCCAACCCCCGCTTGCGGGGAAAAATGGCCTCTAAAAAAAAAAAAAAAAGTTCCCGAAAAAGGCCAACCCCCGCTTGCGGGGAAAAATGGCCTCTAAAGGTGTTTTTTTATTTTTTTTTCTCAATGGTGAAGAATCACTGAAAAAAATTTGTCAGAGCCAGATCCAGATCTTCACCAAAAGGTAATCATTTCATCCTTGTCAAATACTCGACATCTCAATCAAATTTCTTCTGAATCAGTCCACAACTTTTTGAAATATCTTGTTCACAAAGAGACAGCCAGACAAACAGAGATGAAAACATTTGGTGGTGGAGGTAATAATGGCTGCTTCATTTGTGAATGTGAGGCATGTGGAAAACATTTAAACGTGGTGAAAACAATGGGCATACTCCGTTAGGCAAAGTCGTTCCTTGGCACATGTGAACTCCTACAACATCTTCATCCCAAGCTTGATGGAGTACTGCTCTCCCCTCTGGGCTGGCTCCCCAGCCTGACACCTTGTTCAATTTGACACCGTGGATACCAAGGCCTTCAAGATCATGAAAATGTCCTGCGATGAAGATGAGTCTATGGACCTATTACTCCGCCATCGCAGACACGTCGGTCGGTCGTCTCTCGGTCTTATATCGCATCCTTTATGGTCTTACACCCTCCGCCATTTCTGTGCTCTCCCCCTCCCCCACACTCCTACCTTTCCCTAGGTTTCCGCAGGACGCATGCAGTCTGCGAGAAATGCCCTTCTGGTGAAACTTCCAAAATCCAGATTCACTGCTCACCTCCACTCGCTCGATTCTCTTTTTCCCCACCTGTTAACTTCCACATTCTCTCCAATCTCATTCTTCCCTCCAGCTTTTCAAGACAGCTGTTCACCATCTCGGATTGTCCCCAATCCAAAGCCATGATCTTTTATACCCACATTAACCCTCCCTCTCTCAAGCCCACATCTTTACAAGTTTCCAGTCTTTACTTCCTGAGAGTTTGCTGCTTTATCCATATGGCCCACTCTGTGTCCTCCCCTCGCCCTGATTCTTCCCAAATCACTAACTTCATTTAGTCTCCCTTTATTTTGTCCCTCAATCCTGCTGCAAGTGGCCCCCTCTTTCCACTGTTCCTTTTGTTTTGTTACATCCTGATCAGTTATATGCTGCAGCTCCTCTGCAAGCCTCAACATTGCAAATCTAAAATAAATAAATGAATGAATGTGGATGAAAATCAGACATCTACAAAGATGACTTTGATCTGACAAACTTTAAAAAGTCTACAGGTGGAACATTTGGGATACCAATGCTGTACTCCTCTGTGCACCTGCACGCTTGGGACGAAATTCCACACAATTTGCCAAATTCAGACCCAAAGTTCTGCTAAACTGCAGGTTCGTGTTCCGATTCATGTTCTGATTCGTGCTCTCGTGTTCAAAATATATAATATAATTTAAATGTTCCTCGATCAGACCAACAACTATACAGTAGGACTCCAGCATTCATGTGGGATCGATTCATGACCCTGGCATTCACTATAAAGCGTGCTCAATAGTTCTTGAAAACGTGGCAATGTATCAATGGGGAAAAGGGGGGATAGGTTGACGGAGGTTCGTGATTCATAAGGGAGAATTTTAAAAGTTTAACAACATGGATGCACGTAATTACCGTTTCATTAAAGATGCTTACAAATAAAAATAAGAACACTGTAAACAATTCCAAAGTGTTCGCTCACTCGTCACGAGTGTCATGTTATTTTATCAAAAAACGAACCGTTTGTTTTGCTTCGATCTTGCGTGATCCCCAAAGTGCATCTCAATCCCAGAAAGATTTGTCGTTTTAACTGCTCAGAGTTTAAGCTTGAAGGAAGATTGTATTATCTTACGAAGATAGACGTTCAGTTTAAATTGCACAATTTTAAACGTCCTGGCATCACAGTTCTTCTGTTAGAATTTCATTATATTTTAGATCCAGTTTTACTTAACGTACCAGGAACCAGCATCGCGGATCTTCGATCCCGCAACAAAGATTGGTACTCAAATAGAAACTTCTCAAATCATAGTAGCATAAGAGACACCGACGCCCTACGGGGATGGGGTCACTAAAGCACTTGCACGACATCACGTGTACAGTGATAAATTGCAAGTCATCTCCATAGCTGACTTGTAATACCCTCTCCCACCACCACCGGGTGGCACTACATGGTACACAATTACAGAGAATTTGCATCCTCAACCCCATCCTGAACTCACACAACGACAATTTTTAACACCTAAAACCCTAACAGGCAAACCCCAGGTACAACCACCAAATTTCACTCATTCCATCCAGCAGTTTAAGAGTGCATACAAGTGGCGGTGGTTCGTGTGCAGCCACTCGGTTGCTGGTTGCATCATTTCTGTGGGTGCGTCTGCCGCTGATGCAGTGCCTCTCTATAACCAGTTATCTGGTACTCATTTTGCCGACCTCGGAAGGATGACAGGCTGAGTCAACCCCACCTGGCGTTAATTCAACAGGATTCGAACTCAGGACCTTAGGATCCCAAGCCCGCAGCCCTAACCATTAGGCCAACACCAGGTGATGATGATTAGCATCTCAAGACCCCAATAATCCAATTGCAATATTCATGACGAGACAAGGCGTGTACATTTTGAGGTAATGCAGGATAAATACCAGGAATTGGGCAATGTAAACATTTTTGGGCAGCTACCTTGTACTATTTCCAAATCAGAGTTTGTAACGTATGCACGTACCTTGTTGGCTTCATCCTCCAAGCTTTGCAAATGAGTACGGCATTGCGACACTTCGGCCTTAAGCTCGTCTTTTTCCCGCCAGGCTGTCTCGTAGCGCTCTCGCCATGAGCCCGCCTCATGCCTGCACTGGTCGGCCTGCACCGTCACAATGAGAGGAGGAATGGGGATCAAGGACAGAGGTGATTAAACACTGTGAGTAACTGAACCACAAGCACAGGAGTCTGTGCACTTCAAAACTTCCACGGTAAGATGTTGGAAAACAAACTTTGATTGCATTTTGGGTTATCTGATCTGATAATCCCTTAAAAGCACACTTGGAGTGCTGCATACTTGGTACTCGTTGAATAATTTTGATTCCATACAGACAAATAAAATAAAATAACCAATTGTTACAACCTGAGCAAGTAGATCAATATGTTATGAATGCAAAATAAAAGTTCAGCTACAAGGTAAAATGCTTGAACTAGAACGGCACTCGGTAGAGCGCATACCTCCACCAGGCTAAACAGTTTATGGTTTCTATCCACTGATAGGCCGGATCTGGATTCGGACCTGAACAAAAATCTAATCACCTTGTTCTTGTCACCGAACCAACTCATCCACCAAGTTTATTCATAACTCATCCATAACTTTTTAAAATAACATTTTATATGTATCGCTTTTCGCCCGATCTCTCAATGGTGAAGAATCACTTTTAAAAAATTAAATAATTCTTATATCCGAATACATGTTCAGATCTTCACCAAAATGAAATCGATTAGTCCCTGTCACACACCCAACCTCTCCACCAAGTTTTGTCCAAATCCGTGCATAACTTTGAGATATCGTGCTATATATCATCTTTGGCCCTATCTCCCAATAGTGAAGAATTACTTTAAAAATTCTCCGAGCTGGATCCAGAACCGGATCGTCACTAAAATTTCATAATTTCGTCCTTGTTATATACACTACCTCTTTGCCAAATTTCGTCCGAATCTGTCCACAACCTTTTTGAGATATCTTGTTCACAAACAAACAGACAGGGGTGAAAACACAACCTCCATCCACCTTCGGTGACGGAGGTAAAAATAACAAGCATTCTGAGTATTGCGCTGCAATACATGTCCCCTACCGGCAGTCTGTCGTCCGGAAAACTGTTGGGGAAATTACCAAGGGTTATTTATCCACAGGTTCTGAATCGTTCCCAATCGCTAATTACCTCAGGACGGGCTCACCTGTGATTCGCACTCGGGACTTTGATTTATACACCTTGCAGACAGGTCAGCAGAAGCACGAGAAAATAAGTTGTTGATAAAGAACCTTTCGAGTCGCTAAATACCAGTAATTTATTATACTTTCCGGTTCACGATGAATGATCAATGTGTATATATATGTTGCTCGGCTTGGCTCTGCCCCTCCGGAAAGCGCGCGCTGTGTCGCGCTGTTGACGTTCGCGAGACGAGGCTGAGGGCGCGTGGTGCGGCTTGAGGAAAACTCTAGAATAAACAAGAGATATCCATTTAAAAAATATTTTCGTTTAATTAACGATATCTGCCAAACCACGCGCCCTATCGCAAATTCCAAAAGGACATTTTAGTAGATTGACATGCTGAACAGATCTCCCCTTGATTGGATCAAAAATGAGGGAGAAGCTTGGTTTTAAAGGTTCATGCTTAAAAACGTCATAACTCTGAAACCATGTTACGCATGACGTCATGCTCGCTGACTTTTTTGTTCGTCATGGGTATGCGATTCTGCCTGCAAAGTTTGGCCTCAATCTGTTCAGCCGTTGCAGAGAAAAAGGGGTTTTCGTGTTTTCACGAAAAACAATATGGCGGCCGAACCACGTGACCTGTGACGTCATAATTACCATTAAAATATTCTACAGACCGAGTCCCTCACATGGTGAAAATTTGATCTCAATCGGTCCAATTATTGCAGAGAAAATCTTTTTTAAAGGAAATTAAACTTAAAATGGCACTGAGTTAAGGATCATCCGAATTATCAGAATTCCCAAAGTTCAAAGCGCCATAACGTTGTCAAAAATGATCGAAACGTCATGAAGTTCGAACTTGTCCTGTACCTTATCATGAAGAAACCATGTACCAAGTTTGAAATCATTAGCATTAAGCGTTTAGAAAAAAAGTCCGGAAAACTGGTCTTTGCGTGACGGACTGACAGACAGAGGGACGGCGTGCAAACCTATAGTCCCCTCCGGTGTACACTGGTAGGGGACTAATAACAAAGCAGTCGTGGATAAGAAGTGAAATCAAAAATATCAAATAAAAAAAACGCACCTCTCTGGAATTCACATTTGCTGTTTCTTCAAGTTTATCTAGCATGCTGCGGAGCTCCGCAACATCCTGCTGTTCTCTTCTTTCTTGCTCAAGTTCCATTGCTAGGTCTGAGCGAGCAGCTTCTAAACGAGATACCTCAGTCCGAAGTGCTGCGCCCCTCTCTTCAGCACTGAGATGAGCATGTCGAGCAGGGGGGAGATTTACAAATGAGAGTGGAGGAAGAAGTTGGTTAAACAAGAAGAAAAAAACATGAGGATTTACAGACTTGGCATTTAATATGGAATATTTTTTTTGTGGGGGTGAACTTACTTTTCAAGATGACTTAGAACCAAAAGTTCATTGGAATTATGTTGAAATTATTCTAGATTTTGTTAATGTGACCTTTAAAAGAAACAAAAACCACATTTGACATTTCGAAGCAAATAAATTGATCCTTGAAAGTGATGTAAACTGATATCGAACTCAATTCACGGACAGTACTGTGTTAAACTTCTGTGCGTTTTCCAGAAGTATCTCTTTATTTTGCACATTAGCCAAATTTTTTTTAACAAAAACAAAAGTTAAATTACGACTGGGATTACGGACAGTAAAATTACAGTTCAGTACTTCGTGTAACCCCCACGAGCATTCAGGAGAGCACGTACACGTTGAAGCATGCTGTTCACGAGATTTGCCAAGGTTTGGACAGGAATCGCTTGCCATGCAGTTACAATAGCCTGCTGCAATGCACGTACAGAGGCGCACGTACAGAAGTGGTCGATTTGACGCGTTAATTCTGCCCACAAGTTCTCTATCGGATTCATATCCGGGGACATGGCAGGTCATTCCATATGCTCTACACCACGGTCAGCAAGAAAGTGCTGGATCATGCGAGCATGATGAGGCCGTGCATTGTCATCTTGGAAGACAAAGTTTCCTCGAAAGGCTGCACGAACAAATGGAAGCAATGTTTCTTCCAGAATGGCCCTGTGCTTGAACTGGTTCAGGTTTCCACTCAGAACAACCAGGTCAGTTTTGCCCCCTGCATGAAAAGCAGCCCAAACGGTCACCCCACCACCTCCAGCTTGGACTCTTGGCACTATACAATCTTCGTTGTAGGCTTCATGCACTTGTCTGCGCACTCGGGCACGGCCACCGTGATGATAGACCAGAAATCTAGACTCGTCACTGAAGATCGCACAAGATCTGTCAAGATCACAAGATCGCACAAGGTCGCACAAGATCTGCCTGCAACCCTCTTTTGGTTAAACTGCCAAAATCAAGACTCTCTGCTCACCTTCACTCCTTCATTCCTCTTTTCTCTCACCTCTGGAACAAACTCCCTCACTCTCTTCAATCCCACTCCACCCTCCAAGTCTTTAAAACAGCTGTTCACCACCATCTCTTATCTTCCCCCTCCAAAACCTTGATCCTTTCTACCCCCGCTAATTTCACCCCAATTCCACTTTTTGAAATACCAACTTCTGTCCTGGAAGTCCTTGGTGTCCTTGTGCTTTATACTTCTCCCTCCCCCCCCCCCCCCCTTCCCATGCCTCCTCCCCCCGGGCCCTCTCCCTTCCACACATCTCCCTGCTCTCGGATGTTGTGTTTGTTTGCTTCCCCTTTTCTCCCTATCTTGTCTTCCGCTCCCTCTTTTTGTGTATCTTGTTTGTCTGGTCGATTTGTTTGTGAAGTAAATGTTAGCTCTTTCACGAGCCTCGATTCAGTATACAAAAAAATTAAATAAATAAATAAATAAAATCACGTGATTCCAGTGTCCTGGCTGCCATTGGCGGTGCTCTCTGGCCCACTGCAATCGGCGCTGGCAGTGTTGTCTGGTCAGGCGTGGCTTTCTCAGGGGACGCCTGGCACGATAGCCTGCTTGAACCAGTCGTTGGTTGACTAGCCTTCTGGATACAGGCACATTTGTCAGTTGCTGCCACTCAGCCCTAAGCCGATTAGCTGACTTGGTACGGCCATTGCGGACTAACCGGTGCAGCTGGCGATCATCCCTCCTTGTGGTTCTGCGGGGACGTCCTGGCCTCGGTATTGGAGTAGGGACACCCCTCTGAGCATTTCGTTTCAGGATCTTTGACACCTGAACTTGAGTGATGACATACTGCCAAGCAATAGCACGCTGTTTCATGCCGGAATTTTGTAAAGCCACCACTAAATGACAAACAGCATTGTCGAGTTGACGGACCATCTCCAGGGGAAGCGGCAATAACTTTTGTAGACGTGCAGCAGTTGTTTTCCACTAATACAGAACGCAACAACCCTTATCTCCCCGATTGTGAAGCCAATCGTCAAATGTACCTGTCCGTACATTTTGTCACGCCACCTGTGATATAATCCTGTTATTGGCTTCTTGCTGCGACAGACAATCAGTGACATGGTTCTTTTAACAAAGAAATCACCGAAGCATAAAAGAAACTCACCAGATTGATATACCGAGTTCAGAAAGTAAACCCAAGTCAAGAAAAAAAAAATATTCCATATTAAATGCCAAGTCTGTAGGTTCATAAAATTTAAATGTACTAGGGCATGCCCGTACTATATCTATATCTAAAATTATATCCCCCCCCCTCTATTTACATGAAATGGTTTGGTCCATGAAATGTTTTGGTCCATTCGCAACGCCAAAGCGAACGGCGAACGCTTTACATGAAATGGTTTGGTCCATGAAATGTTTTGGTCCATTCGCAACGCCAAAGCGAACGGCGAACGGCTTGCGAGTACAGTGACAATCCCCCCCCCCCCTCTATTTACATGAAATGGTTTTAATTAGTTTTAAAACATAGTTTAACGCCAACATAGCGGCAACATAGTTTGCCAACGTGAAATAAATGAATACGCTCTCAAATGTGCCGTCCGAGGCAGAGTGTGTTCGCCACGTTCGGCACACGCGATAGCTCGCTGCTCTCTGATTGGTTGAATCGTTTTTTGGACATAGCTCGGTAAGTAATTGTCCGATTAATATGAAACCTTGAAAAGGCACATCCTCGGGTCCCCAGCAATATACCTGGCAAGTTTAAAGTATATCGGACCGGTAGTTGTCGAGAAACAGCGGTCGCATACACACACATAGAGATTACTGGAATTATAGATAGATGATACCGATCCATATGTCCCCAAGTCACCTGTCCAATTGTTCTTGCAGGTGCTCAAGCTGCCGTCTAAAATCCACCTTACATCGATGAGCTGCTCGATTGGCCTCCCTCAGCTCCGAGCACTCTTTGCGAATCCGTTGCAGATCAACTGGGAAGCAGGACAAAAAGTGTGAAAACAAGGCACAGAACTTAGCTCTGAGTACCAGGTTTGAACTGAACAGTTAATTTTACAATTCAAATGAAAATAATATATTTATTGTTAAAAAATAGAAGCTCAAGTTCAAAAAAGGTTGCACAAAATTCATACGAGGAAACTTCCTCATTGGATATTCCATGGCAGTGTGAGTGTGGCGTGGACACGAGACTGGCATTCCAAATATTGTGGTCAAATCCAGCTCAGGGTCGCAGTATCAATAATTTTCCATCTGACCATCTCTATCCCAAGCAACTCTCAGTAAAATTAGTGTGCCACTCAGAAGTATGTGGGGATACAAGCCTATTCTGATCCACACAAAGATCATCAAGCATCTAGCCATACAGTTACTAGAAGTATTAGGGAGTATAGCTTCCAACTTCGGGCTGGTACATCTGCTTCCCATCTGGTGGTGGTTGAATCCCAGCCTTTTCATACTATTGGCATCTCCTGGCAGGAAATAGAGTCCCAATGTGTCCTCAGACACTGCAGGCAGGTTGGTGGACTCTGTTTTCTATCGTCTCACTTCTGACCTCGCTACGCTTGCCCTCTCTTTCCTGTCTACCTGCAACATCACTGCTTTACATACCATCCTCCAGAAACCCATACCTATACTCATGAAGTAAAAGTCCATACTGCATTAATAGGATGCAATGTCTGTTCATCCATTCTGTATCTCCTCCTGAACTACTGGTCGCACAAAGTTCAAAATGGCACCATATTAATCGCCAAGGACCCGGATTTGGACAAAAACAGTTTTATTATTTACATCGATAAATGCCAAGACAAAGCAAGCAGGAACTATGCTTAGTGTGGATTGGTGGCAAGTCACGAGGTGCTGCACATTGAATGTGAGTGGCTACCCCTCCTCCCCAAGTCGATGTAAGAGGACCAGTAGTTCTGGAAAGAGGACCAGTAGTGCACCATGATTGGCTCCTGGAAATTGATGTCAACATACCCTTTACCATTCTTAGAATTCTAAAGAAAAATAATTTAGAGTTACAAATAACAACAAAGTTTTTTTATGATACCACTCTAAAAGCTGGCACTTCTCCCACATTACACCTCGTTGAGCATTTACTGTCACAGCAGTCACCCTAACATCAGATGGGGAGTTATATTGGTCTAGGATCATCATATTATACCTGTCAGTAGGCCTGGTGTTGGCTTAAAGATATTAGGGTCCTGAGTTTGGGCCCATGTCATGCTGTTGCAATAACACCAGGTGGGTTGACTCAGCCTGTCACCCTTCCAATTTCGGCAAAATGAGTGCCAGCTGACTGGTAATCGGAGAACTGCATCAGCGGCACTTCCAGAAAATGATGCAACCAGCAGCCACGGGCTGCATACGAAACGACAACCTGGGAGCCGTGGTGGTTGTACCTCCCAACGCAAGTCGGGGGCCAAACCTTCCCCATCCTTACCTGCTGTCCGGACTTGTCAGGGCAGCGCGGTCATGGTCAGAGTGCCCACAAGTCTCCATGGACCGGCCCTTTCCCTCTTGTCTCTCTCTCTCTCTAACTCCGTCGTGGCCCTGACTTAGTGAAGGCGGGGGTACACTATCGTGGATGTGGGAGATCTCTGGGTCACTCCTGCAAGATTGATTGGCTGCTTCCGTGCCGTGTTTCTTCGAGAGAACCGCGCTTCGAGAGTCAGTTTTTTTAATGTCAGCATCTTTTGGAATATTTTCAGCCCAGCCTCCCCTTCCAGAGTTGATTATGGCGCAGCACAATAAGAATCACACAACAGATTACCCAGACCGAGTCGTGTTGTTCTACAATGCATATACAGGCAGTCCCCGGTTACGAACATCTGTTCATACGAACATGATACTTCAGAATCATGTTTCCGTCTTTCGAACGATCGATCCATTCACACTAACACGGCTTTTTTAACATACCAATTTTTTTTCAACATACCGCAAGGCTAAATGTAGAAAATCGGACCTAAGAGTTAATTGCCCATTCAAAACATACTTAAAACCTCATAAATACAGGTTTTGCTCTTTCGTCATTTCACACGTCATTCTCGAGAGACATGTCATTATTGAGACGTTGATGCTCGCCCTGCTTCGCCATACACTCCACTAGCTCGTCATGCCTTATATTACGCACGTTCCATTTCCTCAAATTTATCCATTTTTATTTTTATTTTTATTCAATAACGTTTTTGGTAAACAAGACCGAAAGTCTAATAGCGGCCTAGCCAGGCTTGTTTGATACTTACGTTGAGGAGGATAGTATGACCTGGGTGGAGAGACCAGTTAGCAAATAATGCCAGTTACCAGTCAGCAAAGTATTAAATTATTTTTGAAGTACTCTAAGTCTCTAAGCCGTCGGTCACCATGGAAACGAAGACATTGCATTGAGACACGGGTATATGCTATATGTTTCGAGTCAACGATGAACCAACCATACACCGCTTCAATCCAGTAACTTTGCAGTCACGACAAACGGATTGCAGGGTTACGATTATATTTACGATATCATTATTAACGTTATTATCATTATTAAGACGATGTTACTGTATTAATAAACCGAGGCTAATTCCTTACTCCAGTGATAATTAGTACACCGCGTCTCATTGAGTCATCCATGAACCAACCATACACCGCTTCAATCCAGTAACTTTGCAGTCACAACAAAGGAATTGCAGTGTTACGATTATATTTACTATATTATTATTGCTATTAACGTTATTGTTATTATTATTATGAAAATGATGCTACTGTATTAAGAAACCTGGTATAAATTGTCCGAAGCGGCATGAAAGTGAGTTCTGAAGGCATGAAGCCTGAGATCTATAGGTACTGTGTCGTTGGAAGACCTGTAACGTCTATGGTTTCGATATTTAATGGTCATTTTAACAATCGGTTTGTTTGTGTTTCACACTGAATGAAAAACGTAAAGGTAGAGCATGGCGATTGTGATAAATGACAGGTTCGGTGATATGTTCGGCCTGAACGGCATATAAATCAAAATGGTGCTGTGTGGAGTCAGCCGTTGTACGCCGTAATGACATCACAGATGTAATCACATCACATCACCCATGTCATGTGACCAGATCCTCAGCTCTGATTGGTGTATGTTCGTGAGGGACATACATGCATACATGCATACATGCAAACACTGTTCAAGATGGCTTTGTCCTACGGGCTACGCCATAAAAACGGGTTTTAGAACATACGGGCAATCGGACGCTCGAATGCAGGAAAACGATCAATGTGTGGGCGGTGCAATGAACAGCAGAACGCAGAGATTCATTCATGTCCCGTGATGCATCTCACTTTTTTGGCGGCACCTTACTGGACTGTACAGTATTTATACATGATGACTTCCCCAACTGCCGCTCTGTCAATTGCCCAATAAAGATTTGTGTATAAACGTTTTAAGGCTTTCTTATTAAGTTTCCTCTGCCTTCAAGGTAGTGGAAAACCTATTCATTCTGTTCAGATTATTCTATTTATTCTTCCGCCCCTGATTTTGGGGGTCGGAAACCTTTAAAACGAATGTTCTCTGCAACCGTTGGTCTGATTGACATGAAATTTTCACCAAACATGAAACCGGAGCGGCTCCACGTGTAGAGTTTTTTTAATACAAATTATTATGTCATTGGTCACGTGGTATAGGCACCATCTTGGAAAAACCTTCAAAGTTTGCCCCACTGCATATCTCTGAAACAGCTCAATGGAAAAAATTGAGTCATCGCTCATTGTACAGAACTCTGCATTGGGACCAACAAATATGTACATGAAGGACATCAAAGGTGCTTCCATTATGACGTCACAATTTGACAAGTAGAACACCTGATCCCAAGAATATGAAATTTCTTGAGCATGATGTAAGGAAAAATAGGCCAAGGACAAAAAAATGTCATCGGTCACGTGGTTCGGCCGCCATATTGTTTTTCCTGAAAACCACGAAAAAACCCTTTTTCTCCGAAAAACAGCTAGCTTACTGTTGCTTCCTTCGCGGCTCAAAAGCTCTTTGAAATATACTTCCCACACCTTCAATACTGCCCCCTTCTCTGTCAATAGCCTCCCGCCTCCATCCTTAATCACGCCCCCTCCACTCTTTCATGTCCTTGCTATTCTCATCCCTGTCACGAGCCAATTCTGAGATAATCTTTCTCCCACCATCCTTTCCGACCTGTTGTCCACCTACTCTTCTATATTATTCCTCACCTTATCCACAGATCTCTCTGCTGCTTTCTTCTGCCCATATAGGTGCAGCATCTGATTGTCTCCCTCTATCCTTGATCTTCTCTATCCTCTTCCAAACCTCCTCCTTTTCACCAACTGTCTTTATTACTTCCTCCTTCCACCATACTTGGTTATATCCTTCGACGATGCACCCTTTCCTGACATCCTTCCACACCAAAACTTCTGCAATTCCCCTAAACGCCTCTCCGTGTTTCTTCCACTCCTCCTCAAAAGTGCTCATACCTTGCCCTCATCCTCTCCTTGAGCTCTACGACAACATTTCCCCTATAATTCCCCCACCTAATAACTTTCCAACTCCTGCTCTTAACCACCTCCCTCCTTTTCTTCATCCATACGACAAACACCACAGGCTTGTGTTGGATGGTAACAGCCTCTCCCTCAACCCCCCCTTCCATACTATCCACCCTCCACAACTGTCGCTTCCTTACCACCACCAAATCCAATTCTGTTCTATGCTGTCATTCCCTATAAGTAACCTTGTGGCTTTCCCACTTTTGAAAGAATGAACCAGCTATAGCCATCCCATTCCTTGGCACCAGCTCCATCAGCTCTTGACCCTATCTATTCCTCATTCCCCAAAATATTTATCAACGCATTCTTCTTCACCCAACTCCGCAACTCCAACATGTGCATTAAAGTCCCCTGCAATGCACAGCATCACTTCCAACTCAACCATTCCCTTCATTCTCTCTATTGCGTCCCTGAATTCCTGCTTCTCCACCCGAGTCCTTCCAGTGTGTGGCCCATATACCAACACGACACACCATTTTCCTCTGTATCACCACCCATGTCATAACTATCCGTCCCCCCCATATTTCCACACTGACCACCTTCTTGCTGATCTCTTCCTATACTATTATTCCCACGCCACTCCTCCTTCTATCCCCACTGATATGTAACAGCTTGTATCCTCCTACCAAACTCCTCGCCCTGTATTTTCCATCTGGTCTCCTGCACACACAACCCTTCTAACCTCCTTCTCTGCATCATCTCCACCACCAAGACCCTCTCCCCCATTTATCCCACATACAAACTATCGAGCTAAACCTTGCTTCTGAACTGCTGCCTGCCTGGCAGAGCTTTTACCATCTTGATAAATTTGGGCCGCTCAGGTCATCAATTCGCTGCGCTCCCTGGGCTGACCTGCTGGACCCACTACCCTAGATTATCATAATCCTGTGTGTGTGCATGCCTTCTCCACCTTCTCCATTCGCTCCCCTCCTATCCCATGCCCGCCTCCTCCCTCCCTCCACACGCCCGCCCCTTCCCCCTCCCTCCATCCACACGCCCGCCCCCTTCCCCTCCCTCCCTCCAAACCCCCGCCCTTCCCCCTCCCTCCCTCCACACCCCCGCCCTTCCCCCTCCCTCCCTCCACACACGACTCCACTCACTCCCTCTTGTCTTCCTCCCTCCATCCATCCATCTACCTCTCCCTCACCTCATCCTAATGTCCCGCTCTCCTTATTACGTAAAATTTGTGCTTATTCAGCAAACAAGTAAATGCTTTTCACAAAAATAACTCGATTCTTTCACAAAAATCACAGTTCAAAACCCACTCAATTTAACCCTCATCACGCTCGCGCAAATACGCTCCTTGACTCCCACGCCCGGACCTCCGTCGTCTCCCACGCCCGGACCTCCGTCGTCTCCCACGCCCGGACCTCCGTCGTCTCCCACGCCCGGACCTCCGTCGTCTCCCACGCCCGGACCTCCGTCGTCTCCCACGCCCGGACCTCCGTCGTCTCCCACGCCCGGACCTCCGTCGTCTCCCACGCCCGGACCTCCGTCGTCTCCCACGCCCGGACCTCCGTCGTCTCCCACGCCCGGACCTCCGTCGTCTCCCACGCCCGGACCTCCGTCGTCTCCCACGCCCGGACCTCCGTCGTCTCCCACGCCCGGGCCTCCGTCGTCTCCCACGCCCGGGCCTCCGTCGTCTCCCACGCCCGGACCTCCGTCGTCTCCCACGGCCGGACCTCCGTCGTCTCCCTCGCCCGGACCTCCGTCGTCTCCCTCGCCCGGACCTCCGTCGTCTCCCTCGCCCGGACCTCCGTCGTCTCCCTCGCCCGGACCTCCGTCGTCTCCCTCGCCCGGACCTCCGACGTCTCCCTCGCCCGGACCTCCGTCGTCTCCCTCGCCCGGACCTCCGTCGTCTCCCTCGCCCGGACCTCCGTCGTCTCCCTCGCCCGGACCTCCGTCGTCTCCCTCGCCCGGACCTCCGTCGTCTCCCTCGCCCGGGCCTCCGTCGTCTCCCTCGCCCGGGCCTCCGTCGTCTCCCTCGCCCGGGCCTCCGTCGTCTCCCTCGCCCGGGCCTCCGTCGTCTCCCTCGCCCGGACCTCCGTCGTCTCCCTCGCCCGGACCTCCGTCGTCTCCCACGCCCGGACCTCCGTTGTCTCCTGAGTTCCATGCTCTAGATCCACATTTTTGAAAACCGCCAAGTCTCACACTCTTGATCTGCCAGTTCCTTGCCGTGCAGAGCCGACCCACAAAGGAAAAACAAGCAGACCATATAGGCACAAGCACAAAATGTAGCCCGAAACATTGAGTAAAATCATGCTCACTCACAAACTGTTAAGATAAATAGAAACTCTTATTCGTGAAAATGAGAAGCTCCACTGTTAGATGTTGGCGGTGTTAATCGAGAAACTTCACCAAGGTATACCTCACCTCATTACAGTGTTTCACCTCGACACAACATCTTCTCTTTTCACCTAGACACAATGTCCTTTCACTTCACCTGAACACACATCCTTTTACTTCACCTCGACACGACGTCCTTTGACTTCACCTTGATATGATGTCCTGTTGACAATGTGTTTATTTTACGAGTACACCCGCAGACTCCGTGAGGGGCAGGAGGGTCATTCCTCTTTGGGGTATATACAGACTTGGCATTTAATATGGAATTATATTTTTTTTCTTGACTTGGGTTTACTTTCTGAACTCAGTATATCAATCTGGTGAGTTTCTTTTACCCTTCGGTGATGTCTTTGTTGAAAGAACCATGTCACCGATTGTCTTTCGCAGCAAGAAGTTAATAACAGGATTATATCACAGGTGGCGTGACAAAATGTAAGGACAGGTACATTTGACGATTGGCTTCACAATCGGGTATATAAGGGTTGTTGCGTTCTGTATTAGTGGAAAACAACTGCTGCACATCTACAAAAGTTATTGCCGCTTCCCCTGGAGATGGTCCGTCAACTTGACAATGCTGTTTGTCATGGAGTGGTGGCTTTACGAAATTCTGGCATGAAACAGCGTGCTATTGCTCGGCAGTATGGCATCACTCAAGGTCAGGTGTCAAAGATCCTGAAACGAAATGCTCAGAGGGGTGTCCCTACTCCAATACTGAGGCCAAGACGTCCACGCAGAACCACAAGGAGAGATGATTGCCAGCTGCACCGGTTAGTCTGCAGTGGCCGTACCAAGTCAGCTAATCGGCTTAGGGCTGAGTGGCAGCAACTGACAAATGTGCCTGTATCCAGAAGGCTAGTCAACCAACGACTGGTTCAAGCAGGCTATTGTGCCAGGCGTCCCCTGAGAAAGCCACGCCTGACCAGACAACACAGCCAGCGCCGATTGCAGTGGGCCAGAGAGCACCGTCAATGGCAGCCAGGACACTGGAATCACGTGACCTTCAGTGACGAGTCTAGATTTCTGGTCTATCGTCAAGATGGCCGCGTCCGAGTGCGCAGACAAGTGCATGAAGCCCACAACAAAGATTGTAAGAGTCCAAGCTGGAGGTGGTGGGGTGAACGTTTGGGCTGCTTTTCATGCAGGGGGCAAAACTGATCTGGTTGTTCTGAATGGAAACCTGAACCAGTTCAAGTACAGGGTCATTCTGGAAGAAACATTGCTTCCATTTGCTCGTGCAGCCTTTCGAGGAAACTTTGTCTTCCAAGATGGCAATGCACGGCCTCATCGTGCTCGCACGATCCAACACTTTCTTGCTGACTGTGGTGTAGAGCATATGGAGTGGCCTGCCATGTCCCCGGATATGAATCCGATAGAGAACTTGTGGGCAGAATTAACGCGTCAAATCGACAACTTGGACCAGCAGCCGACCTCTGTGCATGAATTGCAGCAGACTATTGTCACTGCATGGCAAGCGATTCCTGTCCAAACCTTGGCAAATCTCGTGAACAGCATGCCTCGACGTGTACGTACGTGCTCTCCTGAATGCTCATGGGGGTTACACGAAGTACTGAACTGTAATTTTACTGTCCGTAATCCCAGTCATAATTTAGCTTTTGTTTTTGTTGAAATTTTTTTTGGCTAATGTGCAAAATAAAGAGATACTTCTGGAAAATGTACAGAAGTTTAACACAGTACTGTCCATGAATTGAGTTTGATATCAGTTTACATCACTTTCAAGGATCAATTTATTTGCTTTGAAATGTCAAATATGGTTTTTGTTTCTTTTAAAGGTCACATTAACAAAATCTAGAATAATTTCAACATAATTCCAATGAACTTTTGGTTCTAAGTCATCTTGAAAAGTAAGTTCACCCCCACAAAAAAAATATTCCATATTAAATGCCAAGTCTGTAGATTACAGTCAATCTATGGACGGGTCTCAAGAACATTGGGTGTGTGTTCATTTACCATGTTCATTTACCATGTTTATTGTGGAGAGATCGCCACGTGGTTTAAGCATTCGAGCAAGCACTCCATTCAAAACAGTCAAGGAACGGCTGGCTTAGCAAGCGCTAGTTAGCTGCTTGGTAAATGAGCACATCCTGGTCTTCCTCCCTTTGTTTCGTATTAAACAGCGGGAGCGAGTTTCAAAAGTTCGCTACGAAAAATGCCACGGTTGTGGTAGAAAGGGCCATGTTATGAACTCAACATTTGTGGGGTGTATAGAGTACCGTAGATCTTCGCTCAGTTCTGTAAGTAAACCTTACTTCATGGATGTCGGGATTCCTCCAAATTTCTTCATTTAGTGTTTAAAGAGCATTAGCGACTGTTTAAAAAGCAAATCATACGCGTTTGTGGTTTATAATATTTTTTTCTTCCTGTGGAGGTCGTTGGGCCATTATAACGTTGGGAAACACTGTTTCGTTTGGAAACGCCATTATAACGATAAGCTATTTAAACACGTTAACACTGCAGGAAAAACGCCTTGGAGAAGTGGGACATTATTAGTATTAATATTGTTTTGTCATAACATTAATAATACTAGGGCATGCCCGTACTATATATATATCTAAAATTATATCCCCCCCCTCTATTTACATGAAATGGTTTGGTCCATTCGCAAAGCCAAAGCGAACGGCTTGCGAGTACGGTGACAATCCCCCCCCCCCCCCCCCCCTCTATTTACATGAAATGGTTTGGTCCAAAGCGAACGGCTTGCGAGTACGGTGACAATCCCCCCCCTCTATTTACATGAAATGGTTTGGTCCAAAGCGAACGGCTTGCGAGTACGGTGACAATCCCCCCCCCTCTATTTACATGAAATGGTTTGGTCCAAAGCGAACGGCTTGCGGAGTTTGGTAAAGAAATCGCCATAGCTCGGTAACTACTTCTCCGATTAATATGAAACCTTGAAAAGGCACATCCTCGGGTCCCCAGCAATATACCTGGCAAGTTTCAAGTATATCGGACCCGTGGTTGTCGAGAAACAGCGGTCGCATACACACACACAGACACACAGAGATTACTGGAATTATAGATAGATGCGATTATCATTAATTTTGTTATTTAAAGCATCTTTGGAAAAACGCCACGATAAATCTTCTTCTTTGGAAAAACGCCATGATAAAGCTAACTTAATATGGCTATCCACCTCAACACGCAATGCCATTGACGGCAATGGCAGGGAAAACCCACTCTGGGGAAGGAGGCAAATGAATGCGCTACAACCTTCATTACGTAACCCTTGGTCATCCTGTCAAGTTTGGTTGAGATTGGATAAGTAAGGACGGAATGTATTGGCGTCAAAAATTCATCAGACAGACGGACAGACACAAATGGCGTATTTTAGTATGATTGATGCCGCCCCAGGATGAGATGAGACAGTCTGGAGGACTCCACCCAGACGAGGCAAAAAAGGACAGAGGCTCGTGTAAGAACTAACATTAATCACAAAAAAAAAAAAACCGACACACAAATCGTACAATAAAGGGAGCGGGAGACAAGATGGGGAGAGAGAGGGAAGCACACAAGTACAACAGCAGAGAACAGGGACATTGGGAGATCTGTGAGAGGGAGAGGAATTGGGGGGAGGAGGCATGGGAAAGGGGGTGAGGGGGCGGTGGGAGAGGTGTAAAACACATGGACACTGCTAGGACTTCCAGGAAAGAAGTCGGAATTTCAAAAGAGTGGATCTGGGGTGAATTAACGGGGGTAGAAATGATCAAGGTTTTGGATGGGGAAGATAAGAGATGGTGGTAAAAAGCTGTTTTAAAGACCTGGAGGGAGGAGTGGGATTGAAGAGAGTGAGGGAGTTTGTTCCAGAGGTGGGAGTAAAGAGGAATGAAAGAGTGAAGGTGAGCAGTGAGTTGGTTGGAGTGAGTGAAGGTGAGCAGTGAGTTGGTGAGCATTTTGGCAGTTTAACCATAAGAGGGTTGCAGGCAGATCTTGTGCGACCTGTAGGGATATTAGGGGGACAGAGCACAAATCTAGCTGGGGGAGCTTGGCCGGATAGGAGTCGGTAGAAGACAGAAAGACCACCTACCTGCCTGCGGTGAGAGAGAGAGAGAAAGGCCATCACAACTGGCTTCATCGCGGGAGATTCCAATGATTCTGAAAGCTTTGGTTTCAACAGCGTGAAGCCGAGGTGGGTGTGAGGCAGGAGCACCAGCCCAGAAGGGAGAGCAGTATTCCATTGAGCTGCAGATGAAAGCCTTGTATGTGGTGAGGAGCTCAGGTGTGCCAAGGAAGGACTTCACACGACGGAGGATGCCCAGTCGGCGACTGGCTTTGGAGGCCAGCTTGGAAATGTGGTTTTCCCAGGAAAGATCATGGCAGATAGTGAGACCCAAAAGCTTGAGTGACAGAACTTCTTGGAGAAGATTGTTGAGAAAGAAGATGGGAGGGTTGTCCAGTTAGTTAGTAATAGACCATTTGGTCATTTCTGGGACGAAAGGTCTCAGTGCTGAGGCAAATTGCATTTGCAAGCCTCAGATGTGACAATACCATCGGATCTCAACATTCGCGGACGTATTTGCGGTTGATAACGTGACCTGCTTCTACATTCAAGGGGGAAAAAAAACATCTATTGTTTTTTATTCTTTTCTTTTAAACATGCATCAGGACTGTTCTCCTATATCCACCACCACCTATATTAATTCAGCTTGGGAATTCTTCCACAGAGTCCTGCTCTCTTATGCACACATTCATACCATCTCGTCTTCAATTAATTATCTTACCCATCCTCCTGCTCTTGGGACTGAATCTGGTGGTGAGGTCGTTGCTTTAAAACAACTTACATTTTCCATGTGGAAGGCAAATCCAACTGAAGACAACCTCAGATCATCACATAAAGCTCGCAACAAGTGTGTCTACTCTGTGGAAAGACAGAAAACAACATCCGTCCAATCGCAAAAGGAGCTTTCAAACTTGTCTCCTTCCTCTAAAACCTGGTGGCACCTCATCAAGACTTGCACCCTCTGCCCTCTCCGTGCTTTGTCCCCCTCGGGTATCTGCAGGATGCACGCAGTACAGCAGCACCCCCTCCTAGTGAAGCTGCCCAAATCCAGGACCACTGCTCACCACCATTCGTTCCTCTTTTTTCCTGCCTGTGGAACCAAAACTTCCATAACTCTCTTCAATCTCACTCCTCCCTCCAGGTCTTCAAGAGACATGTTCACCACCATCTCAGGTCACTCCCCATCCAAAACCATGATCCTTTCTACATCTGTTAACCACTCCAACCCTCCCATAAAAATTGCTGATGTATCCATCTTGCCCACTCTTTGCATTCTCCCTTACCCCTCATTGTCATCTGCATCCCTTGTTTGTCCATCTCCATCTCCATCTCTTTTCTCCCTTCATCCTGCTGTTGGCATTTCCCCTTTCTCCTGCTGTTACCCTTGTCATCTTGTTTCCTGATCTGTTCTGTGCCACAGCTCTTCCACGAGCCTATATCATGCAGTAAAAAAAAAAAAAAAAAAAATCCTCCATATCCCCCATTCATTCAATGGCCCCACATTCGCGGATTTGACATTCGAGACATTTTTCAGGAACGTATCAACCCGTGAATGTCAGGGTCGAACTGCATAGATACCTCTGTTTTGTTTTTAAAAAGACAAAGTTTGAAGTGCAAACAAGAGTTGAAATTACATCTCCATATCACCTTGCAGTTCTGTCACTTCCTTGGCTTGCTCCTCCTCCAACCTCTTTGAAAACTCCTCCATTTTTTGTTGTCTGTCTTCATCCTCCTGGTTCCTCAACATCCTTGAATGCTCCAATGCTTCTGTGACTCCAGTTAGCTGTTCCTGAGAGACGAGCGTACATTTTGACATTTTGTCAGTTGTCTGATGATAAATTATTTGCCACAATGATGAACTCAGACAGCACCCGGTAAAGAGCATACCTCCGCCAGGCTGAACAGTTTAGGTTTTGTATCCCATTGATAGGCCAGATCTACATCCGGACCTGAACCAAAATCGAATCAGCTTGTTCTCATCACACATCCAAATGATCCACCAAGTTTTGTCATAATCTGTCCATAGCTTTTTGAAATATCGTGCTGTATGTTGTTTTTGGCCGTATCTGTCAATGGTGAAGAATCACTTGAAAAAATTAAACAAATTCTTATATCCAGATCAGGATCTTCACCACAATCTAATCAATTCGTCCTTGTCACACACCCAACCTGTCCAACAAGGTTTTCCAAAGTCATACATAACGTTTTGACATATCCTGCTCACAGACAGACAGACAAACATTGGGTTGAAAACAAAACCCTCGTCCACCTTCAATGGCGGAAATAATTAGAGGCTTCCAAATACAATGGCATTAATTCATTTGGGTGTAGGATTTGTGATGAAGACTTTTGTACAAAATGGCAAGGTCTTTCAAAAGTTTGTAGGCACCTGCAGACGAGCAATCTCGCCAATCCGGTTCTTTTCTGCCATCTCAGCTTTCTTCCGCAACTGTTGCATTTCATCTCGCAGAGTTTCCTGTTCATGCTGAGTACCGTTCTCCCTTGCAACTCGCTCAGAGTGGAGGGTGACCAACTCAGCTTGTGCCACCTCCAGCAGACCTAACAGAGCAGCAATTTACAGAAAAGGGCACACCACAGGAAATTGAAATAGCATTTAAAATTTTGTAATCTTTCACAATATATATTAATGCAGTTTCAGCATACGGTATTAATAGTAAACAACGACATAATTTTTTTTTCATTTATTGGTGCTAACCCCCGCTCTAGCAGGGAAAATTGCCTTAAAATGCCTGTTGTTGTGTTGTTGTGTATTGGGAAAATGGTCCAGCCTTCAAAAGATGAAACTTAGAAAATAATTTTAAGAATAAAGGGCCAGGTTCAGTTTGACATTTGATGCACTCAAGAGTGAACCTGTTCACATACAAGAGATTTTTTAAAAGGAACAAAACTGGCATCATAATCATCATTTTAGGGCCGTTTCCATGCTTGCATGTGTAAGCCGTGATTCACCTAATGGCCGCTTTCTCGGCTACATGATACGTTGCTAGCCCTCGTTAGTCCTTCAACTCTGAGATAATCTCTCAGCAACTCATTCCATGTTTTCATCGGATGGCCTCGAGCTCTCCTTTCATTCACATTCATATTTATACACCTCTTCACACAGCTGCCCCATCCCCCTCACCCACATCCTTTCGATCTGTCCGAACCACATCAACCTATGCAAAATACCCCTACGCATAACCTCACTAATGCTCTCTTTCACCTTACGTATCTCTTAATTCCACATTTGGTTTCCTATCCTTTAGTGTAACATTACATATCCATATCACCATTATCATTTCCTTTTGTTCATACCTGAGCAGCCTGAACCTGGCATGGTCGGTCATATCAAACAATTACCAACTGGTTAACTCGTCGCACACACTTTAATCGTCGCACACCCTCTACAACCACACTTTAATCTCGGGTAATTTCTTCCATCTTGTATTATTTGTCAAATGAAGGACAAAGCAGGAGGTCCTTAGTTTGCATTATGACTTCGTAAATCTTGCTTTGCTGTTCTTTTTAAAAGCAATGACAATATCATATCGGGAGAAAGGCAGAGCCCGGTGACCACAATCTCCAAGATATACAGAAAACATTCTGATCGATGCCCTTTTTGTAAAAGTACTCCGGCATTTATTTTGTGACATAGATATTGCAACAACATACGAATCAATGCTTAAAATAAAATCAGAGGAAGTAAAAAACTTAAAATGGCAAATGGTGACCTCTTTTTTTTAAAGCCCCTTCTCTCCTGACTTCCTCCCTCCACTCCTCCGGGAAGTACATGCTTTTTCAGTAACCGTCGATTTAAAGTAACCACTTTTTCAACAAGTGAATCCTCTTGGATTGCGCTGAGGTTCGGGCATGGAATTTCTAGGAGGAAGTATAATTTGTATGCAATGAAAGTACATGTAATATGGGATCGAGTAAGATCGAGTAAGCTTCACCAGTGCGCGTGCGCGAATTTACGTCACGTCGGCAGCGAGAAGGCGTTCCCCAACACGAACCAATCAGGAACTGCCACGCCCACTTATATGATCTCAGAATTCCTGTGACAGGAATTAGCGTTACACTGGCTGGAAGTCATTCGCTAGAGGCGCTTCCTCAGCGCCAATCACCAGTGCGCGTGCGCGAATTTACGTCACGTCGGCAGCGAGAAGGCGTTCCCCAACACGAACCAATCAGGAACTGCCACGCCCACTTATATGATCTCAGAATTTCTGTGACAGGAATTAGCGTTACACTGGCTGGAAGTCAATCGCTAAAGGCGCTTCCTCAGCGCCAATAACCGCTTTTTTGTATATAAAACCTAAGCTCAAGGAAGAATGAGGTGACAATGAGGACCATTTTGGCCTCTTGTCACCTTGTTATTCCATGAGGTTAGCTTTTGTAGACAAAAAGTCACAACAAGGACTCCCTTGTATTTATAACCACAAGATAAATATATTTTGTTGCCTTGAATTAAAAAATAAATTGACAAAGTTGAAGGTTATGGAGGAGCAATTCATTGTTAGGGTTCAGGTTACTTCATTTAGTGCTTTATGTTCATTTCCATCCTTTGTTTCTATGGTTTTGCATTCACTTTTGTTTCCGCTTTTTGAAATCCTGCGATACTGTAATTGCATGCAATTTAGCCTAACAGCTGCTAAGTGTAATTTCAAATAAACCATTCATCAATTAATTGTGAAAAATGGTCAGAGTGAGAAATCTTGATTCTCTAAACTCCACTGGATGCTCTTCGGTTGTGTTCGCTGCCAGTGGTGCCGTGCGGAGGAAAGCAGTCTGTTGTGAAAATCAACCAAGTCCACAACTTTGTCCCATAGGTAGGTTTAATTTCAATCAGATCTTTGGCATCATCCATCCGAGTCTACATATCATAGAATAATGTCGCAGGAGTCGCCCGAAGTAGCGGACGTCCGAGGTCTTATAGACGCCTCTCAGTGGTTTAAGCGAGCATCACACCTGGGTTCAACTTTGATACATTTTCACTAGATTCTCCCCGCCGTTAGAACTACACTGCCGCCAGGCAGGAATCAAGCGTGCGTCAGCATTAATTGATTAGGAAAATCAATCCATGTCAGTCGGTCCATCCGTAGTGGTCAGGGCGGCAAATTATCCTGCCAGCACGGGTCCGGAAACTACCGGGTACGACATCCCCAAGCCCAGAGTCCCCTGCATCGGAGTAGCCGCTGGAGGCAGGTGTCGGAGGGGGCACCTCAGTGCCTTCAGGCAGGGGTGTATCTGGCGAAGGGAGGGACAGCAGATGCTCCATAGGGGGAGCTTCGGGAGAGTCCATAGACTCGTAAATCGGTTCGTCGATATCCCTATAAGGGTCGATGACCCCACAAGGGGCGAGATGGCGTACAGAGACAGTGGACTCACGTCCATCTGCCGTCATCACACGAGCATGCTCGGGATTAGCCTGGAGTACCTGCACCTTATCCACGAAGGGATCGTACTTGCTCGTGCGAACCGCACGTTTGAGATAAGCCGGCCCCGGCTCAGCGAGCCAACTGGGTAAAGATCGGATACTACCCGAGCTTCTAGGGTGGTGGAACAGCCTTTCGTGAGGAGTTTGGTTGGTGGCCGTACATAGTAGTGCCCTGATCGAGTTCAGCGCCGCAGGTAGCGACCAAGCCCATTTATCTAGGCCCCGGCCGAGGGTCCAGAGGCTTAGCATGACGACCCTCCATATGATCCCATTGAAGCGTTCGACCTGCCCATTCGCCTGGGGTCTGTACGGAGTGGTGTAACTCGAAGCAACATTATTTTGGAGCAAGAAGCACCTCACTTCCTGGGACAGGAACACCGCACCCCAATCTGTATGCACGTAGGCCGGATACCCAAACATAGAAAACAAATTCTGCAGGCACCGTATGACTTTGGCAGCCGTCATATCTGCGCACGTGTAAGCGAAAGGGAATCGCGAGTACTCATCAACGACAGTGAGCAGATAACGAGAGTTACTCGACACCGGCAGCGGGCCTTTGAAATCCATCGCCAATCTCTCCCACGGTCTAGTAGCCCTGACCAGCGTCCCCATGGGAGGGTTGTAAAAACGCGGTTTGAGTTCCGCACATACACAGCGCAGTCGCGGCAGACCCGGCGGATGTCCTCAATCGAGTACGGCAGATTACCACGACGCACAAAATGAGCGAAACGCGTCACCCCAGGATGACACATAGTGTCGTGCAAAGCGCGCAGACCCTCCAAAGTTATGAGACCCACACACGTAGCCGGCCTCGATAAGGCGTTGGCGACCAGGTTATCCTTCCCCGGGCGATATTTGATGGTGTAGCAGAAGTCGGCGAGTTCGATACGCCAGCGAGTGATTTTCTCGTTCTTTATGCGTTGAGCATGTAAGGTGTCATACATAAACGCCACGCTTTGTTGGTCCGTGATGATTTGGAAGCATCGCCCGAGCAAGTACGAACGCCAACGCCGAATCGACTCGATGATCGCGTACGCTTCCTTTTCGACAGACGAATGCCTCCGCTCAGCAGAGGTGAGAGTCCGCAAAAAGAAAGCCACAGGGCGCCCCCCCGGGAGAGAGTCGCCGCTATCGCATGATCCGAGGCATCACTTTCTAAGACAAAAGATTTGCTCTCGTCGATCGTCGCCACAGCGGCGCCAGCGATGTCGTCCTTAAGGCCCCGAAAGGCAGCCAAGGCGGCTGGGATCATGGGGAACGCGTCGCAGGCCACAAGTGGGCGGAGTTTCGCGGATAAATTTTGTACCCACTTAGAATAATGGGCGAACAGCCCGAGAGCACGCTTCAGCGAAGCTCGATCGCAGGGCGGGGCCATATCGAGCAAGGGTCGCAGACACTCCTTATCAGGAGCAACAGAGCCGTGGGTCACGGTGTACCCCAGAAGATCTATCGTGCGCATGGAGTAACGACATTTAGCCTCATTCATGGTTAAGCGATACCTCTGCGCGACCTCGGGGAAGCGCTTCAGATTCGCATCATGATGCCCCTGGTCATGCCTGCAAACCGTAAGATTGTCCAGATATACAAAGACATCGGTCAAGTTCTCCTTAGTGATGAGGTCATCGATAGCCCTCTGTAAACAGGAAACCCCGTTCGTCACCCCAAAAGGTAGTCGGGTGAACTGGTATAACCTTTGACCTGATTCAAACGCGGTATAGATGCGGTCTGCCTCGGAGATGGGGATCTGATGATACGCACTGCGTAGATCGAGAGTGCTATAGACTGAGTACTGGGCAACCTGTCGAACCAGGGCGTCCATTCCCGGGAGGGGTTAGGCGTCCAGCTGTGTAAATCGATTAATCGTCTGCGAATAGTCGATTACCATTCGTTTGCGATGTGCCTCACTTCGCACCACTAAGACCTGTGCTCGCCACGGTGACCGGCTAGGTTCTATGATACCTTCCTTTAAGAGCTGGGCTGTCTCTTCCGCAATGAATTGCGCGTCTGCTCGTGAGTAGCGCCGCGATTTTACCGCTACCGGTGTGCAGTCCGTGGTCATATTGGGGAACAGCGACAGAGGCTCAATCTCCATCCCTGCGAGTGCACAAACAGCCAGCGTATCAGTACCACCAAATTCCATTTCCAAACGTCCGTGTCGCTTAAGAAAGTCATGTCCAAACAAGATATCAGCACATAGAGCAGGTAAGACCATGAGATGTAATTCTGGAAGCATTCGTCCCTTTATCACAAGCTTCAATCGACATTCCCCTTTTGTATTGAGCCTAAGCCCTTGGGAGGCCATAAAGATCCGACGGCATGTCCCGAGGATCGGCCATCCATGTTTTTGCACCAGTCGATGATCGATATAACTATCCGTGGACCCTGTATCGATTAGAGCCCGTGCAAAAATTCCCTCGATCATAAGTGGGATGATGGCCTGAGCCAGGCCAGGCGGTCCGGCAGAAGCCGAGCCATCAGAGCGAGACGATCGCGCCTCGCGTGTAGATCCGATGCCAGCTGCAGTTCTCCGTTTGTTCGAGCAGCCTCCGGAGGGCGCTCGTGTCATGCGCGTAGTTTGAAAGCCATCTGCAGTCTTCCGTGCCAAAACAGGCACTTGTAGTTCGTACAAGCAGCCTTTGGATGGTGCTCGTGTCATGCGCGTAGTTTGAAAGCCATCTGCAGTCTTCCGTGCCAAAACAGGCGCTTGTAGTTTGTACAAGCAGCCTTCGGATGGCGCTAGAGTAGCACGGTGAGTCTCATAGCCATCATGAGACGTTCGGATACCAGCCAAGGAAAGTCGCTCCGTGTTCGAGCGTATTTGCGCCATTTGTTTTGGCGGTCCGATGGAGCTCACCAAGGTCGAGCGCGCAGCCAGGGGCCCACGAGGAGGTACGCCGCTCATCAAAGGCGGGTGAGGCGCCCCGCTCTGTGCTCGGCCCTTTGGCCCAGCGATAAGCACATTCATTGTCACACGTGTTCGTTTGCCCGGCGCAGCCTTTCGGCACACTTTTGCGAAATGCCCTTTTGTTGAACACAGATGACATATCGCTTCCCGAGCCGGGCAGGCCGATCGGGGATGTTGTCGATTCCTGCAGAAATAGCACATAGCGTTTCGTCTGGGCTTTGGACCCGCAGCTGCTGCTGCAGCCAAGCCAGAATCATGGTCCTCCTCGGGAGAAGCCAGGGGTTCCGGCAGGGATGCCGTGTCGGCTTCCGTGTCGTCGGCGGTAGCCCTCTCCGGTCGGGCTTGATGAGAAATCCCCGCAGTGACGCGCGTGTGATCGTAAGCGTCAGATTGTTCACGAGCTGTAGTGTAGACGTGAGCCAGCCGTAAAGCCTCCGTGAACGTCAAGTCCTCAACCTCAAGAAGCCTCTGTCTAACGGTAGAAGACCCGATTCCTGAGACAAAAGAATCGCGTACAAGGTCGTCCTGTACTTGCTCGTGTGTCCGTACCTCCTGGGCACTCTCAGCAAGCAGACGTCGCAGCTCTTGTGCATAGTGGTCTCGCGACTCTGTGGGCTGTTGAGTCCGCTTTGCGAGCAGATGCCGGGAATAGACCACGCTTCGCTTCTTAATGTAAATCCGTTTTAGCTCCGCCACCGCTGCATTGAATGTCGTACACTGTTCGATTCCCCTGTAGACAGTATGGTGTACTTTAGTTTGCAGTACCTGTAATTTTGTTTCATCAGTGACATCGGCGTCCTGGGCTTTGAACTGATTATCCAGGGACTTTAGCCAATGTGTCAACTCCGAGCCCGCATCCACTGCTTGTGGGTCGGCGGAGAATTGCGGCACCTGGATCATCTTGTGTCCCGCCATGTCCGCCTCGTATCCTCGAGTGGACGGTAGACTGATTGAAATTAAGTGTCGTGAAAATCAACCAAGTCCACAACTTTGTCCCATAGGTAGGTTTAATTTCAATCAGATCTTTGGCATCATCCATCCGAGTCTACATATCATAGAATAATGTCGCAGGAGTCGCCCGAAGTCGCGGACGTCCGAGGTCTTATAGACGCCTCTCAGTGGTTTAAGCGAGCATCACACCTGGGTTCAACTTTGATACATTTTCACTACACAGTCTATGATGAAATCAACTCGTTCAGCACCATGGTGCTTGGCAGTGGAGACTGTCTTTTTCACAAGCTTGTTACCATTTCCCACAAAAGTAGCTGAGATGCCCTCACTTGGGCAAATGTAAGAGCTGCAACCAAAAATAATCCAGATCTTGTGCAAAGTTATAACCAAGTAACTTGTATCTTTGCAAAGCTTTAAAAACGTTTTGCTTATTTCAATTTGCCTTTTTTTTTTACCATGGTTTCTCTTTGATATCTGTTCTTCCATCCCTGCCTCCTGCACCATCATTGTCCTAAATAGTCGCAGCTCTCATTTTTGCCATTTGTCTGTCCTTTGTCTGTGATTGTCCACCTGTTATTCTCTGCACTATTGTTAATGCATTGGCCTCTGAACTTTTGCTGCCTCGCTGTTCCATGCTCTGTCTTGACCATTCTTATGAATAAAAGAATAAGTAAATAAATCAATAAAAATCAAGATGAGTAAAAGCTAAAGAAAAGAAAGAACGAAAGGTGTGCGGAAGGAAAGAAACGGCAAAAACAGGAAGGAATGATGTTTGGGTGGGGGACGAGTGGTGATGATGGTGTTGTAGGAAGGGGGGGGAGGGGTGGTGCTGACGATTGGTCATGGTGGAAGGAGTGGTCATGATGGTGGTGTAGGAAGGGGGTGGGGGGGAGGGGTGGTGCTGATGGTTGGTCATGGTGGAAGGAGTGGTCATGGTGGTAGTGTGGGGGGGGAGGGGGTGTGGAAGGTGAAATGTTGATGGCTGATCATGGTGGAACGAGTGGTCATGGTGGTTGTGTGGGAAGGGGAGGGGGAAAAGGGGGTAGTGCTGATGGTTGATTATGGTGGAAGCAAAGGAGGTGGTGGTGATGTTGGTGGGAGTGGTAATGGAGGGGGAGGATGGTGATGGTGAAAAAAAGAGGAGTGATGAGGAAAGAAAGAGGTGGTAGACCAGGAGAGCATGGGTAGTCGGCCTGCAAAGTATTGAAGAGCTCAACAGGCCAGACATCCTTACTCTGTAACCGGGCTAGTTCTCTTTGGTAGCTTTCCATCTTTGCTGCACTCGCATGGCAATCTTCTTCAAGCTTGGCTGCGTAATAGAAGATATTTGCAGGGAATAAAAGGGGAGCAGGGGAGAAATAATAATCGAGTAAAAATATTCATTGGAAAATAAATGTCTCGCAGGATAAAAATCAGAGAATAATTTATTTCTTATGGATCACGATAAATAAATTCTTCACATTTTCAATGCAACTGCCATTTTCAGAAATACGATTGTTTCTATCTCTTTCCAGAAAAATAAAAAAATATTACATCACTGAATTATCATTTATGAGCATACACGTGCACACAAAACATCGATGAACTATTGCCTAGGGAAACTTCCGGGAGTGGAGGAGGGAGAGGGAGGGAGAGGGAGTGGGTAGGGAGAAGGGAGGACGGTGGTGGGAAGGGTTAGGGGGGAAGGGGAAAGGAGAAGGGGAGGGGAGAGATATACTGCACGCACGTATGTACATACATACTGTTGCGGTTTGGAAATAAAGGTTAATTTCCCCTCTTAGTTAGTTACACCACAACATGTAGCCTCGCGATAGTTGTTATTTCTTAATAAATGTAAGCGTAGCCCTTTCCTGTGTTTAGTTTTGCGTTGAGTAGGCCAGTGAAATTAGGTGTCCTTATGGCGCTTTGGTTTGGTTTTGGCGCTGAAATACCACGCGGCAGGCCTGAACAAGTCAACCAAGCCCGAAGGAAGGCGGAGGAGGAGCCATCGGTAAGCACGAGCCACCAATCAGGGCTCGAGGGGAGTGGCTTACCACTGCGGCAGGAGGCGGGGTTTGGAACATTCGAGTCGGGCCGGGGCGGAGCCATATAACCCTTACTCCGAGCCCCCCACCTGAGATGAGTTGAGAACGCGCGTCAGAGAATACGGCAGAAGAGTTGAGAACGCGCGTCAGTAGAGTCCTGAGTTCGCAGGTGAGAGTTGCGTTCAGCACAGGAGGAGGATCGAGAATGCGGCAGATCAGGAGCGCACGAGATCAAGAGAACGAACGGCACGAGAAGGCAGAACAAATTGGATTGCCTCGTTGTACACGAACTTGCCCGTGCCCTGTTCCCCACGCTCTGTGCAGTATTAATCGCGCGTTGTAAAGAACGACCCGCGCCGGGCCACAGACGCGCGATTTTCCTCCTGCCTGCCTTCGCCGGGATACGTGCCGTGACCGCCAGAGGGCCACGCCGAGTGAGCTGCCCCGGAGCGACCAAAGCAGGCGCGTTTGCCGCGCGAACATCCTTCCTCCATCTCCCCGTGTATGTGAGTGGGCCCATTGTCTGGAATTAAGTGAAGACTGACGAAGCTCTGCCCTGTGTCCCTTTCCTTCTACCAATCCTTGTACATAGTGTAAATAAATCCTGTTCTTTCTTCTGATTTGACCGTCCTGTCTTTCCCATCATTGGCTTCGCATGGTACGAATAAAACCGCTCTAATCGGGTTTCAATAGAAAAGTAACAGCACGAGTCACGTGATACGCATTCCGCTCGGGCGTACTCAATTAAGCGTGGCTCATGCGAGGCTCGATCCCCACTTCCGTTGCGGCGTGGGTACCAAAGATACGTGTGATTTTGTCCCGAAACCCTTTTCCACGTTTGCCCGGAAGTGGCGACTCGGTCTCGCGGACCCGAAGACCCAGGGGGAAAAAGGGGCTTAATCTCCCCTTTGCAACGGGAACGGGCTTCGAAGATCCACAACAATACATACATACATACATACATACATACATACATATATATATGTATATATCTCTCTCTTTGGGGGGGGGGGGGCTTTGATAGGCCCCTATGTTTTGGGAGAGGTGGTGGGGGAAGTGAAAAGTCGGTGTCATGCCGTTTGATGTGTATTTGGGCGGCCTGGCTCTGGAACTTGGTGGAACTTGTGGGCCCCTTACTGTGGGGTGGGAAGGCCTGGGCTTTGACGGACCTCCTACTGTAGAGCTCAGTCTGTTGAGAATCTGAGAGAACAAGGTGAGACCGAGGAACGTGTCGGATGCAGCGACTTCTGGGTGCACGGCAGCTTTGATGAGGCAGAGGGCCGTGTTCCTGGTGCCCGAAGTCACATGGATCGTCTGTGACGAGGCCTGGCCTAGCAGATTGCTGGGTTTCTCCGACCTCATCATGCTGAGAGCAAAAACACGGGATTTGGCGACTTCCTTTATGCCTTGTTATGCCTGAAGGGAACCGAGCTCTGTGAGATCCAGTCACGTGCCAAATACAACAGCTTCACGGGTAGTTTTGGTGGTGGGAGGAGGATGCGTTTGTGGCTTGATGGGTTTTGCAGACTCTAACCCGTCGAGGACACACACACGCGCACAGGGAGGGGGGGCTGAGATTTGGGGGACCCAAGTGGAAGGGGGCCTGAGATTTGGCAGACTCGAGTGGGAGGTGGGGGCCTGAAATTTAGCAGACCCGAGTGAGAGGGGGAGGGGAGGCTGAGAAAGATGAGGACTGGTAGCAGTGACCGACTTATAAACACAAACACACACAAATGCAAACACAATGAGCACAATAGTTTTGCATTGTTTACTTGGACTCCAAGATGGCGGATCGCGAATGCGGAAAACGTCACATGCACATGCTCTATGAAGGGCGAGTTTCCAAAACAACATCTCGTTTGTCATTCAGACACAAGTCGTTCTTTAATGGGATTCTCGCTTACCTGCCCAGCGAGAATCAGTGTGTCGCTATCTTTTTAGAAAAGGGGGTGATATTATTATAAACTGAAGCTGGAAGTTGAGACTGCGCAACAGGTTGAGGTTGTGCTATGCTGACAAGAAGGCAGAAATAACCACGTAGGGGCCTATGCACAGAGCACGATTATGTAAGTCGTGTGAACAGTATTTGCTGGTAATCGGATGTATTTTCCTGTTCATCATTTCTTAAGCTCTCAAGTATGATTTTATCAATTCACAACACTTATAAAGATATTTCTGAAAGGTAACGAGAAAAAAGGGGGTTCAATCGATCAGGGTCGGGGGGTGCACATAAGTCCTTAAATATCCGCATGTGGATCTAGAGCTGCAGGTTGCAGACCTCCACCCAACCTAGGCCTCAGATAATGGATCGGATTGCTGCAGGTGGGGCGGTATAAACCGGTGCATGAGAGAAGATAGGCTTTTGTGAAAATATTCCCATGCGGAATCAATATCATGTGCAAATCATCAGATCAGTATATCAGCATATCAGTATGTACATCTGTATATCTTCTTCTTCACTTAAGTAATTCCATGTGCACTCTGTAACCTTAGGTATACCCATTCCATATTACTTTGTACAACGTTAACACAATTCATATTTTTGGTAATCAATTTTTAGTTCTAAAATAAAGATTTGAGCATCAGGTTATGCTTTCATTTTAAAGTCGAATAAATTTCACCAAAAAAAGCAAACAAACCTTTAAGCAGCAGACATTGTTCCAACGTTGCTTTATCCGGTTCCCTGGCCTTTTCTATCTTAGGCTTCCTCTTCAGAGTTTGCTGTGATTCAGGCATCCAGTGTTCTGCTCTGGGTTTTTCTTCCACACTACCAGACTCATAGTCTGCATATTCTTCAATTTTGTCAGGTGACAGAGGCTCATAGCTCACTGCATGAAAGTTGGGTACATCCACATCCTCATCCTCCTCCTCCTCCTCCTCCTCCTCCTCCACCACCACCTCAGGCACAATCCGGACGCCTATGAGATAAAGAAAGACAAACATAACGTCACTATACAGTCACCTTTCAAAGAGAGTTACGTTTTAGGATACAAGGAAACAATTTTAACGGTTATCCCTGACCATTGGAAATTCTACTCACCAACTTAACAGTGGAAAATTCCTGCCCTCGTATAAAGTTCCATTACAACACCATTAGATACATGTGCATGATACACACATGATACATACACATGTACAGATAATTCCACAATCACACAGTCATGTTCCTTTGTGCATTCACAGCACCCAATTCCTACACAGTTCACAGAGTCTAGCATTGCTGGACTAACGAGATAAAGGAAAAAAATAATAACTCAGCTCCTTGAAGAGCCAACTCATAGCAATGTCCACATGTTTAGTTTCCGTCCGAGTCTTGACAACTGATCGGTTGAATTCCACTTGGCATGGTAGGTGATATCTTCCATCAGCGGCAATCAGATCAGCTACTCCAGCAAATCTGATTCTCAGTTTCTGGTCGTAGTGTGCATTTTCCAGAAAATGGTTGCTCAAATTGAATGAAAGAAATGAATGAATGAATGAAGTTAATACACAAAGTTTATCTGGTAAGGTACAAGTAGGGCTGTCAACCGATCCGAGACCGGGACGAAATCCCGGCGGTTTCGGCTTTCGAGACGGTCCTGAGATAAATTGACTGACGCAATTTCTCGGTAAAAAAATCCCGGTTAAAATTCCAACTTCTTGCAGATATTTTCCATAATAGAGGCATTTATTGAGCCTTGCTTTCATTACTCTGCTTCTGCACAAGCATCATTTTTCGCAAGTGCAGCTGAACTGACACAAACGATGATAGATAAAGTAAACTCACTGTTCCAGGATTTTCCCCTTGTCAACAAACCATGGACTGCAAACATGCCGCTGCGCGATCGCAATGACCCGCCGCTGCGGCTCAACTTCAGCTGAGATTTATGGGCTGTGGCTGGCGCGGCGAAGCGAAAAATACTTTGATAACGAGAGGGGAAAAAGAAAAACAAATCCCGCCCGACCGGGAGCTGGGCAGTATCTCGGCGCAGGTTGTTGAAGCCTAGCGAGCGAGTAAATAATTTGACTCGTAAATACAGACTTGGCATTTAATATGGAATATTTTTTTTGTGGGGGTGAACTTACTTTTCAAGATGTCTTAGAACCAAAAGTTCATTGGAATTATGTTGAAATTATTCTAGATTCTGTTAATGTGACCTTTAAAGCAAACAAAAACCACATTTGACATTTCGAAACAAATAAATTGATCCTTGAAAGTGATGTAAACTGATATCGAACTCAATTCATGGACAGTACTGTGTTAAACTTCTGTACGTTTTCCAGAAGTATCTCTTTATTTTGCACATTAGCCAAATATTTTTTTTAACAAAAACAAAAGTTAAATTACGACTGGGATTACGGACAGTAAAATTACAGTTCACTACTTCGTGTAACCCCCACGAGCATTTAGGAGAGCACGTACACATTGAGGCATGCTGTTCACGAGATTTGCCAAGGTTTGGACAGGAATCGCTTGCCATGCAGTGACAATAGCCTGCTGCAATTCACGCACAGAGGTCGGCTGCTGGTCCAAGTGGTCGATTTGACGCGTTAATTCTGCCCACAAGTTCTCGATTGGATTCATATCCGGGGACATGGCAGGCCACTCCATATGCTCTACACGACGGTCAGCAAGAAAGTGTTGGATCATGCGAGCACGATGAGGCCGTGCATTGTCATCTTGGAAGACAAAGTTTCCTCAAAAGGCTGCACGAGCAAATGGAAGCAATGTTTCTTCCAGAATGTCCCTGTACTTGAACTGGTTCAGGTTTCCATTCAGAACAACCAGGTCAGTTTTGCCCCCTGCATGAAAAGCAGCCCATACGGTCACCCCACCACCTCCAGCTTGGACTCTTGGCACTATACAATCTTTGTTGTAGGCTTCATGCACTTGTCTGCGCACTCGGACACGGCCATCTTGACGATAGACCAGAAATCTAGACTCGTCACTGAAGATCACGTGATTCCAGTGTCCTGGCTGCCATCGACGGTGCTCTCTGGCCCACTGCAATCGGCGCTGGCGGTGTTGTCTGGTCAGGCGTGGCTTTCTCAGGGGACGCCTGGCACGATAGCCAGCTTGAACCAGTCGTTGGTTGACGAGCCTTCTGGATACAGGCACATTTGTCAGTTGCTGCCACTCAGCCCTCAGCCGATTAGCTGACTTGGTATGGCCATTGCGGACTAACCGGTGCAGCTGGCGATCATCCCTCCTTGTGGTTCTGCAGGGACGTCCTGGCCTCGGTATTGGAGTAGGGACACCCCTCTGAGCATTTCGTTTAAGGATCTTTGACACCTGACCTTGAGTGATGCCATACTGCCGAGCAATAGCACGCTGTTTCATGCCAGAATTTCGTAAAGCCACCACTCCATGACAAACAGCATTGTCGAGTTGACGGACCATCTCCAGAGGAGGCGGCAATAACTTTTGGAGACGTGCAGCAGTTGTTTTCCACTAATACAGAACGCAACAACCCTTGTATACCCGACTGTGAAGCCAATCATCAAATGCACCTGTCCGTACATTTTGCCACGCCACCTGTGATATAATCCTGTTGTTGACTTCTTGCTGCGACAGACAATCAGTGACATGGTTCTTTTAACAAATAAATCACCAAAGTGTAAAAGAAACTCACCAGATTGATATACTGAGTTAAGAAAGTAAACCCAAGTCAAGAAAAAATATATATTCCATATTAAATGCCAAGTCTGTATATATCTGTATATATATATATTGTTGCGGATATGGGATTTGCATCCATCCATATCCGCTTGTAAATATTCCCCTATTTCCCCAATACTCCCCAACTATCCCCAATCCCCCATTCCCTAGTCCCATTGCCTGTAAATACCACTCTGTAGAACCGACCTTCCCCTTTTTCCCCCATTAAATGTCGTGCCCAGGTCCACCGCATCTCACGTAGACAACTTTCGGACATCTTGCTAGTTATTCTTAGTCTATGTCAGTTAAGGACTCGTTTCCATTAATTCTGACTCTTCGTTGCACCAGAATGTGATTATATGGCACCAGTAGTGAGTTTAGGACCTTCCCATACCTCCTCCCATCTTCTTCCCCAAACAACAACAACAACAACAACTACAGCTACAACAACAACTACAACAACGGCGCGCGGGGGGAGTGTGCGTCCTCACACCGGCTCGGTTAGCCGCCATGACCATGCGCTCCACGGGGTTACCACGAAGGGGCTCCTTGTCAGCCCCTCGTCAAGGGTGGAGCCGGTAACCCCCCCGCACGCACCCAATGAGAAGCAACGTGCCGATTCCATCTGGGGCGGAGCTAACGAGCCGAGGGCGTGTCACTCCCCGCCGGATATACGCGGCGACTTACCGGATGTGAGGTCAGATGCGCCTGAACTACGGAGAGCAGAGGAAGCCACCGCCACCCCCAGCGCGACGATACCTCCCCGCATCTTTGGACCGGACCGAACCGGGTCGATTCTGCCCTGAGCCCAGGTGCACCTGGAGCCATCGATCCTGCCTTTCCTTGCCATCAATCCCCGTGTGAGTCAGTTTGTCCCGTTTATCTGTCGTCTGTTGGGGTTAATATAAGAGTGTGTCTAAGTGCTTGTCTTTCTATGCTGTCCCTCTGGTAGTTGTAATCTAACCTTCCGAACGAATATAACCTCCTCCGGGGGTCTTGAGAACCGTATCCCTGGTGTCGTGTCCTTTGAATCCCAGCCGTTGTGTCCTTTTCCTTCATTGATCTAGCGTAGCGCGACTAGTCAACGTTCGAGCATAATCGGGTAACTTGTGCAGACGTGGTCATACCAAACCGCTCGGTAAACTAACATCCACAACCGCGTCTGTAACAATATATATATATATATATATATATATATATATATATATATATATATATATATATATATATATATATATATATATATATACATATATATATATATATATATATATATATATATATATATATATATATATATATATATATACATATATATATATATATATATATATATATATATATATATATATATATATATATATATATATATATATATATATATATACAGTGGAACCTTGACTTACGAGTGCCCCAACTTACGAGTTTTTCGAGATACGAGCCGTCGCTCGGGCGGTTTGTTGCTTTGAGATGCGAGCCGAGATCTGAGTTACGAGCTTTCGCCACCCGGTCACGTGGTTATCTTGCCGTGCAAGTACAGTATCTCTGTCGTATAGCGCTGCATTTTTGTTTTCGCATGTTGGTTATTTTGAGTTTACGCCGCCAGGTGGGTTCCGGTCACGTGGTTATCTTGCCGTGCACGTACAGTATCTCTGTCGTATAGCGCTGCATTTTTGTTTTCGCATGTTGATTATTTTGAGTTTACGCCGCCAGGTGGGTTCCGGTCACGTGGTTATCTTGCCGTGCACGTACAGTATCTCTGTCGTATAGCGCTGCATTTTTGTTTTCGCATGTTGGTTATTTTGAGTTTACGCCGCCAGGTGGGTTCCGGTCACGTGGTTATCTTGCCGTGCACGTACAGTATCTCTGTCGTATAGCGCTGCATTTTTGTTTTCGCATTTTGGTTATTTTGGAAAATTTCATGTTCATGTCGAACATTTCATGTTCATGTTCATGTTTTCATGTTCATGCCATGCCAGGCCACAACTTGTTCAGAGTGCCGGCGATAGCTCGCCTTCTCTTTGTGGAAAACACGGTGAGATCCTTAACATCCAACAACTAATGGGACGCAAACGGGGCGCCCAGTTTAGCGGTACACACATTGATGAATCACCCTGCCTGTGATTCACCCATGACAGGTTATAGCTGGGTCGGGATTCAAACCCAGGCTGGACAGTTTAGACTTTAGAGTCAAGTGTGCGTACCTCCAGTCCAGGCCATCCTGCCAACTTGTATGCTGCATACAGGTGAAATATAAAGCGCGAGATATTTTTATATATACTGTATATTTAAAAAAAAATTGGTGTGGTTTTTGGCGGGCTGGAACGGATTAATAGCATTTCAATGCATTTTAATGGGGAAATTTGATTTGAGAAACGAGCAATTTGAGTTACGAGCTCGGTCACAGAACGAATTAAACTCGTAAGTCAAGGTTCCACTGTATATGTATATATATATATATATATATATATATATATATATATATATATATATATATATATATATATATATATATATATATATATATATATATATATGTATGTATATATATATATATATATATATATATATATATATATATATATATATATATTAGGGTGGTGCTCAAAATAATTAAAAAAAAATATTTACTGGGACATGGCTTTATGTTGTTCCTTTTGTTCCAAAATGAAAAGACACCAAATATGAAAGCAATCTGATTTTATTTAGGGGTGCCACATCAGCCTTCAAACTAAAGGTGTCTACAAAACCTTTCTATATATGGATCGAAAGCAAAACCAGAAGTTTGTTTAATGAAAATCCACCCTCCACTCACTTTCTTTGTATTCTAGCAAACACAAGTTACAATAGCTGCACAAATAGCACTATATTGCTATGAAAACTCAAATTCAATGATAACAATCCAAATGTTCAGTTCATAAAATGAAGAGACACCATATCACATAATATTAAAAAACCCAAATATAATGAGAAATGTAACTCCTATTTCTGGGCCTGTTTCACCACTGTTGCCTTCCTGGCATCGGGGTACATCTTCCTGTGAGCAGCAACAACTTGGAGCAGAGCTTGCTTTTGCTCTTCATCCTTTGTAAGGAGCTTATTGTAGTCTTGTATCAATGCGACACCCCTTTCTGCCCTGTCGTTCACCACGACTAAGCCACTGGCGGCTTTCTTTGCTTCCTGAAAGCTGGTTTCTTGCTCCCATGAACCAGGATCCTTATCCATCCAATCAGTTGGGGTCCCTAGGATGCTGAAGAAATGCTTGGTGTGTTTTGTTATGAGGCCAGCGATTGACAGGGCGGTTCCTCGTTTGATAGCTGGTCTCTTTGGAGAGGGGTTTTCAACGTCATTTTTCAATGCTTCAATCATATTGATCTTGCTTTCTTTGTCAATTCTGGTGTCAAAGAATGCAAATGCCACTAGTACTGGGCTCATGTACCACGTGTGGCGGCCAAGTGCCTTCAAGGCTGCCTGAGCCATCTTCTGATTGATTTGTTCAAACTTTTCCAACTTCTTGAAGAGGTTAATGTCATTCAGGGGAGCCTCAATAGCTTGTGGAGCCCGAAACCAAGCTTGTACATACACAAGGCAGACAAAAATGTTGAAGGCTCGGAGTTCTCTCGCCTCTCGAAGTGTCAAGTGGAACTCTGACCGAAACATGAACACCTGTAGTGAATATAGTGCTTTTGCCATCCATCTGGCTCTGTGCATTGCTCCTGGAGCCATGATCCGGATTCCACGAGGTGGGATTCCTCCCATGCAGAATGTGGGTAAAATCCTGTTAATTCTTACTCCACAGGGTCACTCTCTACAAAAGAGCCACAGTCAATAAGTTAGGCCGACATATTACACACTAAAAAAGCGTACCCCTGACCCCGGGAACCTGTACAAAACATGCATGAAAATTGCCCAGATAGTGATCATAGGAAGTCTCAAAACTGTATGTATAATATATTGTCTATAACTATATATATAATGTATAATGTGTATTTATGTATATTTATTATTTAATGTATATTTTATGTATAAATTTAATGTATATTTAATTATAATGTATATATATTGTATAACTATATATTTATTTATTATATTTAAATTTTAATATATTATATTTATTTTTAATATATTATTTAATGTATTATATTTGTCTATATTTGTATAATTGTCTATCGTATAATTGTATATACTAGGGCATGCCCGTACTATATCTATATCTAAAATTATATCCCCCCCTCTATTTACATGAAATGGTTTGGTCCATTCGCAAAGCCAAAGCGAACGGCTTGCGAGTACAGTGACAATCCCCCCGGGGTTTTAATTAGTTTTAAAACATCGTTTAACGCCAACATAGTTTGCCGACGGGAAATAAATGAATACGCTCTCAAATGTGCCATCCGAGGCAGAGTGTGTTCGCCACGTTCGGCACACGCGATAGCTCGCTGCTCTCTGATTGGTTGAATCGTTTTTTGGACATAGCTCGGTAAGTAATTGTCCGATTAATATGAAACCTTGAAAAGGCACATCCTCGGGTCCCCAGCAATATACCTGGCAAGTTTAAAGTATATCGGACCCGTGGTTGTCGAGAAACAGCGGTCACAGACAAACAAACGTACAAACAAACAAACGTACAAACAAACAAACACACAGAGATTACTGGAATTATAGATAGATAATGTATAATATAATATCTATTATTATTATTTAATGTATATTTACTATATATTTATTTTTAATATTATATTTAATGTATATATATAATTATGTATTTATTTTGTGTATATACAGCCCAAAAAATGGGAATTCCTATTTTAGCATGGGGGAAAATTCATCACTGATGTGGCACCCCTACATATTATTGGATTCCATTCAAATTTGGTGTGGTTTCCTTTGACACCAAAAGGAACAACAATAGACCATGTACCGGAGAAAATCCGCATTTTGATTTTTTGAAGCCCACCCTAATATATATATATATATATATATATATATATATATATATATATATATATATATATATATATATATATATATATATATATATGCATAGTCTTTTCCCTATTGAATATCTGTGGCGCGATCCGGCCAACGTTCAGGCATCGGGTTAGTCGGGGTAACTGTTAGGGCCGCGGGGCCTCCGCTCGGCAAAACCAACATCTTATCCGCGGTCCGTAACAATCGACATCGACGGTATCCCAGTATCCACCTCCCCTCTCATCCGGAATCTTGGTGTCATCTTTGACCAAACCCTCTCCTTCGACAAATACACTAAACAGATCACAAAGACAGCCTTCTTTCACCTGAAAAACATCGCCCGTCTCCGCTCATCCCTCTCCTCCACGGCTGCAGAAACCCTCATCCACGCCTTCATCACCTCCCGTCTGGACTACTGCAATAGCCTCCTCTATGGTTCACCCTCAACAATCACCAATAAACTCCAATACATTCAGAACTCAGCTGCCCATCTACTCACCCATTCCCGGACCTGTGACCACATCGCCCCCGTCCTTTACAAGCTTCACTGGCTCCCCATCTCCCAGAGAATCCAGTACAAAATCCTCCTCTTGACCTACAAAGCCCTCCATAACCTGGCCCCATCCTACCTGGCTGACCTCCTCTCCAGACACACTCCCACCCGCAACCTCCGCTCTGCTGGTACCAACCTCCTGACCCCCCCCCCCATCCGGACCAAATTCAGATCCTGGGGGGACAGGGCCTTCTCCATCGCTGCTCCCACCCTCTGGAACTCACTACCTCACACCATCAGAGACTCCTCCTCACTCACCACATTCAAAACATCACTAAAGACCCACCTGTTCAGCACTGCATTCAACATTCAACCCACAGCATTTATCCCCTGACTATCACTTCTCCTTCTCCCTCCTTTTGCTTTAAATATTTCCCTATTGATTCTTGTCTTTTTGCAATTGTTGTTTTCATGTTTTGTTATGCATTATGTTTTGCACTCTGTCAAAGCGCCTTTGGGCTTCATGAAAAGCGCTATACAAAATAAATGAATTATTGTTATTATATATATATATATATATATATATATATATATATATATATATATATATATATATATATATATATATATATATATATATATACCAGGATGCATTGAACACTCGGCAATGGTCTGGCAAGTGTTACAGGAGGCAAAGGAAGGATGTGGCGGTGGTATGGCTGGATTTGGAGAATGCATATGGGTCAGTGCCGCATGCCTTGATCAGGTATGTCATGGATTTATTTTGGGTGCCACGGAGATTTAGGGATTTTTTGATGGCATATTATGATCAGTTTTGGAAGCGGTTTGCGACACAGTCCTATGTAACAGAGTGGCAGAAGTTGGAAGTGGGGATCCCAATGGGATGTACCATCTCCCCGATTTCGTTTGTGCTGGTTATGGAGTTGTTGATACGTGCGGTGAGTGGACATGGGAAAGAAGTGGAGCTAGCCCCTGGTCAGAGGTTGCCAGCAATGTTTGCTTTCATGGATGACCTGACAGTTGTCCAACAGTCCGCTGATGCAGCAGTAGAGGTACTGGGACGACTGGAAAGGTTGATGCGGTGGGCAAGAATGGGATTTAAAGCAAGAAAATCGAGGAGTGTGATAGTGAGACGAGGAGTGGTGGATAACATGCACAGGTTTGAGCTGGGAGGGGAGGTGGTTCCATCATTGGTAGAGGCCCCTGTGAAGAGTTTGGGAAGATGGTATCCAGTGGAGTTGAATGATGTTGGAAGAGTGGAGGTCAGAAACAAGCTTTTGAGAGGTTTGAAGAGGATTGATGGATGTGGTTTGCCAGGTAAGTTGAAGGTATGGTGTTTGAAGTTTGGGTTGATGCCACGAGTATTGTGGCCATTGATAAAACCACTGTTTAGAGGCCATTTTTCCCCGCAAAGCGGGGGTTGGCCTTTTTCGGGGACCGTGGTTGTTGTTGTTTTTTGGTCCCCTTTTTGAAGCAATGTTTTACGGCCGGATACCCTTCCTGCCACCAACCCTTTTTGTCGCCTTTTACGACAAGCAGGGAATTACCAGTGAACTGGTACTCAATTAGCCGACCTCGGAAGGATGACAGGCTGAGTCAACCCCCCTGGCGTTAATTCAGCGATCGACCGGGATTCGAACCCAGGATCCTAGGATCCTAAGCTGGCACCCTAGCCGCTAGCCCAACACCAGCCATTGATACAACAACAACAACATGCATTTTAAGGCCATTTTCCCTCCTAGAGCGGGGGGGGGGGGGGGCCATTGATGATGTATGATATTGCAATTGGGCATGTATATACATATATATACATATATATATTGTTGCGAATATGGAATTTGGCCTCCATATCCGCTTGTAAATATTCCCCTATTTTCTCCAATACTCCCCAACTTTCCCCAGTCCCCCATTCCCTAGTCCCATTGCATGTAAATAACAATCAGTAGAGCCGACCTTCCCCTTATTCCCCCATTAAATGTCGTGCCCAGGTCCACCGCACCACACGTAGACAACTTTCGGACATCTTCCTAGTTATTCTTAATCTATGTCAGTTAAGGCCTCGTTTCCATTAATTATGACTCTTCGTTGCACCAGAATGTGATTATATGGCACCAGTAGTGAGTTTAGGACCTTCCCATACCTCCTCCCATCTTCTTCCCCAAACAACAACAACAACAACAACTACAGCTACAACAACAACAACAACAACTACAACAACGGCGCGCGCGGGGAGTGTGCGTCCTCCCTCCGGCTCGGTTAGCCGCCATTATCCATGCGCCCCACGGGGTTACCACGAAGGGGCTGGCTGTCAGCTCCTCGTCAAGGGCGGAGCCTGGTAAACCCCCCCCACACCCAATAAGAAGGGCGGACCGATTCCATCTGGGCGGAGCTAACGAGCCGAGGGCGTGTCACTCCCCGCCGGATATACGCAGCCGCTTGCCGGACGTGACGTCAGATGCGCCCCCAGCTTGAGACGACAAGACGCCACCTCGAGCGCTGAGAGACCTCCTGCATCTTTTGGGCCGCGCCATCCTGTCCCTGAGCACAAGGTGCACCTTGTGCTGGCCATCGAATACCCGCTTTCCTTGCCATCAATCCCCGTGTGAGTCAGTTTTTGTCCTGTTTCTCTGTGGTCTGTCGGGAATAATATAAGGTTGTGTCTAAGTGCCTGTCTTCCTATGATGTACCTCTTGTAGTTGTAATCTAACCTTCCGCCTTAATATAACCTCCTCCGGAGGTCTTGAGAACTGAACCCCTGGTGTCGTATTGTGTCATTATAACCCAGCCGGGTGTCTTCTCTTTCCTATTGAGCCAGCGTAGCGCGGCTTCGTCGACGTTCGAGTACAATCGGGTAATTTGTGCGGAGACGACGGCCATTCCGCTCGGCCCACCTTAACATCAAAGTCGTGTCTGTAACAATTGGTTGTCAGGAGTTGGATTCGAACCTGGGACTAAATTTATTTAGCCCAAATTTTGGAACACCAATTGTACTATTAGAGTAACAATTGGTGTCGAGGAGTTGGATTCGGACCCGGGACTAAATTAGTTAGGCCCAAATTTTGGGAGGGAAAATCGATTCGGAGCGCGTACTGCGCTCGACGAAATTATAACGAAAAAAAAAATTGGATTTGTTTTACGAAACTCGAATTTTGCAAGTCGCGCTATGGCGGATCAAGACGGCTGGGGTCCGGTAGGGGAGAGTGAAGCAGGGTCGGTCCAGGACCAAATTGAGGGACATGAGGGACAGGAGGAGAGCGAAGCAGTGAGGGCGGCAGGGTCGCAAAATAGCGTTGTCACGCACGAGGTGGCCACGGCGTCCACGCCCGCGGCAGCGCCCCTGGTGGATTCGAACCTTTTCCTCCTGCAAATGAGGGCCCTTATGGAACAAATGGTGGGAATGAGGGCTGATAGTGAGCGGTTGGGAAACCAAATGGGGGTAATGAGGGACGAAGCGAGGGGTACTGGTGAGAAGGTAGACAAAAATTTTGAGGGGTTAGACAATGGGATAAAAGAGGTGAGAAATGGGTTAATGGGGGTAGAAAACAGAATGGCCGCTCAAGAGAATCAAATGGAAGGGATGCAAAAGGGGTTAGAGGGGGTAGAAAATAGAATGGCTGCCCAGGAGAATCAGATAGAGGGAGTGAAAAATGGGTTAGAGGGGTTAGAAAACAGTATGGAAGGCAAATTGAGGGACATGAGGGACCAAGCGGAAAGGGAAGTTAAACAAATGGAGCAGCAGATAGAGGGGGTCAGAATGGGGGTAGAAACCAAACTGGATGCTCACAGGGAGGAAATGGAGCAGATGAGGGTGGCATCTGGGCAGGAGATGCAAGTGATGGGAGAGGAGATCAGAAGAGGAGTGAGTGAGGAGGTCGGAGGAGTGCGCGAGGAGGTGAGGCACTGTAAGGAGCACATGGAGAAGGAGGTGAGAAAGGGGACTGTAAAGTTACAAGGGGGCATAGAGGTCCTGACGCAGGAGGTGGAACAGCTGACGGAGGGACAAAAAGAACTAACGGAGCAGGTTCAAAGGAACACTGCGGTATTAGGAGGGTTAAAAGTGACACAGAAAGAACTAAAAGACGACTTGATAGCGACGAAGAGGGAATGTCAGATGGTACGTGAGGGACTGACAACGAGGTTGGACGAGGTGATAGAGGTAATGGAGACGAAGGACCGGCAGGTGAGGACGCACATGGAAACGGTCAAGGTAGCCTTAGAGGATGAGCTTGAGGAGACGTACCGGGGAATAAAAGAGGTGAAGCACAAATTAGAAGAAGTGGAAGAAGGGATGAGCGAAATTAAGAAGCGACGGAGAGGGGATAAGAAAGAGATAAAAGAGGAGATAAAAGAATTGGTCCAAAGTCTGTGTTTGGATCGTGATGATGTGCTCATTAACCGGATGAGGGATTCGCAGGTGATGGAGGAGAAGCGAAGAGGAAGAGGACCCGGTGTAAGTGGTGACCAATATGGTCGTGCGTATGATGCGCCAGGTGATTTAAGAGGCTTGGGGGTCGAGATAGACCCGGGTGTTCGTGAGAGGCCGTTGGTGAAGTGTGCGACAGGTCTGGTGTGCGAAAATGGAGGTGTGCAAGAAAGTCCGACTCTGGGGTGTGTGAGGAAAAAGTGCGTGCCAAGGAGTGAGTGTGCTGGCGAGAGTGAGTCGGTCGTAGCGCGTGTGCGAGGGAGCACATGGAAGCGTGGTGTGGTGAGTGTTACAGAGGGTGTGACGGGAGAGTGTGCGCAGGAGTGTGCGCGAGAAAGGTGTGTGACGGACAGGTGCATGAGGAAAGAGTGCGCTGTCAGAAGTAAGGAAGAGTGTCCACCTGTGGGGAGTGTTACAGAGGGTGTGACGGGAGAGTGTGCGCAGGAGTGTGCGCGAGAAAGGTGTGTGACGGACAGGTGCATGGGGAAAGAGTGCGCTGTCAAGAGTAAGGATGAGTGCTCTGTCAGGAATGGAGGTGAAAGTAGTGAGAGTGACATGGAGCGTGAGTTAGTTGTGACAGGTGAGCGAGGATGTACACCTGGGATGGAAGGATGCACACCTGGAATGGTAGAGCGTGAGTGGGAATGCACGCTGGAATTGGTAGTGAGGCACGTGGTTGGGTGTGCGAATGAGAGCACACCTGTGATTGTCACAGAGGAGGTGACTGAGGAGGGGGCGCGAAGAGGTGTATTGGTGAGGTGTGCGAGCGACGAATGTGTGCCAAAGTGTTCGGTGGTCAGGTGTGTGACCAAGGCTGTGAGTGGAATGAGTGTGCCTGGGTGTGTAAGGAACGGTACGAGGAGCATGGAAACGGCTGGATGTGTGAGCAAGGAACGGGCTGCAGGGTGTAAGCGTCCAGGTGAAGCATCGACGTTACACGGGTTAGAGGTTAGAGCGACTTTTAGCCGAAGCAGGCCCTCGGTGCGTGCCGGGCCTCGCTTTGAACGGCCGCGTCCAGGCTCCACTAGGCGGAGCTGGCAGCCCGATAGAAAGGGTCGTCATGGCGACCACTTTTTGGTGAGACGTGCCGGCAGGTCGAGATCGGGGCATTGGATGGCTCCACGCCGAGGTGGTGCGTGGGATCTCGGCACGGGTAAGCCCCCGTCCCTGCACCGAGTGCCGGACGCATCCAGCCGCTGGCACAAAACAACCAGCATCCATTGCTTGGCTTTACGAAGCCAGGCTTTGGACAGGAATTGGCGCACCGAGAGGCAGTAGTGAGTAGACTGGGTGATGAGGTTAGTGTTTTGGACCCAAAATTAGAGAAAAACAAAATTTGATGATTGGCAAGGGATTGGCAGTAGTGATTGGCAGATGATGGGCAGTGATTGGCAAATTTTTAATTTGTTGAAATTTGACGTGCAAAATTGATAGTGAGAGACCCCCGATGTGGTGGGATGGCAAATCCACCATCCTTTCCCATGTGGGGGGGCAAAGGAGCAATAGTTTATGGGGTGTATGGCAGTGAAAACTAGCCCGGGTGGGTTAGGATATTGTGTGTAGGGATCTAGAGAAGATGACATTAGGTAACGTTAAGTTTAGTTAGTGACTGATACCTGTAGTGGGGACGCAGGTAGATTAGTGTGGATGATAATGACGAGGGAGCGCAATAGTTTAAAGGGACGACTGGGAAGCGCAAGTTTCAGAAGGGAGTAGTTAGCTGAGATGATGCCGTGTGTGTGAGGATGGAACAGGTGTGATTGCACAGGTGTGCAATTGGACAGGTGTGTGGAGCAGTGTATGAGTAGTGAGTGTGTGGATCAGCGCGACTGCGCTTGGGGAGAGAAGGGTGCAGGTGGCACCAAGTGTGAGAGCACAGGTGTGCAAGTACAGGTGTGTGGAGAGAGTTGGAGTAAGTGGTACGGAGTGGTGTGCATGGTGCGAAGGTGTGAATGGGGGAAGAGTGGACCCCCATCACGGATACCCGGGGCGGGTAGTGTAAGTGTTAGGTAGAGGGTGCAGGTAAATTGTGGTTGGATATTGGCATCTGTGGTGCGGTTGCAGAATGGTGTTGTGAATGGGTGCATTAGTGTTGTGGAAATGGCTGGGCGTGTAGCCTGTTAGTGTGTGTAGTTGGTTGGGCACTCCACCACTGTGAGGATGTCGGCCAGGTGAGGCCGCAGGTGGGCTCTGGGAGCCGGTAGAGTTGTGGATGGGGCCCGAGGATCCGGAGGACGGACCCGGGTAGCCCAGTGCCAGAGAGGGCACCGAGTGGGGAGAGTGCCAGAGGGCCTTCCCCAGGTAGTTAGGTTAGGGTAAGGAGCAGGTAAGCTCGGAGGCAACTGCAGTGGTGGAGGTGTGCAGGTGGGTAGACCCGCTGGGAGAGGTACACGCCACAGCCCAGAAATTGTGCGAGGGCACCGGGAGATGAATCGGGGGAGTGAGACCCCAAATTGAAGAGCACCACAGTTTGGCCAATGGGAATTGGTTTTTAGAACCCATAGTGTAAGAGGGCCAATGGTTTGGCCGGAGAAAGACCCCGGGTAGTGTAAAGTTGTTAAAGTCATTTAGGAAATAGTTAGGATTGATGAACCTGTCGCACCATACGCAGCCACTTACCTGTGGTGATGATGATGACTCCACACCTGTGTTTTCTTTGTTTTGTTGCAGGAGATGAATCGCTGTGTGGATTTGTGAGACGCATCACGACGTGGATGAGACATTGGGGTGATTCCATCTCTCCCTCCCTAGGAGGGACTGATGATGAATTGGTAATGGCAAATTATGATGTTGAGTTGGAGATGGCAAATTTTGATGAGAGTTGAAAATGGCAAATTTGATTGGTTAGGAGGGAGAGAAGACGAATTTGGTTTATGGGAGGAACGGGGAAGACAGTAGGGATGTTTGTTGATTTGTAAAGTAGATGTTTATGGGTAGTGTTGTGTTTTGTGGATACAGTAAGGGGTAAGGGAGGGGCCATGTAGGTTACCTGGTGGGGGGGGGGCGTACGATAGGAACGTACCTGTCTCACCTGGTTCCCATGTGCCCCCAGTGTGCATTACCTTATATTGCGTGCACTTTTGCGCCCTTACCACCTTACTCACTTGTTTCTTCTTTTGTCTCCCACCTCCGAGGATCTGGCTTTGGGGTAGAGAGAGAGGAGAGAGAGGTGCTGGCTACGCAGTTGTGGGCCTGCACTTTCGCTGTTGGCTGCCTGGATCGATACACCATATGGACCGCAATGTTTGTGGCCACCCACAATGGACCGCAGCTCTTTTGCGGCCAAGCACCACCCGGGGATGGACCTATGGGTCAACGTGGCACCTATGCCATACAGGTGAACCACTTTTAGTTAACACCAAGTGCACCACAAGAAGAGCAAGAGACACCTGCAGGGTTAGGGGTTGTCGAATTTATTTTTATTCCAATGAACAATGGTGACTGCACCGATTGGTGGTGGGGTGGTGCTTTTGATGCTCGGGAAGGGTGCTCTGCACGTTATTAAAGGCCGTCGGCCACAGAGCACTCGTGGGTTGGTGTATCGATGCTGGCAAGCGCGCTCTCTCTATGCATAACATCTGCATGTGTTCCTCCAAAAACAGGTCCTGGATCGTAGTGTAAATAGCAGCATAGTCTTGTAAATAATGCTCCCTACCGGCTGTATGTTTAGTTTGAGAATTCTTTCCGGATTCGGTTATCCTGTGGGTGTGTTTCTGTGAGGAGAAGGGTGCAACGTCGCAGGGGGACATATTTACTCATTTGTGAATATCTGTAAAACTGTCGCACTCAGGGTAGAGTTAATAGTAGAGGGAACTACATTGCGTGCCACACTAAAGTAGGTAAAAATTTATCGGGTCGGGACGCCCCGAGGGTAGAGAAGGGTGCAATGTTGCGAATATGGAATTTGGCCTCCATATCCGCTTGTAAATATTCCCCTATTTTCTCCAATACTCCCCAACTTTCCCCAGTCCCCCATTCCCTAGTCCCATTGCATGTAAATAACAATCAGTAGAGCCGACCTTCCCCTTATTCCCCCATTAAATGTCGTGCCCAGGTCCACCGCACCACACGTAGACAACTTTCGGACATCTTCCTAGTTATTCTTAATCTATGTCAGTTAAGGCCTCGTTTCCATTAATTATGACTCTTCGTTGCACCAGAATGTGATTATATGGCACCAGTAGTGAGTTTAGGACCTTCCCATACCTCCTCCCATCTTCTTCCCCAAACAACAACAACAACAACAACTACAGCTACAACAACAACAACAACAACTACAACAACGGCGCGCGCGGGGAGTGTGCGTCCTCCCTCCGGCTCGGTTAGCCGCCATTATCCATGCGCCCCACGGGGTTACCACGAAGGGGCTGGCTGTCAGCTCCTCGTCAAGGGCGGAGCCTGGTAAACCCCCCCCCGCACCCAATAAGAAGGGCGGACCGATTCCATCTGGGCGGAGCTAACGAGCCGAGGGCGTGTCACTCCCCGCCGGATATACGCAGCCGCTTGCCGGACGTGACGTCAGATGCGCCCCCAGCTTGAGACGACAAGACGCCACCTCGAGCGCTGAGAGACCTCCTGCATCTTTTGGGCCGCGCCATCCTGTCCCTGAGCACAAGGTGCACCTTGTGCTGGCCATCGAATACCCGCTTTCCTTGCCATCAATCCCCGTGTGAGTCAGTTTTTGTCCTGTTTCTCTGTGGTCTGTCGGGAATAATATAAGGTTGTGTCTAAGTGCCTGTCTTCCTATGATGTACCTCTTGTAGTTGTAATCTAACCTTCCGCCTTAATATAACCTCCTCCGGAGGTCTTGAGAACTGAACCCCTGGTGTCGTATTGTGTCATTATAACCCAGCCGGGTGTCTTCTCTTTCCTATTGAGCCAGCGTAGCGCGGCTTCGTCGACGTTCGAGTACAATCGGGTAATTTGTGCGGACACGACGGCCATTCCGCTCGGCCCACCTTAACATCAAAGTCGTGTCTGTAACAATATATATATATATATATATACATATACATATACATATACATATATATATATATATATATATATATATATATATATATATATATATATATATATATATATATATATATACATATACATATACATATATATAAAGGTGGGCGCGATTCGGAAAATTTTAAGTCCGCTTACCGCTTATCCGCTCCGCCAGCCCGTGTCGTCCGATTCGCTTATCCGCTTCAGCGGCCGAAAATCTTAGTCCGCTTACCGGTTATCCGCTTATCCGCTTCGATTCGATTTTTTTAAAGCGCTTCGACGTTTTTAAAGCGATTTTTGACGTTTCTAAAGGGAATTTAATGCTTTTTAAGCCTAAATAGCCATTTCTAACAACTACAAAGACAAACAAAGCTTTTAAGATCAAAAATATACATTTTTATTTAAATAAAATTTATTCAAAATTTATTGAAATAAAGTTTTCCACTCGACTCTACTCTACTCTACAGTTAATTTAAATATAATTTTAATATATGCAAGTTACATTAAAGAAAAATCAATTTGCCCGTCCTTTCTTTGACAAGAGTCGACTAGTCAACAGACTAGCAGTCTGTTGACTAGTCCTCGTCTTCCTCCTCCACCTCGTGGGCCTTCTTGAGGATTTGGAGGTTGCCCTTCATGAAGACGAGGGCCTCGAAGTTCGGTGCAGCCAGGGCCGACCTCTTAGGCCTGAGGATGTCCGACCCGTAGCTGAACACGCGCTCGACCGAGGCAGAGCTCGGGAACGGCGTGTTATGCCTGAGAAACAGAGTTACCCAAGCATCACGGAACTCGAGCGGGAAGAGATTGGGCGAGAGCCGAGTTGTTAGGGTTTCACTTATTATTCACTTAAATAAATATTCACAATTCTAGAGTAACGGCTCAGGCTAACAGCTGATTTGGCGAATCGCGATGCGCTTTAATTTTTCGGTAGTCCGCTTACGCTTATCCGCTTCGGTTTCCGGGGGTTGTTCCGATTCGCTTATCCGCTTCGAAAACGTTAGTCCGCTGCAGCGGATAAGCGGATAAGCGGACTTTCGAAGCGGACCGCCCACCTTTGTATATATATATATATATATATATATATATATATATATATATATATATATATATATATATATATATATATATATATATATATATATACATACATACATACATACATACATACATATATATATATATATATATATAAATGTATATATATATATATATATATATATATATATATATATATATATATATATATATATATATATTGTTGCGGAGATGAGGACTGTATTTTTTTGATTGTGTGCTGTATTATTATTATTATTGTTTATTCTGCGCCCCCCTACCTCCGGAGCTGTGTAAAGGTGAAAGGGCATCCCATAATTAGTCCACAAGCATACACATCAGCCAAATAATAGAAGACCCCTGTTTGATAGTTATCTCTTATTATGTGTTTTTAGAGTAAGGCTGTGTCTCCCATTAATTGAAATACTCCACTGCACCAGTGAAAGAGATAGATTCCCTTCATTCCCACTCCCAACACTTCCATTCCCCCCTTTTCGTCAATTGCAATTCGCATTGCCAACTGCATGTTGGGCGGTTTTCCCTTCATCCGCCATTGACCACGAGGCAGGGTTGGGGAAGAAAGGCGGGTCCCCACCTCGTCAGAGAGGGGAGGAGTGAGCCAGCCCCACTCGACCAACCATGAACAAGGGGTTTGGCTTGAGAGGGCGGGGAGAGAACGTTTGGGGGAGGTTCGCAAAGGTTGAGGGGCGGGGCCTATATAACCCACGGCGGGGTGTTCCCAGAGGAGAAGCACTTTGAGTTGAGACAAGGAGGGACGAAAAAGAGCTGGGTCATCAGAGCAAGAGCGCGTAAGGAGGAGAGAACCCGTCACGCCAGACCCCCCCACCAGCGCATCGGCTCCACCAAGCAGCTCCGACCCGTGATCCCGCGCACACGACAGGCCCGGTGGCATCAGCGGCCGTCGAGGTCCAGCCCGACGTCCCGTGCGGGATCAAGCTCCAGCCAGCTCCGTGCCGTCCCCCCCCTCCAGCCACACACCTCCTTCCAGCAATCCACTCTGCAATTCCCCGCGTGAGTCAGTGTCTTTGTTTGTTCTGTCCTGGGAATAAGTTAAGTCTGAATAAGCTAGTATTTTCACTGTGTCACCTGCGTCTTATGTGTTGTAAATAAACCTTGATTGCTCCTTTTTGCTTGTGTAAATAATAAATCCCATTACTCGTCTGTACGTCTTCTCGTTTTATTCCTTTTCCTCTTTGCATTCGTCGTTTTAGTCTTTTCCCTATTGAATAGCTGCGGTGCGATCCGGCCAACGTTTGGGTGGAATCGGGTGAGTCGGGGATCCTGTAACGGTCGCGGTTGGACCATCCGCTCGGCCCATCATAACATCTAAACCGCGATCAGTAACAATTGGTGTCTGGGAGTGAGATTCGAAGCCCGAACCAAATTTTTAAAACATCAAAAAAAAAAATTTGGTCAAAATTTGGAGCGGCCGAAATTTGTTTTGTTTTACAAAACCTGAACTTTGAAATCGCGCCATGGCTGGTCAAGGCGACGGGATGCCGGTGGGAGAGATAGACGGGGTAGAATCGACCCAGGACCTCGGGGAAATGTATGTGGAGGAAGGAGAGGAGGAAAACATTGGCAATGTGGTTGAGGGGGTATCAGGCGCACCAAATGGCGCTCTCGCGCACGAGGCTACAGGCGGGCAAAATGGCGCCTCGCACATAGCTACGGCGGCCGCACCCGCTGCACAAGTGGGAGGGATGGCCCAAATGCAGGCCCTCATGGAGCAATTTATGGCGCAAATGCAGGCGTCCCTCAAACTGCAGAGTGAGCAATTGGGGGTAATGGGAAACCAAATGGGGGTAATGGGGAACCGGATGGATGCTCAGGGTGAGCGATTGGAGGGCCAAATGGGGGTAATGGGGAACCGGATGGATGCTCAGGGTGAGCGATTGGAGGGCCAAATGGGGGCAATGAGGGACGAAAGGAGGGCTAACAGTGGGCGATTGTTAAACAAAATGGAAGCAATAACGAACAGAATGGGTGACCGCATGCAAAAATGTGGGGAGACCATGGATCGCATGGTGGGCGAAAGGGTCCCAGGGGTGCACGAGGAGGTAAAGCGGGTCGAAAAGCGCTGGTTGAGCGAAGCGGAGGAAAGCACGGGTACAATGACGGGGGTAGAAATCGCGACCCGGGGTTTGGAAAAGCCGGCGACCGATGAGGTAGAGGGAATTTTATTAAAGCCAACGGTCGTCGAGGTGAACAAAGAAATTATGGGTATAGTTGAAATTGGAGAGACCGGGGACTTAAAGTTAAAAGAGCAACAATCGGAGGAAGGAATGGAAATTGCTCAAAGTCTAAATGCACATCCTGATGCTGTACTCGCTAATCCAAATGGAAGTTTGCAGGTTTTGGTGCAGGGAGGAAGAAGAACCCCGAAGGTGAGACGTGCTGTATATTGTGCGGGTAGATTTTGTAAGAGGATGTTTAGCGACAAAAGAATTTTCGCACGCTTGGGATCGAGGAAGCATCCGGGTGTTGGTGAAGGGTCCCGTGTGAGTGGAAATGGCACGCGTGGGAGGAAAAAGTGTGCGTCGGCGAGTGGTTGTGTTATAAAGTGTGGGAGTGAAACCGAGTGCGAGCGAGAATGCACGTCGGTGTGTACGGGGTGTGACACAGGGAGTGAGAGCAATACGGAGTGTACGTGCGAGGGTGAGTGTGACACGGAGAGTAAGGTGGTGGTGGAACGTGTGCGAGAAAGAACACCTGAGTTGGTGGTAGCGCGGGTGTGGGAGAGCCCGTGTGAGCGCGTTAGTGGGTGGATGCAAGAGTGCACGCCCATGGTGAGTGTTACGGAGGACGTAACGGAGGAGAGGTGTGGACCGAGGTGTGCGAGCGGCGAGTGTGCGCGAGAGGTGTGGTGTGTAACAGGGAGAGCGTTAGTGGAATGTACGGACGGCGTTGGAACGCCGGGTCTTGTGAGGGTGAAAGGAGTAGCGTATGCGCGTGAGCATGCAAGTGAAGCATCGACGGTAACCGGGTTAGCGTTTAGGACGACGGATAGCCGATGCGAGCACTCGGGGCACGGTGTGATTTGTTGGATGCAGGGCCCGGCGCGGATCGAAGCTGCGTCGTTTCTCTTGGAAGCGTCGTTGCCGATTCGGGCTTGGCCCCGCCCCGCACGGTCGAGTCCGGGCCTAGTCGGGCCAGGCGACCGGTCCGGTTCAAGGGCGAGTGGGAGGAAGCGGAACGGTGCCCCCTCGTGGGGACGGGGTTCCGACCGGGGGAGATTGAGCCATCGGGCCCGGGACCGCAAGGTGCCGCGCCGAGATGGTGCGTGGAACCTCGGTCCAACCAAACCACCTCCCTTGAACCGAAAGCCGGACGGATTCAACCTGCAGGCGACCAAACCACCCGAATTCATTGCTCGGCTTTACGAAGCCGAGTTTAATGATGTCACGACGCACCGAGGCTAGGATATAGTGGACTGTGATGATGGTGATAGTGATAGTGATAGTGATTTGATACGAAATTTATAATAGTGGGTAGAATTGGCAGTAAATGGCAAATTTTTGATTTGTTGGATTAGGTGTGCAAAATTTATAGTGGGACCTCCCCGATGTAGAGGGATGGCAAATCCACCATCCCTCACAGAGGGGGGGGGGGGGCAAATGCGCTATAGTTTATGGGGTTGATGGCAGTGAAAACTAGCCCGGGCGGGTTAGGATATCGTGTGTAGGGATCTAGCGAAGATGACATTAGGTAACGTTAAGATTAGTTAGTGACTGATACCTGTAGTGGGGACGCAGGTAGATTAGTGTGGATTATAATGACGGGGGAGCGCAATAGTTTAAAGGCATGACGGGGGAGCGCAATAGTTTAAAGGGACGACTGGGAAGCGCAAGTTTCAGAGGGGAGTAGTTAGCTGAGATGATGCCGTGTGTTTGAAGATTGAACAGGTGTGATTGCACAAGTGTGCAACTGAACAGGTGTGTGGAGCAGTGTATGAGTGAGTGAAGGTGATTGTGTATTGTGCTGACCAAATGGTCCAGGAAGAGGAGGAGGGTGCAGGTGGCACCAGGTGATTGCACAGGTGTGCAACAACAGGTGTATGTGGCTATGTGGCATAAATGGTAGTGTGGAATAAATGGAGTATTGGAATGGATGGTCGTGGAGTGAGTATGGTGGAAATTGTGGAGTGGAGTGGATGGTGCGAAGGTGTGAATGGGGGAAGAGTGGACCCCCATCACGAATACCCGGGGCGGGTAGTGTAAGTGTTAGGTAGAGGGTACAGGTAAATTGTGGTTGGATATTGGCATCTGTGGTGCGGGTGAAAGAATGGTCTTTGGATGGGTGCATTAGTGTTGTGGAAATGGCTGGGCGTGTAGCCTGTTAGTGTGTGTAGTTGGTTTGGGCACTCCACCACTGTGAGGATGTCGGCCAGGTGAGGCCGCAGGTGGGCTCTGGGAGCCGGTAGTAGTTGTTGTGGATGGGGCCCGAGGATCCAGAGGACGGACCCGAGTAGCCCGTGCCAGAGAGGGCACTGAGGGGGTGAGAGTGCGAGAGGGCCTTCCCCAGTTAGTTAGGTTAGGGTGAGGAGCAGGTAAGCTCGGGTGGCAACTACAGTGGTGGAGGTGTGCAGGTGGGTAGACCTGCTGGGAGAGCTACACGTCGCAGCCCAGAAATTGTGCGAGAGCACCGGGAGATGAATCGGGGGAGTGAGACCCCAAATTGAGAAGCACCACAGTTTGGTCAATGGGAATTGGTTTTTAGAACCCATAGTGTAAGTTGGCCAATGGATTGGCAGGGAGAGACCCCGGGTAGTGTAAAGTGTGTTAATGTCATTTAGGAAGTAGTTAGGATGAAGTCTCCTCGCACCATCTGCATCCACTCACCTGAGGTGACAGGTACTCCACACCATGCCATGTTTTGATTATTTTTTATGGTGTAGATGTTTGGATTGTGAGACGCATCATGACGTGGGTGTGACATTGTGCTTTGTTGTTCCATCTCTTCCTCCTTATGAGGATTGATGATGAATTTGGTGATGGCAAATTTTGAAGTAGAGGGATTGTGGCGACGAATTTGGTATAGAGGAAATATGGGGAGACGTGACAGTAGCGACGGATTGGTAATGTGTAGATTTTGTACATATGGGGTAAGGGCAAGGGTAGTGTAGGTGACAGGGGGGTGACGTACGGTAGGGACGAGCTTTCTCACTTCGCCCTCCGTACGCATTTCGCCTTGCATTGCCTTATTGATGTGTACCCTTGTGACCTTACCCCTCGCTCATTTGTCTTTCCCCTTTTGTCTCCCACATGACCTGTGCGCCATTGGGTGCCGAGGGGAGCGTGCGTGAGTCCTCCATTGTGCGCCCGGAATTCCCAGAACCAGCTGTCTGCATCGATGCACCACATTATGGACCACATGTCTGTGGCCGAGCACCACCTATGGACCCCATGGGTTGGGGCATGGCCCCTCTGCTGGAACCGGCCATGAGGGCCCGAAATCTTGCTGGCGGACCTTGGCCACAGGGCACCGATGCCCCACAGGTGAACCACACGTAGTCGGCCCCTGTGGGCCATAAATAAAATAAAAACGGACACGTTAGGTGCATTCTTTTATTGCAAATAGGCCGCCAGCAAGGGAAGATGACAACACCAGGAAAATAATAATAACCAGCAGAGGGAGCCGAAGAGCAAGAGATCACCTGCAGGGTTAGGGGTTGTTGAATTTATTTTTGTTGAACACTCTTGAACTATGGTGACTGCACCGATTGGTGCTTGGGTGTGTATTGGTGCGTTTTTAGGTGCTTTCATGTTGCGTCGATGCAGAGCAGACTGTCTCCCCCCCAGAAAGAACAATCACAGGTCCTGGGTTAGTTTTGTAAATAAAAATAGCGTCATTGTAAATAATGCTTCCCACCGTCAGTGTATAGTTTGAAGACCATTCCGCAATTCGGTTAACTGTGGGCGTAAGTCTGTTAGGCAGGGTGCAATGGAGCAGCGGGACACATTTATTTATGTTTTAAAACTGTCGCACTCAGGGTCAGGTTAAAAGTAGAGGGAACTACACCTACGTGTCACACTAAATAAAAGTTGTAGGCCCGGGACGTGCCTAAGAGGAGGAGGGTGCAGTGTTGCGGAGATGAGGACTGTATTTTTTTGATTGTGTGCTGTATTATTATTATTATTGTTTATTCTGCGCCCCCCTACCTCCGGAGCTGTGTAAAGGTGAAAGGGCATCCCATAATTAGTCCACAAGCATACACATCAGCCAAATAATAGAAGACCCCTGTTTGATAGTTATCTCTTATTATGTGTTTTTAGAGTAAGGCTGTGTCTCCCATTAATTGAAATACTCCATTGCACCAGTGAAAGAGATAGATTCCCTTCATTCCCACTCCCAACACTTCCATTCCCCCCTTTTCGTCAATTGCAATTCGCATTGCCAACTGCATGTTGGGCGGTTTTCCCTTCATCCGCCATTGACCACGAGGCAGGGTTGGGGAAGAAAGGCGGGTCCCCACCTCGTCAGAGAGGGGAGGAGTGAGCCAGCCCCACTTGACCAACCATGAACAAGGGGTTTGGCTTGAGAGGGCGGGGAGAGAACGTTTGGGGGAGGTTCGCAAAGGTTGAGGGGCGGGGCCTATATAACCCACGGCGGGGTGTTCCCAGAGGAGATGCACTTTGAGTTGAGACAAGGAGGGACGAAAAAGAGCTGGGTCATCAGAGCAAGAGCGCGTAAGGAGGAGAGAACCCGTCACGCCAGACCCCCCCACCAGCGCATCGGCTCCACCAAGCAGCTCCGACCCGTGATCCCGCGCACACGACAGGCCCGGTGGCATCAGCGGCCGTCGAGGTCCAGCCCGACGTCCCGTGCGGGATCAAGCTCCAGCCAGCTCCGTGCCGTCCCCCCCCCTCCAGCCACACACCTCCTTCCAGCAATCCACTCTGCAATTCCCCGCGTGAGTCAGTGTCTTTGTTTGTTCTGTCCTGGGAATAAGTTAAGTCTGAATAAGCTAGTATTTTCACTGTGTCACCTGCGTCTTCTGTGTTGTAAATAAACCTTGATTGCTCCTTTTTGCTTGTGTAAATAATAAATCCCATTACTCGTCTGTACGTCTTCTCGTTTATTCCTTTTCCTCTTTGCATTCGTCGTTTTAGTCTTTTCCCTATTGAATAGCTGCGGTGCGATCCGGCCAACGTTTGGGTGGAATCGGGTGAGTCGGGGATCCTGTAACGGTCGCGGTTGGACCATCCGCTCGGCCCATCATAACATCTAAACCGCGATCAGTAACAATATATATATTGATCAGTAACAATGATAGTTATCTCTTATTCTGTGTTTTAGAGTAAGGCAGTGTCTCCCATTAATTGAAGTACTCCATTGCACCAGTGAAAGAGAATAGATCCCCTTTCATTCCCATCCCCAAAATCCCCATTTCTCTTACATCCCCCCTGGTCAGTGCCGAGCCTCGATTGCCAAATTACCTCCCCTCCAATAACCGCCATTGAACATGTGCTCGAGTCGGGGAAGAAAGGCGTGCCCGCCCGTCGTCATCAAGAGCGGAGCCAGAGGGTCGCGCGACCAACCAGGGCCGAGGTGAGCACCCCGATGGGCGTGTCCAAAAGGCCGGCGGCTTAATCGCCGGAGGCGCTATAAAAGGCGCGCACGCAAGAAGCAAGTGAGTTGGTCGTGGAGTTGGTCGTGAGTGGAGGGTCAGTCAGTGGTTGCGTTGGTTGCGGTAAGAAGTCGGTGGTGAGAAGTGGTGGCGTTGAGTGGTCAGTGGTTGCGTTGGTTGCGTTGAGTTGTCGGTGGTGAGGAGACACCAGGGCCAAGAGAGAGAAGGTTCAAGCGCCATTACCAGCAGTTGCGCCAGAGACGGCAGACGCGCCCTGAGCTGAGCCAGAGAAGCAGCGTTGACTCCACCAGGCAGCTTCAACCCGTTACCCCGCGGGGACCAGATAGCGGTGGCATCGGTGGCCGTCGAGGTCCAGCCGACGTCCCGTGCGGGATCAAGCCCGAACCATCTGCCCCAGCTGAACCTTCCCATTCCTCCTTCCAACATTCATTCCCTTCCATCCTTCTTGTGTACGTGAGTTTGTTCTGTTTGTTCTGTCCTGGGTTAATTAAGCTGGTATAAGTTAATAATTGCACTGTGTCTCGGATCCTTCTGTATATTATTTTATTATCTTTCCTTCTCCTTGGTTACTTTGAGCATGTAAATAGTAGGAATAAATTTAGTGGTATTTCCAACCTTTTTGTCTTCTTCTTCTTCTTCTTCACATCCGTGTCGCCTTTGTCTTTTCCCTATTGACTAGCTGCGGTGCGATCCGGCCAACGTTTGGGTGAAATCGGGTTCTAAGCGGGGAGTAACTGTTCGGACGCGGTAATACACCACCGCTCGGTAAAATAACATCTAAAACCGCGTCTGCAACAATATATTATATATATATGATCCAACATATGCGTGTTGTATGCGTGGTGGAAATATGCGTGGTGGAAATGCGAATGGTTCGGTGGATGTGTGGAGTATCGTTGAGAGAGAGGAAGACAAATGATGAATTGCGAAAGATGATGGGAATAGAGCCTGTGATTGATGCTGTGAAGAGGAACAGGTTGAGATGGTTTGGTCATGTGTTGAGGAAGGATGAAAGTGACTGGTTGAGAAGAGTGATGGAAATGAATGTAGAAGGAAGCAGAGGACGGGGAAGACCGAAAAAGACTTGGCTAAAGATGGTGAAGAACGAGATGCAGAAAATAGGGCAAAATGGAGAAGATTGTCATGGGGACCGCAAGGCTAACCCCCGCTCTAGCAGGGAAAATGGCCTTTAAAATGCATGTTGTGTTGTTGTATGTATATATACTATATCTATATCTATATCTATATCTATATCTATATATATATATATTTTTATATATATATATACATATATACATATATATATATATATATATATATATATATATATATATATATATATATATATATATATATATACAGTGAACCCTTGACTTACGAGTTTAATTCGTTCTGTGACCGAGCTCGTAACTCAATTTGCTCGTTTCTCAAATTAATTTTCCCCATTAAAATGCATTGAAATGCTATTAATCCGTTCCAGCCCCCAAAAAACCACACCAATTTTTTTTGTTACGTGTTTTTAAATAAGAAAAATGTACTTTATAAATAACAAATAATGTATAAACAAGCACGACCTCGTATATACTGTACGTAATAAGCGGCGTAACGCGCGCTGCTTGTAAACAAGGAGGAAGCGGACAACGCGGTAATTTGTAAGAGTCTTTATTCAAGAGCTCACTGTAACACTGGCGCGCTCCGGGCTGCGCGCCCGGTGTATATCCTGAGGCCACGCCTACCCCTCGGCGTGGCCCCCGCCCACTTGGTGCGCGGAATGATGTCACCACGCCAGTGAGCTTCCGTGTCCGCCACAATGTAAAGAAATAAACTGGTTTTATTAAGTGTATTTACCTTGAAGATCAGACGAAGATGCTGGCGGAGGTGGAGGAGATAACTTTTGTCTTTTTCGCCACACTTTCCTCGCTTTCACTTGCAGGGCGTTTCAATAAAAACCTGTCCAACGAGGTTTGTTTCTTCCTCCCTTTCAAAATGTTTCGATCGTACTGCTACGATCGTACTGCCTCGCCAAGTCGACAACACGCACACCTCGCTCATGTTTTATCGACGATTGCGTGTTTTATATCCAAGCACATCATCCTCTTCTTCTTCTCAGTACTGCCCTTGGCACTCAATTTCTTAGGACCCATGGTTAAAACTAAGAAATTTTCCAAAATAACCAAAATGCGAAAACAAAGCAGCAGCTATATACGGCAGAAATGCTTGCACGGCAAGATAACCACGTGACCGGAACCCACCTGGTGGCGGGTGGCGTCAGCTCCAAAATAACCAAAATGCGAAAACAAAACAGCAGCGATATACGGCAGAGATGCTTGCACGGCAAGATAACCACGTGACCGGAACCCACCTGGTGGCGGGTGGCGTAAGCTCGTAACTCAGATCTCGGCTCGCATCTCAAAGCAATAAACCGCCCGAGCGACGGCTCGTATCTCGGAAAACTCGTAAGTTGGTGCACTCGTAAGTCAAGGTTTCACTGTATATATATATAAAGACTTGGCATTTAATATGGAATATATATTTTTTCTTGACTTGGGTTTACTTTCTTAACTCAGTATATCAATCTGGTGAGTTTCTTTTACACTTTGGTGATTTCTTGGTTAAAAGAACCGTGTCACTGATTGTCTGTCGCAGCAAGAAGTCAACAACAGGATTATATCACAGGTGGCGTGGCAAAATGTACGGACAGGTGCATTTGATGATTGGCTTCACAATCCGGTATACAAGGGTTGTTGCGTTCTGTATTAGTGGAAAACAACTGCTGCATGTCTCCAAAAGTTATTGCCGCTTCCTCTGGAGATGGTCCGTCAACTCGACAATGCGGTTTGTCATGGAGTGGTGGCTTTACGAAATTACGGCATGAAACAGCGTGCTATTGCTCGGCAGTATGGCATCGCTCAAGGTCAGGTGTCAAAGATCCTGAAACGAAATGCTCAGAGGGGTGTCCCTACTCCAAACAGGCCAGGACGTCCCCACAGAACCACAAGGAGGGATGATCGCCAGCTGCACCGGTTAGTCCGCAATGGCCGTACCAAGTCAGCTAATCGGCTTAGCGCTGAGTGGCAGCAGCTGACAAATGTTCCTGTATCCAGAAAGCTAGTCAACCAACGACTGGTTCAAGCAGGCTATCGTGCCAGGCGTCCCCTGAGAAAGCCACGCCTGACCAGACAACACCGCCAGCGCCGATTGCAGTGGGCCAGAGAGCACCGTCAATGGCAGCCAGGACACTGGAATCACGTGATCTTCAGTGACGAGTCTAGATTTCTGGTCTATCGTCAAGATGGCCGCGTCCGAGTGCGCAGACAAGTGCATGAAGCCCACAACAAAGATTGTATAGTGCCAAGAGTCCAAGCTGGAGGTGGTGGGGTGACCGTTTGGGCTGCTTTTCATGCAGGGGGCAAAACTGACCTGGTTGTTCTGAATGGAAACCTGAACCAGTTCAAGTACAGGGCCATTCTGGAAGAAACATTGCTTCCATTTGCTCGTGCAGCCTTTCGAGGAAACTTTGTCTTCCAAGATGACAATGCACGGCCTCATCGTGCTCACATGATCCAACACTTTCTTGCTGACCGTGGTGTAGAGCATATGGAGTGGCCTGCCATGTCCCCGGATATGAATCCGATGGAGAACTTGTGGGCAGAATTAACGCGTCAAATCGACCACTTGGACCAGCAGCCGACCTCTGTGCGTGAATTGCAGCAGGCTATTGTCACTGCATGGCAAGCGATTCCTGTCCAAACCTTGGCAAATCTTGTGAACAGCATGCCTCAACGTGTACGTGCTCTCCTGAATGCTCGTGGGGGTTACACGAAGTACTGAACTGTAATTTCACTGTCCGTAATCCCAGTCGTAATTTAACTTTTGTTTTTGTTAAAAACATTTTTGGCTAATGTGCAAAATAAAGAGATACTTGTGGAAAACGTACAGAAGTTTAACCCAGTACTATCCATGAATTGAGTTCGATATCAGTTTACATCACTTTCAAGGATCAATTTATTTGTTTTGAAATGTCAAATGTGGTTTTTGTTTCTTTTAAAGGTCACATTAACAAAATCTAGAATAATTTCAACATAATTCCAATGAACTTTTGGTTCTAAGACATCTTAAAAAGTAAGTTCACCCCCACAAAAAAAATATTCCATATTAAATGCCAAGTCTGTATATATATATATATATATATATATATATATATATATATATATATATATATATATACACAGCAATACCCCGGCCGACGTCATTAATTGGTTCCATAAGCCGTGACGTAACTCGGTTTTTGACGTAAACCGGGCGTAATGTCTTAAAATTAAGACAAACACTGTAAAACTAGAGTAAATAACTGGAGGAGGCTGCGGCTTCGCCCTGAATCTTTGCCAATCCCCATCGGGAGTCCCTCCGTTGTTTTCTATCGGTCGGGTCTTCTCCTCGAACAGGGTGACCGGCACAGACATGTCGACCGTGAGCTGGCTTGTGTGCCGAGTGGCTCTGCGGCCCGCTTCACCACGGCGTGCTTTACCAAACATGTCCGAGCAGTTTCACTGGTGGTCGTGTCGTGTCGTCTGTGACAAACGAACGAGCTCAGGGTTCCGTGAACCCAGCCACCCGGGGATCGACGCTCACCTCCTAGTCGTAGGCGTGCCCCGTCTTTCCTCGAGCGGCCGAAGTTGCTTGCTTTTTTTTTTTTGGACGATGCGATATACGCAGAAACGACGACGTACAGGCTTGCATTTGCAAATACATGCACATGTGCACATGAACACGTCGATCGGTTCGTCGACGCCGGATGCCGGCGAGGTGCCCGATGAGGCACCCCGGCTCGAGGCATGACACGGTCACGGTCGTCCGAGCCGGCATCGTCGTCATGTTTCGCCATTGCCACGTTGCGTTGGTTGTTTTACACAGTAAAGGAACCTTTACACAGTGAAGGAATAATCACAAAAATAACAGCGAAAGGCAAAGCAAGCACGCGACCACAGCACAGGCCAAAATGCATATGGCGTCGCCTTTGTTTTGAATGAGAACCAGCAACTACGCGTACGTATACGTACATTTTTTAAAATATTTTAATGTGCTTTTTATTGTATTTTAAATTGTTTTTTTAGCTTATTTTATTGTTAATTTTTATGTACTATTTTATTTATTTTAAATATATTTTTTTCACGTCCTCCGATTATGATGTCGGAGTGACGTAAAGTCACACATAATGACGTTCGCTGAACTGAAATTTACTCTCGAAGAGTGGCGTAAAGTCGGAATTGACGTAGGTCGAAATGGCGTAAAATGGGGTATTGCTGTATGTATGTATACATATATACACATATACACTGTTACGTGTTCCTCCCCGACTTCCTGGTCTCGGTATACCTCCGAACCCCGAGAGGAGCCATGGCAGAAAAATATGTTATCCTGTGTCAAAAACAATGGTGAAGCCACACCAATTGCAAATAATACAAACACCAATAATACAAACCAATATTGTATTAAAAATCACACAAAAATAACAGTACAACAATAATAGGAATCAAGAGTACAATCAATATCTCCTCTGATAGTACTATCCGCTAACATGCATGAGGTAACTCACTGTGCTCCAAGTGAGTGGAAAATAACCTTCCCCAGTGTCTCTATATTCCCGTCTTCGAGCTCAGAGTTGGTCCCCTCCAGTGATCAACGGAAAGATGTCGAATCGAAATCAGAATCTCGTTCAGAGGACAGGCACAGACACGCCGCCCAAAACGGCACAAAGGCGCACGCAGCCCAAAGCGGAGAAAATGGTCACGTGGTTAAAGCGGCACAAAGGCGCACTCACGGCGACTGAGAAATCCAACGGCACCCTCCAGGTATGAACTTTCACTGTTCATGGTCGGCGAGCCGCAAAGTAATCATCAAAAGCCTCGGTGCCCACACACACCACAGATAGGTCTGAAAGCGGTGGAGACGAAGCAAGGAAAGTCTGCTCGACGCGCGAAGCGCACGAGTCAAAATGGCCGACGGCTCGTGGTTCTTGAGTCGTCACGACCCAGCGATGATTCTTCGGAATCTAACGCCAAACCTGACACGCAGGATGATCTATCACAGCAATAACAACTTTATCGCAGGAATTCCTTTTTCCCAGGAAACCCAAAGTACGTGACTCTTGCTCGACAACGTTCGTTGCTGACCGCAAAGCAACCAGCTTCTCCTCCGACTCTCTCGCTCCGCCCTCTCCTCTCTTCTCTCGTCGTCTTCCGGTTCGGTTTCCGGTATCATTTAAAGTTAGCCTTTTTAACTTTAGATAACTGTTCATGAATAATAACCCTTTTGAGAATAATAATAGTACATCATATCAGAAATATGTCAAGTGGGTGAAAACCACAACAACGGAAGTTACGAATCCGTAACAACACATATATACACATGCGCGCGCACGCGCACACACACACACACACACACACACACACACACACACACACACACACACACACACACACACACACACACACACACACACACACACACACACACACTATACCTTGCGTTGTAAATGATGCACAATTAACTTACAACCTACCTGCATGTACTGCGTCGATCACATTCACAACCTCGGAGTTAATGGTGGTCTCCCTCATCTCCTTCCGTCCTGTTGTCAATAAAAGAAAGGCGAAGGAAATGCCGCTGACCGTCATAAAGACAAATATAAATAAGTAAAATGGCACTTTTACAAGTACATTTCACTTCATGTTGAGTGTCATATGAAGGTTTTATTCAGCTTATGTTGGGTTATAAAAAGTGTTTTAAAATGTCAATAAAAAGGCAATAAGGGATAATCTTCATCCCAATGAGTGAATAGTTTTCCTGATTCTACCAGGGTATATTCCCACCAGACCACAACTTCTACTTAGTCCTTTTTTGCTCAAGTTACATGAATACATTTTTATGTACTGAGCTATTTTTAATTAAAGAAAGTTTTAATCCAAAATATCGAAAGAATCAGGCAACACTCCTCAAAAATCTCAACAAGAAAACGATGTTGGAGCAATAAAAAAAAGAAGAGGGTATTTTACGATACTGTATATTAAAAATTCACAACTATTTCACAAAGAAAATGAACATTCAATCAATGATATTGTTACATTTGTGGGGGTAGATGAAGGAATCCCATAGTCAAGGTAGGATTGTATAGTTGTAGCATGGAACGTGGATGCGTAGGTGAAATCTCGATGTACTTAAGTAGGGAGACTGTAGCTTAATATTGTTTATGTGTCTTCACACGAGGGTGCAGCAGTGATTTTTTTTTGATTTTTTTTGTATACAAGATCAAGGCTCGTGTAAGAGCTAACATCAATCACAAAAAACAACAATGAACGGACGCACAAAACATACAAAAAAGGGAGCGGGAGACAAGATGGGGAGAGAGAGGGAGGCACACAAGTACAACAGCAGACAACAGGGACAACGGAAGATCCATGGGAGGAAGAGGGCGTGGGAGGAGGAGGCATGGGAAGGTGGGGTAGGGGGGAGGGGGGGGAGTAACACATTGACACTGCTGGAACTTCCAGGAAACAAAAAAGTCGGAATTTCAAAAAAAAAGTGGATTTGGGGTGAATTAACAGGGAGGGGTAGAAGAGATCAAGGTTTTGGATGGGGGAAGATAAGAGATGGTGGTGAACAGCTGTTTTAAAGACCTGGAGGGAGGAGTGGGATTGAATAGAGTGAGGGAGTTTGCTCCAGAGGCGGGAGTAAAGAGAAATGAAGGAGTGAAGGTGAGCAGAGAGTTTTGATTTTGGCAATTTCACCAGAAGAGGGTTACTGGCAGATCTTGTGCGACCTGTAGGAAGTTAGGGATTAAGTTAGGGATCAAGGTTGGTTTTCCCCAGTTTGTGATTTCCCTTAACGTTTTACATTTACAAGGCCGGCAATACAAAACCTCCGTTTGACGGCAACAACCGCCGACAGAACCCGAACATTGTCGATCGGACTAAGCCCCGCCTCTAAAGGACCATAGAAAACAGGCCATGCCCTTGACAGACATGATTAGCCCAGAGATTGTGGGCGGGGCGAACTGGGAGAGACGTTCGGTGATTGGCTCTCAAGGGGAAGAAAAAGAGCGCGTCTCTCTCGGCTGGTTCTTGCCCAGAGAAGAAGGGGCCATTTTGTTCTGATCGTGGACGATCGTGTGCTGACTGTGTTGGGCGTGTTTTTGGAAGCGAGGAGCTCTTTGCCGCGTCAGCAGTGTTTTGCAGGAGGTTTTGGACGACTGCTGGGCTCTTGGAAGCTGAAGGCCGCGGTGCACTTGATGATAGAGAATCGAAATGAGGCTGTCTAATCTGCTCGCCTCACGCTTGCAATGCCTTCGACTGCGGCGTTTCACGCCGCCATTTTGGAGCGCTTCCCGCGCAAGAGGCTACACAAGTTTCAATAACCGCCAAGCTCCTAAAAGTACTCGTTGGGACGCCAAGCTAAGTGCCGGCTGAAGGGGTTTTATTTTCATTTTATCTTTCCCCTGTTGTGTGTTGTGAATCTGAGTGGAGGATCCTCGTGTTAGGAAATTAGATTACTTCAGTTTTATTTCGTCATTGCTTCATTTTTATTGAACCATTATTATTGAATTTACTGTCGTGTTTACTTGTTTGTGGTTTCAGAATAAATCCATGTGTTTCGTGAGATAAATACCCCACATGCCAAAAATAACCACTATATATTCGGCTGGTCGCCTCAGGAGTAAAACTGTCTTGGCTATTCGTCCAAGGCTGGTCTTAACTAGCTACGGACAGGACAATATTCATCCCAACATACACGACATGTAATCCACCACCCATAAAACTATCACTTAGTTTAACAGAGTCAGTGCGACTTAATTGTGAAGAACCCCCATCTCTGGCTCGTGGAAAAGCTTGTCCATGTATTACATGCTGGGTAATGACAGGAAGATATCATCAGTGTACTTTTGCGTGAATGACAGGGACAATCAGATACTGTGCAAATCAACGGAATAAATAAAGTATGATCCTGGGATTGCATCATCAATTGCATGTTTATCACAATTTCTCATTATGGGGAGGCGGGGAAGGGGAGAAACAAATGGACGTGTTTCTCACTATGGAACAAGAATAACCGCACTGTGGTCATGACCTATGACAAAATCCTGTAACGGGCCAATTGGGAATGTGCATTGAAAGCCTCTTAAGAGATGCCTGCTTTTTGGTAGTGTGATTGGGAAACACATTTAATATGCAACTAAAAGATTAACTCGACATCTCTCATCCATGAAAGCCTCCGCCAGGGTTATATCAAAACGAGCTGATTCGTCACACAGTCATGGGTTGTTTAACCCTAATATGGGACCATTCAAAAATTAAGTAATGCTATTTTTTTTAGGAAGCATCATACTGATGGGCTTGATTAAACTTTAGTAATACTTTTAAAAATCTTATTAAATAATACTTATTAAATACAAAATCGATAATTTGGTCAAAATGTCAAAGGTCAATGTCACATGAAATCGCCAATTTTCATGCGATTGACCTGAAATTTTAAAAATTTACATATAGGGTCAGTCAGTGAATTGGTTCACCAATCAAAAGCTAGAAGCCAATTTTTTTTGTAGATCAAAAAAAAGTAAACTTGGTTGCATAAAATTGTCAATTTTCATCCAATTGACTTGAACTATGAACAAGGTTTGCATATCGGATCACCAAATTGGTTCATCAATAAAATGCAAGAAGCCAACTTTTTGAGGTCAAAAGGTCAAGGTCACAAAATCGATTTCCATCTGATTTACAGTACTTGAAATTTGAGCAGGTTTTGCTTATTCGGTCACTAAATAATTTGGCTTTTGAGGTCAAAAGGACATGGTCACAAAAATCATCAACTTATTTGTATTTTTTACCTCTGCCACCAAAGGTGGATGGAGGTTATGTTTTCACCCGTGTTTATTTGTTTGCGAACAGGTTATTTCAAAAAGTTATGGACGGATTCAGACAAAACTTGGTGGACAGGTTGGGTGTGCGACAAGGAAGAATTGATTCAATTTTGGTGAAGATCGGAATACAGATCTGGAAACAAGATTCGAATTTTTTTTAAAGTGAGTCTTCACCAAAGAGTCTTTAAAGACCAGTGATGGAGCCCGAAACGATATATATCATGATATCTCAAAAAGGTGACGACGATTTTTGACAAAACTTGGTGGATGGGTGGGTTAAGCGACAAGAACAAGCCAATTCGATTTTGTTTCAGGTCCAGATGCAGATCCGGCCTATCAGTAGGATACAAAAGATAAATTGTTCAGCCTGGCAGAGGTATGCGCTCTACCGAGTGCAGTTCTAGCTGTTAACTGTTTCTGTCATGTTTGGCATACGGAAGAAAAAAAGAAGAAGTCTGAATACAAAGCAGACACGGATGGGATTTGCATTTTCAAATGCTTTCAAGTTACTTTTGTTATTAGAAGCAGCCTAGGAAAAACGCCACGATTAGCTGTCTTAACATGGATATACACCTCAACATGGATTTCGCCCAAGGTGGAAAATCCCCTTGGGATGGGGGAAAATTAAGTCGCGACAGCCTCCTTCATGTGGCCATTAGTTCTCCAGTCAATATTGGTTGATATTGCATAAGCAATTGTGGGTCAAAAAGAGACAGACAGACAGACAGACAGACAGACAGACACAAAATTGCATGTTTTAGTATGATTACCAGTCATTTACACAAATCTCATAAATGGTTCAAACATTATGAAAATGTGGAAATTTAGGGATATGTTAACTTCACCAATATTAACTCAAACTTTTATCGCCCAATACACCATTCAAACATAAATAAATAATTATATCCATTAAGGTCAACACCCACCTCTGAGCTGATCAAGCTCTTTAAAAGCAGTTTCAAGCTTGTGTTCCATTTTGTCCTGTCTTACTGTAGTGGCCATGAGAACACAGCAAAATTAACCCCCTGTCCCAATACAGGCAATATTAAAACATTTTAAGGGTGGGGAATGAAAATTGTACAAGGTGAGAGACCATATATAGCACATGACATTTGCCACCTCCTGATCGTTCCACTCCTCCTGCCCCCTCTCTCTCCCTCTCCCGACCCTATCCTCCCCCCCCCCCCCCCCCCAAAACGAATCAACACACCTTTCAAGACCTCCTTGTTTGGTGATAGGCCGACAGGCTGCACATCAGTTTTCACATTGACTGCTGCAGACTCATCTACATAAAGAAACAAGACAGGGGAAAGAAAACATCAGATACCTCTTTTATACAATAATTTATAACGAGAGGGGCAGCAGTGGGAAACCCACCGGCATAGACGTGTGTGACATTTGGCCATCTTGATTTAGATGCTGCACTTTCAGTTTTACAAAATGGTTCCCGCCAATTCATCAGATCCAGAAATTATGTAATCTACATAATTTATTTACTTCTGATAACATGTGAATACACATGCTTGCACATGGGAAATATATTTTCTAATGTGTAATTATCCTGATGCAAAATGTGATTTCAACACCTCAAATCTTATTCAAGAGCTCAAACTCAGAATGAAACATTTTATTGTGACCACTGTATAAAGAATACACCTCAAATTGAAAAGTCCTTGAGACAAAAAATCATGTGGGTGATGTATAAGGGAATTGCATTATACCATTCGGTCCAGGCGAAAGCCAAAATTACACTTTTCATAGCAGCATGCAAAATGACATGTTAAAAATTGATGATTTCAAATAAACCTCTTTAAAAAGTGTATATGCACATAATAGTCAGGTTCATTATGTTCAGATTTATAATTTCGTTCTTTTTTTGTGGAGATTAGCAAACCTATACATTTTTGGAAAGCTTATAGCACCAGGAATCCGAAAAACCATGTTTCCATTTGCGCAAATTTTTCTTTGGCGGCCATATTGGATTTTCAAAATGGCCACCATCGGAAACCTATTTTTCGCGATATCTCAACATCCGAACCACCTAGAGTGCTGATTCCAACACCTATACCCACATTTTTGGGGATGAGGAATCACATGAAGCCATCTAAAATAATCTACACCTACCCTGGGATACCAGGTGGCAGCCTACAGCGGATTTTCAAGATGGCCACTTTCAGGAAACATGTTTTTTTCTGAATATGTATACCACATTGAGTGATGTTTCGCCTCAGTACAGTCATAGTCATAAATGGGATCATTTCAACATGTTCAGTTCATGTACATGGAAAGTCATTATATCAGACCTAATAGTTCATTTAAAATAAACCTCATGAAGCTCACAATTACTTACCTGTTGTCGTTTTATATATTTGCAGGTCTTGAGAGAAGATGAGTGAAGTTACGACTCAGCCCACACAGTGGCAGCACTGCATAATTTGTCAAACCGCTTCAGCAAAATATGGAACGCTTGTCCAGCAGCCCAAACCGGACTCGTTTGAACACTTGCTACAAACCCTTAATGATAGAGCAGCCTACCATGATGGAAAATATGTTAAAATTCACAGTCGCTTAAAGGATGAAACAAGTGAAAGTCTGCAATTCAATAATGCAGTTTGGCATCGTATCTGTTATTCAAATGCAACCAACAAAGAGAAGGTACAACGTGCCAAAGACCGCCATCAATATCACATTTCAGCCGGCTCCTACACAGAGAAAAAACGTGGACAAAAGCGAAAAAGCACAGAACTGGACGAACCATCAACTTCCACCACCAGTCCGTTTACACGTTCTGCAACAGCTCCATTCATTAGCGAACATTGCTTTTTCTGCCAGGAAGATAACGAGCAAAAATTGTACACATTGAGAACAGAAAACGGTGGGAAAGCATTACACGATGCTGTGGAGCTGTCTGGAAATCTCACCCTGCAAACTAGGTTAAACACATCCATCTCACCCACTGATGCACATGCAATCGATGTTCAATACCACAAGTCATGTTGGACAACAAATGTATTCCATGTGTTACGTACCAAGGATAACAAGGGAACAACAGAGAGAGGTCATCCGTTTCAAACATCATGTTTGATTGAGTTGATTAGCCTTGTCGACTGTCAAACTCAGAATAAACAATACTTATCCATGGCACATATTGAAACAACATACATCAACTTGCTTGGTGGCACAGATGCATTGGCGCACCACTTCCCTGCATATAGTAGACACTGGCTCAAGGAGAGAATTCTTCTAGAACTACCACACGTAACGTCTGTTAGGCAAAAGGACAGGAGAAAACCTTCTGTTCTTTACTCCCCAGATGCATGCGAATCCGATATGGTTCAGTCTGCCATGATAGAAAGTGAAGTAGACGATCTGAATATTATCTATAAAGCAGCAAAGGCATTGCGCAGAATTATCAAGAACTTCCACCAACAGGAAAACTCATCCGATGCTATACAGGTCACTAGCAGCACAGATGATGTTCCAGCAGCACTCCACGCAATGATCAGATGGGTTATGGTGGGGCCAACAGAAACACTAGAAACTGAAAAACGAACCACTCACGTTAACAGAGAAGTACTCACTGTTAGTCAGATGCTATTGGGTGGATTCAAATCTGACAAGCAAGTGAACTATAGGCCCAAAACTGATTCTGCGACCTTCCGATCAACCAAATCACAAGAAACTCCACAGTCTCTAGGATTAGCCTTGGCAGTTCACCATGACACAAGAAACAAGAAACTCCTGGAAAGTCTCTGCTCTCAAGGTTACTGTGTCTCGTACAGTCGTGTTATGCACCTCGAAACAGCCCTAGCAAATGCCATTGTGGAAAACACCCTGAAGTTCCAAGGACTTTATGTTCCTCCATTTTTGAAGAAGGGAACTTTTGTGTTTTTTGCAGCTGATAACACAGACTTTGCTGAAGACAGCGTGGATGGCAAAGGGACAACCCATGGAACAATCATTGCTGTTTATCAAAAACGTGACACTCAAGGAGAAACATTGGCGCCACAACTGAGCATAGCTGACACTACCAGTTTGTCAGTGACCCCGTACCAGGTTCCTATGCTTCATTGTGACAAGCCGGTGCCGAAAACCAGAAAGAGAACAGACACATTCCACATCAGCAAGGATGGTATATCACCAGCGTATCACCTTACACATCTAGGATGGTTGGTTGCTTCTATGATCACCAGAATGCAGAAATCAAACAGCACATATATACCTGGTTGGGCAGGATACCACTCATTGCTGTCGGGTAGTCACAGTTTGACACAAGTCGGAGTCTTACCCCTTCTACCTGAAGTAGCACACGAGTGGTCGACTCTTCTGACCGTCATCTCTCAGACAACTCAGCTAAAGAACTTAGTTGTTGGTACAAGCCACCCTACAGTCATTTCCTGGGATATGGCACTCTATGAAAAGGTGATAAGTCTGCTGGATGCAAGGCCAGACCTGAAAGGTACCGTTGTACCTCGGCTTGGTGAGCTGCATGTGGTCATGGCTGCTTTGAGAGCCCTGGGTACTTCCATTGAGAACTCAGGTATTGATGACGCGTGGATAGAGGCCGACCTCTACGGACCTTCAACAACAAGGCAGATCCTGAGATGTTCGCATTACAAACGCACTCTCCGTGCTCATATTTATTCATATATAGCACTTTATGAAATGGTGCTGGACCTGTTCTTCAAAGATTATCCACAGTTGAAAGCCGTTTGCTCAGATATGTCAGAAGAAATAGACGAGGCATGTTCAGAAAAGGACAAGCTCACCAAAGCCACAAGTGTGAAAGAAGCCAACACAAAACTGTTGAATGTCATCACTACAGCTGATGTTGTGAACATATTCAAGACTTGGGAAACAGAACAATCCAAAAAAGCCATGTTCAAGTCCTTGATGAATTACCTGCATCGAGTGGAGACAATTCTGTTCTTTGTGGAAGCTTCTCGGGACGCAGATCTCAAACTCCACCTCGAATCTGGTGAGGCACTCAGCAAGCTATTTTTCTCCATGGATCGTATCAAATACAAACGTCTTTGGCCGCGATACATAGCAGATATGTATGACCTGAGGAAGACGCATCCGGCCACATACAGGGAACTCGAGAATGGAAATATCTCAGTAACGAAATCTAGCATCCCCTTTGTATCAATCGGTGCAGACCACGCTTGTGAACAGGAAAACAGAGCAATGAAGGTTCATTCTGGACTTCCAGGCATCTCCAATAATGCCAATGCAAGGCAGAGATTCTTTATGGCCTCTCCAGAATTGTCACGGCTGACCAGAGAATTCAAAGATCAGTTCGACACCAAAACAGACAAAGTGACAGAACACCACGAACTTAGTCCGAGGGCAGTGAATCTGAACAATACAGCGGTTGAAAAGATCAAGGCTGCTATCATGAGTCATGGCAATCCATTTACCACAGAAGGAAATAGCATATACAACTTGATCACACATGCCTATGTCCCAGAGGAGCACACGTCACAAATCCTGAATATCGACAACATTGGTCAACACTTGTACGAAGAGTATGTTGATGAAAGAATCAACGGAACAGTCAGCTTATTTGCACCCGTGAAAAAAGAAAACAACACGATGTACTTGTCTGGTGTGAAGAAGACCAAGATCATGCTCAGGGACAAGTCAGTCGACTTGAAGGAAACAAAAGACTTGTATGGAAGGCTGATGATATTGACAAAATCAAGCCGTGATGTTGACCAGAAAGACGCAATAGGCAACTACGAATTCACCCTTACACCTCGCGCCTTGTTCGCACCAAACGGTGACCTGCTTCCTTGCCTTGACAAGTCAAAGTTAATCCATCTCCTTGTGAAACATGGAGACTTAGCTCCGGGTGACTTAGCTCCGACCTCAAGTCCTCAAGCTCAAGTCCATAACTCTGCAGCTATGAAAATAGCAGTAGTCGACGCCATGGTTCTTGTACAGAAATTCTCGACAAAACCAGCTGCAACAGTAACCGTTGAAGATCTCAGTGTCAGCTTTAATACCAGATTGTTGTCACTGACAAGACATTTTGACGAAGTTATCCTCGTGTTTGATACTTACAAGGCCGATTCGTTGAAGCAAAGCACAAGACAAAAAAGACGAGGGGGGCACAATCCAGTCCAGTACCAAGTGAAGGACAATACCAAGATCCAACACATCACCATGAAGCGGTTCTTGTCACACGATCAGACAAAGTCAGATTTGGCAGAATATCTGGCTGAGAAAACGTTGGAGTACAACAGAGATGCCTCCAAGCTGATAATTATATGTGCAGCAGGAAAGGCCAAGAGTAACAAAGGCGTGCATTTTGAAGACAATAATCATGAGGAGGCAGACACTCTGATGATTCACCAAGCAGTGCTGGCAACTCGCCGCAATCCCAACGCAGAACAGCTTACCTTCTTCTCTCCTGATACGGATGTCCTGGTCTTGGTCATAACTAACTATGATGTTCTGCTCAAAAACACTGCTGTCTCCCTTGTGTCGGGCCTTGTGCAAGTACAACCAATCTGGAACAATCTTGGCGTCGAAAAGGCCAAGGCATTGCCAGCATTCCACACATTCACAGGAGCAGACAATACTGGAGGGTTTTCGCGAATAGGCAAAACAACATGGTTTGAAGCTTTCGTCAAAGCCAATAGTGACGTGATACAGGCCATGAGAATGCTCTGTGATGCTGCAGATGTGACCGCAGATCAGATGTCCAACTTGGCAAGATTTGTATGTGCAGTGTACGTACCAAAGGGAATATGTATCAACAGCATTCCGGAGTTGCGCTGGTACCTCTTCTGTAAACACATGACTGAAAGTCACAAGTTACCTCCAACGCTAGGGGCTCTAAATCAGCATGTTGATCGTGTACATCTTCAGGCAAGGGTATGGGCTCAGGCTACTATCGCACATCAAGTGTTCCTGGATCCACAGCAACATGGCTACTTCAAGGACAACGATGGGGAATTGAAACCACTAATGACAGATGTACCACCAGCACCGAAAGCAATACTTGAGATGGTCAGATGTCAGTGCAAAGGAGACTGCTCATCGAGACGGTGTTCGTGCCGTGCCAATGACTTGGCATGCACAGACTTGTGTTTGTGCAGCTCTGAATGTGAAAACGACGATGACTGTCAACCTGTTCTCTGCTCTGACGACAGTGATGAGGACATTTGAAAACCTATGAGGACAAAATGTTGATGAATGTTGACAAAGATAAAATTTCATCTATGGGAAATATTCTATGTTCAAATAAAAGTAATTATTACATGTATAATTATGGATTGTATAGCCTCATCTCTATATACTTACCTCTTGAATACATAAATCACCTGTTTAGGATATATGAGGGATGTGGTTTCATAATTATGATCCGTGTGCCACAATGTAGCAAAACATCACTCAATGTGGTATACATATTCAGAAAAAAACATGTTTCCTGAAAGTGGCCATCTTGAAAATCCGCTGTAGGCTGCCACCTGGTATCCCAGGGTAGGTGTAGATTATTTTAGATGGCTTCATGTGATTCCTCATCCCCAAAAATGTGGGTATAGGTGTTGGAATCAGCACTCTAGGTGGTTCGGATGTTGAGATATCGCGAAAAATAGGTTTCCGATGGTGGCCATTTTGAAAATCCAATATGGCCGCCAAAGAAAAATTTGCGCAAATGGAAACATGGTTTTTCGGATTCCTGGTGCTATCAGCTTTCCAAAAATGTATAGTTTTGCTAATCTCCACAAAAAAAGAACGAAATTACATAACAAACCTGACTATAACTTCTGAAACAAGAACTAAAAAATATCTCTCGGCAATTTCTCCTGTTTATTTATTTATTTTGATAATGATGTGACTTACATGTCGATGCACACGTGAAATACAGTTTGTTTTTTAATTCTGTATCCTGTGATTAAGCCTTGAACACTTGTGCAAAAACTAAAAAAATTTAAAAATTTTTTTTAAAGACCACGATTTTATTCCCTCTGCATTGTGAAAACATACCTTTGGGCAGTGTATAATAGACCGTTGCCGCGATCACTCCAAAATGAAACATGCATTACCATGTTTTCTTTGCATGAGTTGAAATCAAAATGTTCCGTTGTTTCTTCAAAAGGTAACTTGTTATGATTGAAGACGCGTTGATTCGGTCTTAAAATGGACATCAGAGGCCGATGGAGCCTCAGAGATATTTAAAGCAAACAAAATGGTGTATATTTGTTTTTGAAGCCCCTCCCTCAATGGCGGAAGCCCCACCCATGGCCAAACAAACAAACAAACAAACAGACTGGAGCAGAGTATTATCTTGATATACTCATGTAGAAATATAAAGAAATAGAAATATATATCCCTGGTGTTGGGCTAGCGGCTAGGGTGCCGGCTTAGGATCCTAGGATCCTGGGTTCGAATCCCGGTCGATTGCTGAATTAACGCGAGGGGGGTTGACTCAGCCTGTCATCCTTCCGAGGTCGGCAAATTGAGTACCAGTTCACTGGTAATTCCCTGTTTGTCGTTAAAGGCGGCAAAAAGGGTTGGCGTCAGGAAGGGCATCCGGCCGTAAAACATTGCTTCAAAAAGGGGACCGAAAAACAACAACAACCACGGTTCCCGAAAAAGGCCCGCTTTGCGGGGAGAAATGGCCTCTGAAGGTGTTTTTTTTTTTTTTTTAATACTCATGTAGAAACATCTCAAGGCTCAGGTGGACTGAATATACTTACTGGAAGCAAATGGGATTGGTGTCACAAGGCCTATTATATGATAGATAGATATATAGATATATCGATATATATTAAAATCGTATATATATATATATATATATATATATATATATATATATATATATATATATATATATATATATATATATATATATATATATATATATATATATATATATATATATATATATATATACGTATATATATATTGTTACAGATACGACTTTGATGGTATGGTGGGCCGAGCGGGATGGCCGCCGTATCCGTACAAGTTACCCCGATTGCACCCGGGGTTGACTAATCGCGCTATGCTAGACCAATGAAGGAAAAAGAAGACACCCGGCTGGGTTATAATGACACAATACGACACCAACGTTTCGATTCTCAAGTATATTCGTACGGAAAAAGGTTAGATTACAGGGGCTAGAGGTATATTACAGGAAGACAGGCACTTAGACACACTCTTATATTAACCCCGGACAGACGACAGACACACGGGACAAAATGCTGACTCACACGGGGGTTGATGAAAAGGAAAGGCAGGTCGCGATGGCTCAAGGTGCACTCTTGGCTCAAGGCAGAATCGACCCGGTCCGGTCCAGAGATGCGGGAGGTTTCACAGCGCTCGGAGGGGACGTTCTTTCACAGGCGGGCCTTTCTCTCTCAGCGCTCGCAGGTCCTTCTTTCTCCAGCTCGGGGCGCATCTCTCTCTACTCACTTCCGGTTGCGCTTTTTATAGCGCCCCCAGCGATCACGCCCCCGGCGCTTTGGACACGCCCATCGGGGGTGCTCACCTCGGCCCTGGTTGGTCGCGCGACCCTCGGGCTCCGCCCTGGATGACGACGGGCGGGCGCGCCCCTCCTCCCCTCTGACGAGGTGACACGCCTTTCTTCTCCGACTCAATGCCTCGTGGTTAATGGCGGCAATTGGATCGGAGGTAATTGGTAATCGAGGGCTCAGCAGTGACGAGAGGGGGAATGGAGGTTTTGGGAATGGGAATGAAGGGAATCTATCTCTTTCACTGGTGCAATGGAGTATTTCAATTAATGGAAGACACAGCCTTACACTAATACACAGAATAAGATATAACTGTCAAAAGAAAGGATATATCGTGTCCTGCATGTATGTTTTATGGACTAACTACGGAAACGCCCTTTGACCTTTATACAACCACAAACGGAGGGAGGAGGGGTGATATTTTACAACAACCTTTTACAACAACATTTTACCACAACAACAAAATAAAAAAAACATTCTCATATCCACAACAATATATATATATATATATATATACGTATATATATATATATATATATATATATATATATACAGTATATATATATATATATATATATGTATATATATATATATATATATATATACGTATATATATATATATATATATATATATATATTGTTATGAATTTGGTAGAGTAACATCTAGAGCTAGGTAGATCTGAATAGGTAGGTATTCGGCTGTCGTGACAGGGACTCTACATGTAATAAGTTCTTGATGTTTAGGCGTTTGTCGGGGTAAGATGTATGATTGTGGATCTACCTGGAGGTCCGAGTGTTAAATAGTGAGGGATTAAAGGTAACGCCCCTGTGAGTCTCACCTAGTAGTCAAACCTTTGTCCATTATGGCACTGCAAACCACATAAACATTAGTTAGGTCCTTAGCGCAACATTAAATAATTCCCTTTCCCTGACAATGACTTCGGAATAAATGGACAGGAAGCCAGGCCAAAAACACCGCCACAATGGGCCGCCACCGTTTACACCTCCAAGGCCTACAAACCTCGCCTGGCACGTGTTATAACACAAGGACCGCGGGGGTCGGTGAGCGAGAGTGGAGCATGCCGCAGAGGGCGTGGCCGGGGCGAGCCGGCGAGTTGGGAGGCTGTGATTGGCTGAGGAGTGCGCCAATGTGACGTCATCGGCGAGAGATATATGCGACGGTCGGACGCCATTTCGTGACACACACGGCAGCGCACACAGGGCACACAGGACACACGGCAGCACACGGAGTTCGGCGCAGTTCGTTGAACAGTTGGCACTGAACAAAGCAGTGAACAAATTGGCACTTGGCTGCCAGCACTCCCGCAGAGAGTCGAGTCGAGTGGAGTTCAAAGGAGTCCTTCCTGGCCCTGGTCGAGTGGAGTTCGTTTGCTCTGTGCAGCCCTGCGTTGGACCTTTGGAGCAAGGGAGCTCGTGGTGTGGGTGTGCCGTTGAACCGACGAGGCCTGGTGGCGCTTGGAGGCGCGGGGCCGTGTTACACTGAAGACGAAAGGAGCCAGATAAGCCCGATCTCCGCGTTTACACTTTACATGACGAGACGTGTTATTTTCGTATTAATCTCCCTCGTATCGTGTTTGGTATCTGTTGTGTGTGGGATCCCAATTTAGGCTTATTAGAGTTATTAGTACTACCGGCGTGGGCTTTTTCACTGTCTTTACTTTTCATTAATAAATCCTTGTATTATTTTCTGTATATATCTGAACGCAGTTTTCCTGGGTGTTTCATTTTAATAGATAGGGCTGCGGAGCTTCGCTGTGTCCGCCATTCTGCGCGTTTAACTTTAAGTGTTTGATTTGGAATCCGCTATTGAGTTCTCGCCTCGGGAGTTAAAGTCTCGCAATCGGCCATCCGTAACTGTGGTGTTAATCACGGTTACGTAACAAGTGGTGTCAGGAGTGTAGGATTTGAACCCGTTGGACAAATTTTTTTGTCCGCGGCGAGACATCGACACGGTCGGGCGTACATTGCGTCCGACGTTCGAACGCAAAATTTATATAGACGAGGCGGAGAAATTTAATAATCAATCGGGCAAACGGAGCGCGATATCGCGTCTTCGTCAAATTTAAATTGTTTCAGGAATTATTAAAATAAATACGCGCGCGGGAAACAATCTTCCAGAAAGCGGATGTCGGAAATTGATGAGATGGAAGTACGCAGCGAGGCCTCCGTCAGCGTTGGGAGTGAGCCGGAAATGGGGGAATTTGATGCAGAGGTGAGCCTTGGAACCTCCCTCGTCCCGAGCACCAACTTATGCCCCTCCCCTACCGGGGAGTCGGGAACAAGTGGGACGGCCCCGATAGATCTCCAGACCATAGTAAATTTAATAAATGCTCAGAGGGCCGAGGGTGAGCGAAACCTTGCAGAAATTCGGGGAGACATGAACGCACAGAGTGAGCGAGCCAGTCGGGAATTAAATGATAAAATTGACGGGCTGGAAAATAAAATGAGTAATGATATGGGAGGAATGAAAAGTGGGTTGGAAAATAAAATGGAGTCGCAGGGGAAGGAATGGAGGGAAGGACTGAAGGACATGAGTGACCAAATTAATGGATTGAAAGGGGAAATGAATGCTCAGAACGAGCAATTGGAGAACAGAATTAATGCCCAAACAAAAAACATGGAGGGGCAAATGGATAGATTGAAGGAGGGTTTGAAAGAACAGATCGAAGGGATGGACAGCAAAATTGAGGGATTGGAGGGAAAAGTGAATGAACGAATGAATGAACAAATGAAAGAGAGGAATGAAGAATTGGAAGGAAAAATTGGGGAAATGGCACAACAGCTGGGGAAACGAATTGATGGCATAGAAGGGAGTGTGCAAAACCAAATTACGGGCAGACTGGGGGAATTGGAGGATAAAGTAGAAACTAGTGAGGGGGAGATGGAAAAAGCCATAGGGGTGGCAAGTGAATCGATACGGACAGAATTAATGTCAAAAATAGAGGAGGGCGTGACCCAGGCTGTCCGGAGGGGGGAAGCGTTGGAGGGTCGAATTGATAAAGCAAATGGGGACCTGGAAGGCTATCGGGGCCGGGTGGATGCCAGAATGCTACAGCAGAGTGAGGAATGGGGACTGCTCAACCGACAGGGGGGCAAATTGGCCGAGGAGGTGAGGGGGTTGGAAACCCGCATAAAAGAGCAGGAGCAAGGGTTAATTGAGAAAGGCCTGTGGGGGCCACTAATGGATAATGAAAGGGTGAGTGATTTTATGCAGGAGCGACTGGAGATCTGGGACAATACCATCAAGAAGGAGGTTGGTCGGGTTCAAGAGAGCCTGAAGGAAGAGGTGAGTAGGTCGGTTAAACATCTTCAGGACCAGATTAAGGTGACCCAGGAGACCCTCACCACGAGCCACATTTGGACACCAGAGGCTCCGAAACGGAATACCCAGTTGGGGGGGTGTTTTGGCCCCGGACTGGATTTGGACAGAGAGGAATCGGGGAATAGAGTCTCTGGAAAAACAATCCCCCTCGTACATTTTGACGGATCAGGGAGCCTCGAGGCTTTCCTGACACAATTTGAGTGCGTGTCTCAGCTCAATGGTTGGGGAGAGCGGGAGCGCATGGGGAATCTGGTGGCGACACTGCGGGGGTCAGCCGCCGACGTGTTAAACGTAGTCCCAGAGGGAATATTGACCAGCAAGGCCATTTGTGAGGCCTTGAATAACAGGTACGGGACAGGCGCAAGGTGCGACCTGGTCAGGGCACAGCTGCTGCATCGCAGGCAAAAGCCTAATGAGACGTTGCAGGAGCTGGCCCAGGATATATACCAATCTGTGAGGATAGCATACAGGGACCTACCAGCACAGGCGTGGGACAAGCTGGCGATAGAAAAATTTATGGCGGCTCTCCCTGATCCTGAGGTCCGGACGTTGGTGGAGTTACAGGACCCACCCACGGTGCACCGGGCAGCGGAATGCGCGGCGAGACTGACCTTTTTGAGAAGGTCGAACCGCGCATCGGAGGGAGCACCTGTGACGGTACGGCAGGCCGAGGTGCGGGATCAGGAAAAGCCAGAGGATGACATCGGGCGAATGTTAAGGGGAATCAGCCGCCAGCTGACAAATTTGATGGGGGGACAATTTGCAGGGAGCGAATCACAACAGGGTGGTCCAGGTTGGCCATCGGGACGGCCTGATTTTTATCGGGCTGGGCCGGAAGAAAGGGGGGCTCCGCCTGGCTACCAGAGGGGTCCGTTCTTGGGGACTTGTTTTAGATGTGGGAGAAGAGGGCACAGTCAGAGGAATTGTCGGCAACCATATGGGCCCCCACCTCCTGAGAGGCTTCGCAGTCCAGAAAGGAGGGGGCCCCCAGTAGGTCCACAGGCGCCAGACAGAGGACCACCACCTCGGCCTGGGCCAATAGCAATAGAGTGTGCAGGAAACTAGAACGAGCCGAGCATATGGGCCATGCTCGGCTGGCATGTGTATGGCAAAGCATCTTTCTTTGGTGAGGTTAGTAAAATGTGACAAATGGTTGGCATGGGTAATCTGTGGGTTAGATGGAAATTTAAGGGTGGATTTTGAAATGCCATGGTGGACACTGTACAGTGACGCCATTATTGATCCAGGTGTGTAGACCAAAGTGTTGGAGGCTGTGATGAAATTAATAGGGTAGCAAGACACAGCTTTCAACTGGTTGCGGGGGCAACTGTGCTGATATTTGGGACGCGGGATCCTGGGGATGCAGTTGTGTAGCCTGAGGGTCAACGTGGTGCTGTGCATGTCCGAGGTGTGTGGACCATGTCTTCTGGGTGAGTCTCCTGGTGGAGCATGGCTGTTGACTGGACCTTGGTGTGGTCAAGTGTGGGTGAGCACTGGGGGGCTGCAGTTCTGTAGTCGGACTGGGGGATGATGGGGAGGTGCAGGGGACGTGGCTGTAGGGATGCCACGCACTGCGACCGTGCCCCCCAGGGCCGAGGTTGTGTGTGCGGTAGTGTGTGTTGTGGCAGCAAGTGCTCACCACATTGGCCAGCTGGGGCTGCTGCAGCTGTGTTCCTCGCAGGGGGGCCGAAGGATGGATGGTGGGTCGCACCCTTATGGACACTCATGGGCCATGTTGGCGTTTTGACTGCTCACCTTGTCCCGGTGACCCTTGCACGGTAGAGGTGCAGAGCTGTCGTGGCCATAGGTAGTTGTGTAGCGATGATCACCGTTGGATGCGGATCCACATACCTGCCAGTGTAGTGGGGACAAAAGAGAAATTTGGAAGTATTTGGTAGGCCCAATGTGAAATTTTGGGATTGTGAAGGGTGGATGACGCTCTTGGACCCGACCAACCTGCAACTACCTGCACATGAGGTGAGTGTTTTGAGGAGTACTGTCCCAGGCTTCAGGACTTGCTTTGGAAATTGGGGACACGTAATTTGGAGCTGGGAGGCGGGTGAGAGTGATGACATGGCCGGTGAGGGGATGGAATGGGAGCCACAGTGTCTTGTGGGTGGCGTATGTTTTTGTATTGTGGTTAGGTGTTTTGATGTGGTCGTGAGAGTGGAACCTGGAGAGTGAGTGATGATTAATTGGAGATAATGAGGGGCGATACTTGTGCTTTTGGAAATGTGTGATGGTTTAAATGTGAACTGGGGGATTTCACATGTGGCAGGCCATGGCAAGCCTTGTAACACCTTTTACACCAAGAATTGTACTGAATTGTGCTGAGTTGTGTGGAGAATTGAATGGCAGCGGGGGAGGAAGTGTGTTTTGGGGTCTTGTGGGTGGGGAAGGTGTGTGTGTCCGCAGGTACAGAGCAAGCTCTGAGGAGCGATGCCTGCGGGCCCCCCTCTGCAGCAATTACCCCTGGCAGCCGGTGGTAACTGGAAATTGGAGCTCGTCGGTGGAGGGTCTGGTTGGGCGCCGCGGGGTGAGGAAGTCCCCCGGTGACCCGTGTTGCTGCGCGAAAGCAGGAGGCAAAGGAGCCTGGTGTGTGTGGAGACCCTCACCGGCGAGGTAACGGCGGAAAGGGGCTGTTGGGCTGTCACGGGGCCAAGAGGTAAAGGGGGGGGGGGGCAATGAACTTGTAAGTCGGTTGACTTGTTTTTGGGACTGCGGGCACCACAGCCTGATGCGCCCCCACCATCTTTTTGTGCGGTACCTCCCCGCTGCCTAGTTGAGGAATGCACACACACGTGAATGACATCAATGCCATGGTCCTGCAGGGGGGTGTATTGAAATAAGTGCTTTGTTGATTTTTGAAATGCCTTGATGACCTATGGAATGAGAATGAGTGGTTAAGGGGTCTGTGTTGCATGAATGTGGGCGAAATCCACCGAGCCGTGTCACTCACCTGTAACATCTGGACAGGGCCCGTGGAAATTTAGGGGGATGCATTGGGGATGGCCCCGCAGGTAAGGTTGAGTCTTGTGGCATCCACCGGGGGACGCGGTCTGTAGACCGGGGTATGTACAAAGGTTAGAGTTTTGAGTTTGGAAAGATGGTTAAGTTTTGTGGTTAAGTTAGTGTTGTGTGTTTTGTTTCCTCCCTCCACAGGAACAACGAAGAAAATGTACATACTTGCATGATGGTTAAGGGGTTCAGCATGTTAAGGAAGTGTAGGTAGGTAGTCCGACTCACTTCCCACAGCCCTTCCTGATTTATTTCATAGGTTAATTAAGTGTGTGACAGTAAGTGTTAAGGCTGGAATGGTAGCGCCTGCGGTGAACCTTGCAGGAGCTACGGTTCCAGGGGGGGGGCTGTGTTATGAATTTGGTAGAGTAACATCTAGAGCTTGGTAGATCTGAATCGGTAGGTATTCGGCTGTCGTGACAGGGACTCTACATGTAATAAGTTCTTGATGTTTAGGCGTTTGTCGGGGTAAGATGTATGATTGTGGATCTACCTGGAGGTCCGAGTGTTAAATAGTGAGGGATTAAAGGTAACGCCCCTGTGAGTCTCACCTAGTAGTCAAACCTTTGTCCATTATGGCACTGCAAACCACATAAACATTAGTTAGGTCCTTAGCGCAACATTAAATAATTCCCTTTCCCTGACAATGACTTCGGAATAAATGGACAGGAAGCCAGGCCAAAAACACCGCCACAATGGGCCGCCACCGTTTACACCTCCAAGGCCTACAAACCTCGCCTGGCACGTGTTATAACACAAGGACCGCGGGGGTCGGTGAGCGAGAGTGGAGCATGCCGCAGAGGGCGTGGCCGGGGCGAGCCGGCGAGTTGGGAGGCTGTGATTGGCTGAGGAGTGCGCCAATGTGACGTCATCGGCGAGAGATATATGCGACGGTCGGACGCTATTTCGTGACACACACGGCAGCGCACACAGGGCACACAGGACACACGGCAGCACACGGAGTTCGGCGCAGTTCGTTGATCAGTTGGCACTGAACAAAGCAGTGAACAGTTGGCACTTGGCTGCCAGCACTCCCGCAGAGAGTCGAGTCGAGTGGAGTTCAAAGGAGTCCTTCCTGGCCCTGGTCGAGTGGAGATCGTTTGCTCTGTGCAGCCCTGCGTTGGACCTTTGGAGCAAGGGAGCTCGTGGTGTGGGTGTGCCGTTGAACCGACGAGGCCTGGTGGCGCTTGGAGGCGCGGGGCCGTGTTACACTGAAGACGAAAGGAGCCAGATAAGCCCGATCTCCGCGTTTACACTTTACATGACGAGACGTGTTATTTTCGTATTAATCTCCCTCGTATCGTGTTTGGTATCTGTTGTGTGTGGGATCCCAATTTAGGCTTATTAGAGTTATTAGTACTACCGGCGCGGGCTTTTTCACTGTCTTTACTTTTCATTAATAAATCCTTGTATTATTTTCTGTATATATCTGAACGCAGTTTTCCTGGGTGTTTCATTTTAATAGATAGGGCTGCGGAGCTTCGCTGTGTCCGCCATTCTGCGCGTTTAACTTTAAGTGTTTGATTTGGAATCCGCTATTGAGTTCTCGCCTCGGGAGTTAAAGTCTCGCAATCGGCCATCCGTAACTGTGGTGTTAATCACGGTTACGTAACAATATATATATATATATATATATATATATATATATATATATATACAGACTTGGCATTTAATATGGAATATTTTTTTTTTCTTGACTTGGGTTTACTTTCTTAACTCAGTAGATCAATCTGGTGAGTTTCTTTTACACTTTGGTGATTTATTTGTTAAAAGAACCATGTCACTGATTGTCTGTCGCAGCAAGAAGTCAACAACAGGATTATATCACAGGTGGCGTGGCAAAATGTACGGGCAGGTGCATTTGATGATTGGCTTCACAGTCGGGTATACAAGGGTTGTTGCGTTCTGTATTAGTGGAAAACAACTGCTGCACAGCTCCAAAAGTTATTGCCGCTTCCTCTGGAGATGGTCCGTCAACTCGACAATGCTGTTTGTCATGGAGTGGTGGCTTTACGAAATTACGGCATGAAACAGCGTGCTATTGCTCGGCAGTATGGCATCACTCAAGGTCAGGTGTCAAAGATCCTGAAACGAAATGCTCAGAGGGGTGTCCCTACTCCAATACCGAGGCCAGGACGTCCCCGCAGAACCACAAGGAGGGATGATCGCCAGCTGCACCGGTTAGTCCGCAATGGCCGAACCAAGTCAGCTAATCGGCTTAGGGCTGAGTGGCAGCAACTGACAAATGTGCCTGTATCCAGAAGGCAAGTCAACCAACGACTGGTTCAAGCAGGCTATCGTGCCAGGCGTCCCCTGAGAAAGCCACGCCTGACCAGACAACACCGCCAGCACCGATTGCAGTGGGCCAGAGAGCACCGTCAATGGCAGCCAGGACACTGGAATCACGTGATCTTCAGTGACGAGTCTAGATTTCTGGTCTATCATCAAGATGGCCGCGTCCGAGTGCGCAGACAAGTGCATGAAGCCTACAACGAAGATTGTATAGTGCAAACAGTCCAAGCTGGAGGTGGTGGGGTGACCGTTTGGGCTGCTTTTCAGGCAGGGGGCAAAACTGACCTGGTTGTTCTGAATGGAAACCTGAACCAGTTCAAGTACAGGGCCATTCTGGAAGAAACATTGCTTCCATTTGCTCGTGCAACCTTTCGAGGAAACTTTGTCTTCCAAGATGACAATGCACGGCCTCATCGTGCTCGCATGATCCAACACTTTCTTGCTGACCGTGGTGTAGAGCATATGGAGTGGCCTGCCATGTCCCCGGATATGAATCCGATAGAGAACTTGTGTGCAGAATTAACGCGTCAAATCGACCACTTGGACGAGCAGCCCACCTCTGTGCGTGAATTGCAGCAGGCTATTGTCACTGTATGGCAAGCGATTCCTGTCCAAACCTTGGCAAATCTCGTGAACAGCATGCTTCAACGTGTACGTGCTCTCCTGAATGCTCGTGGGGGTTACACGAAGTACTGAACTGTAATTTTACTGTTCGTAATCCCAGTCGTAATTTAACTTTTGTTTTTGTTAAAAAATTTTTTTGCTAATGTGCAAAATAAAGAGATACTTCTGGAAAACGTACAGAAGTTTAACACAGTACTGTCCATGAATTGAGTTCGATATCAGTTTACATCACTTTCAAGGATCAATTTATTTGCCTCGAAATGTCAAATGTGGTTTTTGTTTCTTTTAAAGGTCACATTAACAAAATCTAGAATAATTTCAACATAATTCCAATGAACTTTTGGTTCTAAGACATCTTGAAAAGTAAGTTCACCCCCACAAAAAAAATATTCCATATTAAATGCCAAGTCTGTATGTATGTATGTGTATATATATATATATATATATATATATATATATATATATATATATATATATATATATATATATATATATACCAAATTCAATTTGACCAAATTCAAAAATCAACCGCATATTAACGGCTTAAAATAATCCTGTAAGCAATGCTGGATTATAACTCAAGTCTTTAGAAAATCAGGAACAATAATTACATTTAATTAAAAGTTAAACTTGTAAACAATTAAATTGTAAATTAAATTAAAACTGCAAATATATTAAAGCAAAAAATTTTTTTAAACATAAAATAAAATTGCCATTATATCAAGATCATCACATGTGGCCCTATGCGGTAAACAGGATTGCGGGATGGAGGGAGGTTATAGGGGGGGATAGAATGGGGGGGGGGGGAAACCAGAGGAGGGGTGGAAGCGGAGGTGGGGGGGGGGGGGTTGGGGAGAGGGGTGGTTTGGAAGGAGGGGGGGAGGGGGAGGGGGCAAATTGTCCGAATAAAAACCTTGTGTGACATATTATGTGGACTCGTTGTTCAAAGTACGGAATGCCTGCTTCGTTTACACAAGAGTGGGTCAAACGCTACCGGTAAGTCAACTACCTCTTGTGTGATCGAGGTAACAGTTTCTTCTGTGTGCCAAGCCTCCAAAACACGTCTTCTGTTTCTGTTGGGTGTGGAACCCAAAATATTAACCCTATCCCATAAAGGTGTGTGGCCTTCCTTAAGGCCGTGTTTGGCAATAGCAGATCTGCTGGGAAAATTACATTCAAATGCTTTTTGGTGTTCAGCAATACGTTGACCGAAGGTCCTCCAGGTTTCACCCACATACTCAGCTCCACAACCACAGGGTACTACATATACCACCCCTGACCTATCCTTCCTCGGAAGCTTGTCCTTGACCCTCATAAGGGCTTGGCGAAGGGTGAAAACCGGTGTGAAACTCACCCTCACTCCTGCCGATTTCAAAATTCTGCCGACCCTCTGTGAAACCCCCGGTACAAAAGGGAGAACACACAAACCCTTTGGTTGTTCTCTCGGTCTCAGCCTGTTGTGTGGGGAAGCCCTTATCGTTTTCCTGTTGGGTAGCAAGCTGTCAGGATAACCATTTGCCCTTAACACATTTTGAAGATGGTCCACCTCACTGGCGAGTTATGAGGAGATCCCATAACTCGATCTGGCGAGTTATGGGATCGAGTACAACGGAGAGCTCACACTTTCGCGGAGCACACTCGGACATCGGTGGGGAAACGACATCAACGAAAGTTCACAGCATTGGTTGATGAAACCACACACCGCATGACTCCCGTCATTGACGTGAACATTCTTCGGAACCGGTGGGTGGTTAACCGGTCGAGTACGCAGCTCTCGGAGGCACAAACCAGCTTGTTGCAGAAGGGCCTTAATTTTGCCATCACTCGCCGATTTGTTCCGAAAGACACCATTGTATCACGGGTGGAATCTGCGATGATGAATCTTGATAACACCACCAAGAACGAAATCAGATCACGAGTGGCTGCTGTTTTACTTCGCCCTCCGCAATTTTCACGCAACAATTTCAATTTGGACCCGAAAGAACAAGCTTTACGAGAGTTACGCAACATGGATGACGAGGTGTTCTTACCAGCGGACAAAGGACGGGCAACGGTGCTCATGGATCGTCTTGTATACACGAACAAAATGCAGGATATGTTGGCGGACCAAAGTACTTATGAACGGTTAACCGCAGATCCAACGAAGAAGGAGGAACGAAGGTTAAACTCAATGCTTTCCAGATTAAAAGCGACTGATAGACTATCAGCTGCGGCATACAAACGTCTGTACAGCAGTAAGGGCATGGCTCCCAGGGCATACGGGCTCCTGAAAGTGCACAAAGAGGGATTTCCGCTCCGGTTAATCGTTTCCTGTATTAATGGTCCGTCATATGCTCTATCCAAGTTTTTGGCAAACATTTTGAAGCATTTGGTGGGGACAACAGAGCGAACAGTGCACAATAGCACAGTATTTGCTGAAAGAGTGAAGCAGCTCACCATCGAAGCACACGAGACCATGGTTTCGTTTGATGTTGTGTCTTTATTTACCAACGTGCCCATAGCCCTGGCGATTGAGGTGGCAAACCGGCGTTTGATGGAAGATGATCGATGGAAAGAGACTGCGGGAGCTTTAAGCCCGATGGACGTCTGCGACATGCTTTCTACCTGCCTCTCTTCCACCTACTTTGTATTTAATGAGGTATATTACAAGCAGGTTTATGGCACCGCTATGGGTTCCCCGGTATCGGCTGTGATTGCCAACATGGTGATGGAGGATTTGGAGGAACGCACCATTCCAGCCCTGTTAGTGCAACCACGTGTTTGGTTCCGGTACGTGGATGACACATTTGTCATCTGTCACTCGGATGAGGTGGGCATCATACATGAGACCATAAATAAAACGTTTTCCTCCATTGATTTCACCATTGAAGAGGAGAAAAATGGAGCCCTTCCCTTTCTGGATACACTCGTCGCAAGGGATCCCAAAGGAGCCTTAAAGGTAATGGTGTACAGAAAACAAACACACACTGATCGCTACCTTGATTTCAATTCTTGCCATCCAATGGTTCAGGTTTCCATTCAGAACAACCAGGTCAGTTTTGCCCCCTGCACGAAAAGCAGCCCAAACGGTCACCCCACCACCTCCAGCTTGGACTCTTGGCACAATACAATCTTTGTTGAAGGCTTCATGCACTTGTCTGCACACTCGGACGCGGCCATCTTGACGATAGACTAGAAATCTAGACTCGTCACTGAAGATCACGTGATTCCAGTGTCCTGGCTGCCATTGACGGTGTTCTCTGGCCCACTGCAATCGGAGTTGGCGGTGTTGTCTGGTCAGGCGTGGCTTTCTCAGGGGATGCCTGGCACGATAGCCTGCTTGAACCAGTCGTTGGTTGACTAGCCTTCTGGATACAGGCACATTTGTCAGTTGCTGCCACTCAGCCCTAAGCCGATTAGCTGACTTGGTACGGCCATTGCGGACTAACCGGTGCAGCTGGTGATCATCCCTCCTTGTGGTTCTGCGGGGACGTCCTGGCCTCGGTATTGGAGTAGGGACACCCCTCTGAGCATTTCGTTTCAGGATCTTCGACACCTGACCTTGAGTGATGCCATACTGCCGAGCAATAGCACACTGTTTCATGCCGTAATTTCGTAAAGCCACCACTCCATGACAAACAGCATTGTCGAGTTGACGGACCATCTCCAGAGGAAGCGGCAATAACTTTTGGAGACGTGTAGTAGTTGTTTTCCACTAATACAGAACGCAACAACCCTTGTATACCCGATTGTGAAGCCAATCATCAAATGCACCTGTCCGTACATTTTGCCACGCCACATGTGATATAATCCTGTTGTTGACTTCTTGCTGCGACAGACAATCAGTGACATGGTTCCTTTAACAAATAAATCACCAAAGTGTAAACGAAACTCACCAGATTGATATACTGAGTTAAGAAAGTAAACCTAAGTCAAGAAAAAAAAAATATTCCATATTAAATGCCAAGTCTGTATATATGGCCTTTTCAAATGGCCTTTTCGAGAGAAACCTTTATCACATAGAGCATTTGTGGGGTCGTTCTCCTGTATGGATCTTCATATGTAATTTGACATGGCCTTTTTGAGAGAAACCTTTGTCACATATCGAGCATTTGTGGGTCGCTCTCCTGTGTGGATCAACAACACAACAACATGCATTTTAAGGCCATTTTCCCTGCTAGAGCGGGGGTTAGCCTTGCGGTCCCCATGACAATCTTCTCCATTTTGCCCTATTTTCTGCATCTCTCCTTGTTAACCCCCTTGCCTGCATTTCTTCTTCCACCATCTTTAGCCAAGTCTTTCTCGGTCTTCCCCGTCCTCTACTTCCTTCTACATTCATTTCCGTCACTCTTCTCAACCAGTCACTTTCATCCTTCCTCAACACATGACCAAACCATCTCAACCTGTTCCTCTTCACAGCATCAATCACAGGCTCTGTTCCCATCATCTTTCACAATTCATCATTTGTCTTCCGCTCTCTCAACGATACTCCGCACATCCACCGAACCATTCGCATTTCCACCCTTTCCAGCCTTCGTTGCTGCTCTACATTCATGACCTATGCCTCGCTCCCATAAATAATAACACTTCTCACACATGCAGCATACACCTTTCCTGTGTGGATCCT